>NC_141004.1:17351181-17677698 GCF_052327205.1 Somniosus microcephalus | reverse complement strand
ATCCCTAGTTGCCCTTGAGAAGGTGGTGATGAGCCGCCTTCTTGAACCGCTGCAGTCCGTGTGGTGAAGGTGCTCCCACAGTGCTGTTAGGGAGGGAGTTCCAGGATTTGACCCAGTGACGATGAAGGAACAGGGATATATTTCCAAGTCAGGAAGGTGTGTGACTTGGAAGAGAACTTGGAGGTGGTGGTGTTCCCATGCGTCTGCTGCCCTTGTCCTTCTAGGTGGTCGAGGTTGCAGGTTTGGGAGGTGCTGCCGAAGAAGCCTTGGCGAGTTGCTGCAGTGCATCTTGTAGATGGTACACACTGCAGCCACGGTACGCCGGTGGTGGAGGGAGTGAAAGGTATGATTCTGTGAGTACGACAGGCTTGACTAGTCTGTGGGACAGCTCTCCCAATGTTGGCACAAGTCCCCAGATGTTAGGAGATCTTTGCAGGGTCGACTGTTGCTGTATATATATGTGTGTGTGCGTTATAACATATTTGTCATATTTGTTAATGTATTAAAAATATATATATGTATATGGCTATGACCAAAAATGACACATTATCAGAAATATAATGTATACACTTTCCTACTTTTAAATTGAGTTGTTGGTCACTATATCTTAAACCTGTTAAATGAGGAATATCTGGCAACCTTTATCCAGTCTTTCACAGAAACACTTCAGGGAAATGTTTGTTTTATTGCATTGGACATTAGGGAGCTGCTGGATGCAGAGAGGGATACTGGATGGGGAGGATCACATGGCTATAGTGGAGCCTGCCTGATTTTCCTTTATAATTCTTGGCGCCCAAACACAGTAAGGAAATCTTCATTTTTTTTTCAAGGTTTTGTAGAGTCCGGTGAAGAATATTGTGCTGTTTCCAGACTCTAGTGGGAGAGGGAATATGAGGACAGTATTAACCGGTGGTCACTCATGCACTGTGGCAAATAGTGAATGATGTGCAGTGTGTCTCTCAAACAGACCGTGGTAGGTGAAGACTAGCGCCCAGTGTGAACTTTTACAGAGCCAGGGTCGGATGACTCCTTTAACACTGGAGCTATATATAAAGACCTCCTGTCATTTTTGTACCAAAGTGAGAACTTTCCCTCCCTGGTGCCAAACCAATCCATCATTGATAATCGAGATCACAGATAAGTCTGTTTCCTGCAGCTTTGACACCGATGGCTGTTAATCTTCCAAAACATGCTGGAAGTGCAGCGTTTGCAAGAGAATTCTTCAGTCCAGGGATGCAGCGAGCTGCGGCAGCCGTTCCCTCTCAGCTACAACAATCTGCATTTCTATCGCGCCTTTAACGTAGTAAAACGTCCCATGGCGCTTCACAGGAGCGTTATCAGTCAAAATTTGACACTGAGCCACATATAAGGAGATATTAGGACAGCTGACCTAAAGCCTGGTCAAGGAGGCAAGTTTTAAGGAGCGTCTTTAAGGAAGGGAGAGAGACGGAGAGGTTTAGGGAGGGAATTCCAGAGCTTAGGGCCCAGGCAGCTGAAGGCACAGCTGCCAGTGGTGAAAATCGGGGATGCTCAAAGGTGCCAGAATTGGAGGAGCGCAGAGATCTCAGAGGGTTGTAGGTCTGGAGGAGGTTACAGAGATAGGGAGGGGCGAGGCCACGGAAGGATTTGAAAACAAGGATGAGAATAATAAACTCAAGGTGTTGCCGGACCGGGAGCCAATGTAAGTCAGCGAACACGGGGGTGATGGGTGAACGGGGCTTGGGCGAGTGAGGACACGGGCAGCAGAGTTTTGGCTGAGTTCGAGTTTATGGAGGGTGGGAGATGGGAGGCCGGCCGGGAGAGCAGTGGAATAGTAATATCGATTTTAAACCGAGGTGTCGCTCGGCAGTATTTTCTCTGTCCCGTGTTATTCTACAAATGTAACTGAGCTCAGCCAGGTCTAGAGTTGGGATGCTGCAATTATCCTCAGTATCCTGGGCTAAGGAGGGTAAAAATCAGCCAGGATTCACTCTATTGTAAAACGCAGCCTTTGTCCCATCATTGGCGGCCGATCCTTCAGCTGCCTTGGTCCCAAGCTCTGGAATTCCCTCCCTAAACCTCTCCGCCTCTCTCTCCTCCTTTTAAGAAGCTCCTTAAAACCGACCTCTTTGACCAAGTTTTTGGTCACCTGTCCTAATATCTCCTTATGTGGCTCGGTGTCACTTTTTGCGCGATAACGTTTCTGTGACGCACCTTTGGACGTTTTGGACGTTTTACTACATTAAAAGTGCTGTATAAATGCAGGTTTTTGTTACCCAGTGACCACCTGCTGAAAAATACACAAACGTGGGGTGCGGACGAAAATCGGTTCAGTGTGACTCCTCCTCATCACATGGCCTGCCATTCCTCAGAGGGTGGTTTCAGGAAATTGGCCAATTGAGGGACAGGAAGGTGGCCGGTGCACTTGGAATTCTATCCCAGCAACATTCAGTACCCTCGGGAGAGGTCAAGGATAAATTAGAGCGGGATAAACTAAATAACCAGTAAACAGAAATTCCCTTTTTCCTTAGTAAATGGTCCACGGTCAGTATCGGGGGCGGGTTTTCCGGGTCCCGCACCTGGGATTGTCTGAACGCAGCGCAGAGTGCAATGTTGGGAGGGGATAAGCGCATGCCTAAAGGGAGCCCACCGTCCACCTGAATTTCAGTTCACTAATTTAAATAGACAGAGTGACATGAATCAGTCATTCATGAAAGAAAGACTTATGAAATAATACTGAGCGGCCTGCGGGTGGTGCTGTCCAGGGAGAGTATAAATACTCGGGCATGGGCCCAGCTTGCTCAGGACATTCTTAACAGGAACTAGTGAAGGACACAACTAGACCTCCATGTTGTAAAACAGTTGATTAAAGCTTTGTTTAACGCTTCGGCCAAGTGCCTAGTAGTTTTCTTACGTCACAGAGCATCGTGTGGGCTCCCCTAAGGGGAGATCTTCCCTGCCTGCGTTTCCTGTATTCTCCGTGCCCAGCTCGTCCGGTACTGAGGATCAGGAAAACCGACTCCTTATTTTTTTGTTCAGCTGGAGAACAGCCTCGTGCCCTCTTAAGAGGCGAATCCATTTGTCGCAACACACAAAAATGACAGCTTTATATCTCTATTAATTATCGAGGGACGCTGGAGCTGGATTGCGAGAGAAATCTATTTCACACCCAGCATCTGCTGCTTTTCTACTGCTGCACTCGCGGTGTTAGCGCCGCTTGAGTCTGACGATTGCTTCCACACCCGCAGACTCCCGCCCCACCCCCTCCTCTCCCTTCTCCAAATAAACTGGCCGGGTTTGCTAAGGATGTTCAGCTGCTATGAAGATGCACTGACCAATCTTAGCGAATCCAACAGCTTTACTTTGGGACCAAAGCAAAATACTGCGGATGCTGGAAATCTGGAAAAAAAAACAGAAAATGCTGGAAATACTCAGCGGGTCAGGCAGCATCTGCGGAGATGCGGAGAGAGAAACAGAGAGTTAACGTTTCAGGTCGATGACCCTTCGTCAGAACTGGAAAAAGTTGGAGATGGAACAGGTTTTTAAGCAAGTGCAGGGGCAAAGAAAGGGGGGAGGGGAGGAAAGAACAAAAGGGAAAGTCTGTGATAGAGTGGAAGGCAGGAGAGATTAAATGACAAAAGGGATGATGGTGCGAAGCAAAAGGAGATGGTAATGGGACAAGTTAAGAAACAAAAGATGGCTCTAGATGAAGTGTAAATGGCAATGGCAGAATGATCGACAGGTTTACTTGGGGTTTGCAGTTGGCTGTTCCAAGCCTGTTCATCGACCGACAACTCAACGCAGAAACAGCTGATGTGTACTCCCAGTGACATGAATCAGTCATTCATGAAAGAAAGACTTATGAAATAATACTGAGGGGCCTGTGGGTGGTGCTGTCCAGGGAGAGTATAAATACTCGGGCACGGGCCCAGCTTGCGCAGGACATTCTTAACAGGAACTAGTGAAGGACCCATCTAGACTTCCATGTTGTAAAACAGTTGATTAAAGCTTTGTTTAATGCTTAGACCAAGTGCTTAGTAGTTTTCTTACATCATAGAATCTTACAGCACAGAAGGAGGCCATTCGGCCCATCGTGCGTGTGCCGGCTCTTTGAAAAGAGCTGTCCAATTAGTCCCACTCCCCTGTTTTTCCCCCATAATCCTGAAAAATAGTCCTCTTCAAGTACATGGCCAATTGCCTTTTGAAAGTTGCGATGGAATCTGCTTCCCCCGCCCTCTCAGGTAGTGCGTTCCAGATCACAACAACCCTCTGCGTGAAATAATTTCTCCTCATTTCCCCTCTAGTTCTTTTGCCAAGAATTTTAAATCTATGACCTCTGGTTAACGACCCACTTGCCAGAGGAAACAGTTTCTCCCTACTTGCTCTATCAAAACCCCTCTAAGTTTGAATGCCTCTATTAGGTCTCCCCCTTAACCTTCTCTGCTCTAAGGAGAGGTACAGCCGGATTGTCTTCCGAGCAGAGCTTCCCACAATAACCTCCAAATTCAGAAGAATTCCCAACTGCATCAAAGTGAAATTTCCACTCCCGCACACATGCCTTTCTGGCGTCACGACGTGAGATTGCCAAGGTGTGGTGAGTTACGGGACAGTTGTGTGCTGCGGTTTTAGGCTTAAATTGAAACAGGCCTCCAGAAGAAGCCATTTCACACAGCTTTCTTGCAGCTGACAAAGAGCCAGGACATTCGTTTCATCCGTCAGTGCCCAGAGGTGAAAGGACAGTGGGCTAGCCCAGCTCCTGAGTGGGAGTGCCAGAACAACAACAACTTGTATTTATATAGCGCCTTTAACGTAGTAAAACGTCCCAAGGCGCTTCACAGGAGTGGTATAAGACAAAAAATTTGACTCCGATCCACATAAGGATAAATTAGGCCAGGTGACCAAAAGCTTGGTCAAAGAGGTAGGTTTTAAGGAGCGTCTTAAAGGAGGAAAGAGAGGTAGAGAGACGGAGAGGTTTAGGCAAGGAATTCCAGAGCTTAGGGCCTAGGCGACAAAAGGCGCGGCCACCAAAGGTTGAGCGATTATAATCAGGGATGCTCAAGAGGGCAGAATTAGCGGAGCGCAGATGTCTCAGGGGGGTTTTGCGGGGCTGAAGGAGATTACAGAGAAACCCGGTTTATACCAGCCAGCTTCCCCCTGAGAGAAGAGTTCAGTTTTATTTGCACGCAGCTATTTTCAGTTTTTGCATTCCAGCAGATAACCAAACCAGTATTAACCCGACTGTTACAGAACAGGAGTAATCTCCACACTGAGCTTTGTGAATGCAGACTCAGCAAGTGTAGAGTTAAATAACTATAAGGATGGAGTGTGGGGGTGGGGGTGGGGGCCCGAAAGTGGTTGATGTGAGGGGAGTTAACCTTGATGCACCAACAGAGTGAAGTATAACATGACATAGTATTTCTTTTATTGAAAAAACCTCCACAGAGGCCCAAGGTCCCTAGTGCACAGGCTCCATCAAAGTTTAGGAGAAAACACACTATCAATCAAGAAAATTAGGTGATTCTGACTTGTGTTCTAAAAAGCGTTTAGATGGTGAGACGGAGGGAAGGCTGAGGAGGATAAGAGACTAGAAATTCGACTGTGTAGACTCCCCCCCCCACCCCATTTTTCGGGTGCTAAACAGCCCACTACGCTCCCAACATGGCAGGCAGGAAGTGCACCAGCCGCCATATTGGATGAGCTGGAGTCAGGAACGCATGTCGGGAACATTCAAAGGTGGGACTAATTTATTTAAGTTAGGGACCCCGCTCTTCTGGCGTGACCCTCTCTCGATTTTCGAACGGCGCAGTGCTTCACTTGCCACGTGATGAGCTCACACGGCACGATGTGGCACTAACCAGCAGGAAGGCATCCGTACTTAGCCCGAACATGGAGCCGGGAGGAGCAGGAGTGTTCCTACTGACCCCACATTAAAACCGCAGGCTCCCCTCCGCCACCCCCCCACCCCCCCGCCAACCTCCACCCTTACGGCTACCGATCCTCCCCCACGGCCCAAGGCCCAATTGCCCCACCTTCCTCACTTACCTGTGATGCCAGCAGCGACCCGATCTTCAGTCTCGATTCACCCACAGCTCGCCGACTTCATTGAAACGAGGGGCCGAGGCCCAGTATCGGGGCACCTCGAGCCTCACCAATCAGGTGCAGGGATCGTACCCTCCGCCCCCCACCGGGCCCCCTTTTTAGGCATTCCCTAATTTCTAGGCCAAGGGGTTCTACAGTTTTGAGATCCTGGGAAAGAATGGATTAAGAGTGGGGCAGTGTGGTCAGTTTGGGGGGCACATGTTGTAGTCAATGGGCATGGCCCTGCAAGCATGGAACTTGTAACCGGGGTCTAGGAAATTGGCCGGGGGGGGAAACCCTTTTCTGGGATCCCCACCTGCATTGTGCAGAATCCAACCTTCTGACTGGTCACTGAGAACTTAATTCAACAACTTGCATTTATATAGCGCCTTCAAAATGTAGTAAGATGCCCCAAGGCGCTTCACAGGAGCATAATCAGACAAAGAAAATTGATACGGAGGCAGAGAAGGAGATATTAGGACAGGCGACCAAAAGCTTGCTCAAAGAGGTAGGATTTAAGGAGCATCTTAAAGGAGGAGAGCGAGGTGGAGCGGTTTAGGGAGGGAATTTCAGAGCTTAGGGCCCAGGCAGCTGAAGGCACGGCCGCCAATGGTGGGACGAAGGAAGTGGGGAATGGACAAGTAGCCAGAGTTGGAGGAATGTTGAGATATTGGATGGTTGTAGGGGCTGGAGGAGGTTACAGAGATAGGGAGGGACGAGGCCATGGAGGGATTTGAACACGAGGATGAGAATTTTAAAATTGAGGCGTTCGGGGACTGGGAGCCAATGTAGGTCAGCGAGCACAGGGGTAATTCAAACATTAAGATCAGTGGAAACAGAAAGCTAGCATAATTTTGTGGTTTTCTAGCAGGATTGCTCTATGTTCTCAGCTAACCTACGTAAAATAGATAACCAAAATAGTGTGGGCTTTCACTAAGGGAATTCTTGACGGGAGACCTGAAGAACTTTTCAGTTTTGATTGTGAACTTCAGCTTTAGATCTTTCAGGGCTGCTTGACCGAGTCTTTATCTTCTTTCTTCTTAGGCAGTCCCCCGGAGCCGAGGATGACTTGCTTCCACATTAAAAATGAGTTCTCAGGTGACTGATGAGTCCAATGCGGGTCTACAGTCTCTGTCACAGGTTGTAGGGACGGGTGGGTGGGGTGCTTGGGTTGACGTGCGCTCCTTGCGTTGTTTGCGCTTGGCTTCCGCTTGCTCTCGGCGAAGAGACTCGAGGTGTTCGGTGCCTTCCTGGATGCTTCTCCTCCACTTTGTGCGGTCTTGGGCCAGGGATTCCCAGGTGTCGGTGGGGATGTTACACTTTTTCAAGGAGGCTTTGAGAGTGCCCTTGAAGCGTTTCCTCTGCCCACCTGGGCCTCTCTTGCCGTGTCGGAGCTCCAAGTAGAGCACTTGTTTTGGGAGTCTCGTATCGGGCATGCGGACGATGTGGCCCATCCATCGGAGCTGATCGAGCGTGGTCAAAGCTTCAATGCTGGGGATGTTGGCCTGAGCGAGAACACTGATGTTGGTGTGCCTATCCTGCCAATGGATTTGCAGGATCTTGCGGAGGCAGCGTTGGTGGTACCTCTTTATATTGTTTGTATTGTTCCCGTTTCTGGGTCACGAGGTGAAGATACAACAAGGCGATATAGCCACAGGATCATCATTGAACGTACTTGACCAGGCCTATAAGGTGCGACCACTCCTTGTGTTAAAAATATTAGCTTATTCAAAATAAATTTAAACTTTAACCTCTCCTGCTGCAGCAGAGGAAAGATAATCTATTATTGTATTAAATAAATAAGAGTTTGGAGATTATAAATGAAGAAAGGACCAATCAGATGGCACTTGGTATTCAGCATTTTGAAATTCAGTCGGAAGGGTTAAGATGACATTAATGTGTCTAAATTCTAACACTACAATACCACATTCCCAATATCCAGTCACTAGTTATTCTGCTTATGTTACTTTGAAATGCAGGGTTAATAACACTGCACCAAGACTGGGGTCTAAAAGTTCCGTATAGGTCACAGTTGCCAGACAGGAAAGTTTCCCCTGTGCTACTTCACGTCCTTCTGGAGATTCCATAATTTTTTTATTTAATAATTCACGGGATGTGGGCGTCACTGGGAAAGCCAGCATTTATTGCCCGTCCTTAATTACCCTTGAGAAGGTGGTGGTGAGCTGCCTTCTTGACAACTGTGTGACTTGCTGGGCCATTTCAGAGGGCAATTAAGAGTCAACCACATTGCTGTGGGTCTGGAGTCACATATAGACCAGACCGGGTAAGGACGGCAGATTTCCTTCCCTAAAGGACATTAGTGAACCAGATGTTTTTTTTATAGCAATCCAGTAGTTACATGCTTTTTAATTTAATTTAAATTCCCCAGCTGCTGTGGTGGGATTTAGAACTCATGTCCCTGGATCATCCGTCCAGGCCTATTGGATTACGAGTCATGTAACATAACCACTATGCTACTGTTCCCAATTGGTGGGTGGTTATGAGAGTGCGGATTCTATGCGGTACGTTAGAAGGAGCAGGCTCAATGGGCCAAATGGGCTTCTCGCCAACCTTTGCTTTTGCTCTACGCTTCCTACATTACAACAGTGACTACACTTCGAAAAGTACTTTACGATAGCAAAATACTGCGGATGCTGGAAATCCGAAATAACAACAGAAAACGCTGGAAAAACTCAGCAGGCCAGGGCAGCATCCACAGAGAGAGAAACGGAGTTAACGTTTCAGGTCGAAGACCTTTCGAAAGGTCTTCGACCTGAAACGTTAACTCTGTTTCTCTCTCCGCGGATGCTGCCCTGGCCTGCTGAGTTTTTCCAGCGTTTTCTGTTGTTATTTCGAAAAGTACTTTGTTGGCCGTAAAGCGCGTTGGGACAACCTGAGGTTGCGAAAGGCGCTATAGAAATGCAAGTTCCTTCTCTCTCTGCTCCCGCAGCAAGTGCGATGCTGCTGGGCTGTGGTCGAAGTGGCTGCTTCTCTACGGAGAGAAACAGCTGCTTTGTTTCTCTTGTGAAGTCTTGGTTCCTGCGATTTGAGATCAAGGACTTGCACAGCTATGAGCTGACAGGCCAGGCAGGCTTGTATTTTAACCATATTTGTTCACCAAGTCAGTCGGCCCCCTTCACTTGGAGCAGAGGTTGTTCTGCTCAACAATTAGCTGTTATTGTAGTACGTCTCTCACTAATGCATGTACGCATCACGATATGTGCATGTATTTAAGGCAGTCAGCATCGACATCAAGATCTAAACATTGCACAGTTCTTTTTAACATAACTGATAAATCAGAATCGATGCAGCAACAATCACTATGAGCCTTTCAGATATTCCATACTCCCTTTGATATAACCATTCTCGATATACCTCACACTCCTCTCCATAACCTCTAGTATCCTTTACCAATAGTACTCTGATACACTACCTGCTGGATGTTATAACACACTGTGAAGAATTGGGAGCCAGGATGTTTCAACAGGCACTTCATTGTGATCAGAAAAATAGTCATCTCTGTGCCTCTAGATATGGCTAGTACAGGAAACTCTTTTTTATCCGGCACCGACGGGACCGGCGTGGTGCCGGTTGATCAAAAAGTCCGGATTACAGAGAGGTATAGTTACCAAGGTACGAGAGCCCCCGTACACGGCCACAGATCCAGGCCTCCCTGTTGCATGGCAACAGGTGCAGGAACCCCGGTTACACGGCCACAGATCCAGGAACCCCGGTTACACGGCCATTAATATGAAGTAAAACTTACCTGAACCTACTCCTGAATTTTGCCGGTTAAGAGAGATTTCCGGTTATTTAGGTGCCGGTAAAAAGAGAGTTTCCTGTATCTCTTTACCCTCATCCATCCTTAGTCTGTCCTGTTTTAGTTGACCACAGCCAGGATAGGACTGAGGGTAAAACAACTGGCCTCACTGTTCCTGAGCTAAGGACTTTGAACGATAAGGGAGTCGAGGGTTATGGGGAGCGGGCAGGGAAGTGGAGTTGAGGCCAAGATCAGATCAGCCATGATCTTATTGAATGGCGGAGCAGGCTCGAGGGGCCAAATGACCTACTCCTGTTCCTACGCCTTATGAAAAATGACCCAAGATTCCAGGGTTGTTATGCAGATCTGCATGTTGCATAGTGGGGAACGGTAGCAAAGTGGTTATGTTGCTGGACTAATAATCCAGAGGCCCAGACTAATGATCTGGGGACATGAATTCAAATCCCACCATGGCAGCTGGGGAATTTAAACTCTGTTAATTAAATAAATCTGGAATAAAAAGCTAGTGTCAGTAATGGTGACTACCATCTGGTTCACTAATGTCCTTTAGGGAAGGAAATCTGCCATCCTTATATGGTTGACTCTTAACTACCCTCTGAAATGGCCTAGCAAGCCACTCCGTTGTATCAAACCTCAAGGATAAACAATAAGCCTGCTGACACTCCCTACCTAGGCTCGAGTATCACTTCAGGAGGTGCTGGCAGAGCTGAACCCCAGGTTAGTCCCCATCTTCTATAGAGGTCGGATGGGATGGGGTGGAGAAGGGGGAGAACATGGGACAACAAAAAATAATCCTATGCGCGTTTGGATACCATAGGAAAAGAAACAATGAGATTTGGGGTGATTAAGGTACAGTCTGCTGCAGCACCATTGTTCAATTCCCTGGCAGCTTCTGTCAACCAACCAACTGTTTCCTTCCTAAGTTGGTGTTAACTGTGGCTCGCCTCTGAGTCAGAAAGTTGTGGGTTTGAGCCACACCCCAGAGACTTGAACACAAAATCTAGGCTGACGCTCCCAGTGCAGTAGTGAGGGAGGGCTGCACTGTTAGAGGTGCCGTCTTTCGGATGAGACATTAAACCGAGGGCCCTCTCGGGTGGATGTAAAAGATTTCATGGCACTATTTCAAAGAAGAGCAGGGGAGTTATCCCCGGTGTCCTGGCCAATATTTATCCCTTAATCAACATCACAAAAAAAAACAGATTGTCTGGTCATTATCACATTGCTGATTGTGGGATCTTGCTGTGTGCAAATTGGCTGCCAT
Source organism: Somniosus microcephalus (assembly GCF_052327205.1). Taxonomy (NCBI): domain Eukaryota; kingdom Metazoa; phylum Chordata; class Chondrichthyes; order Squaliformes; family Somniosidae; genus Somniosus; species Somniosus microcephalus. The sequence continues at coordinate 17,666,599 of NC_141004.1, read as the reverse complement.
GTTGACTACACTTCAAAAAGTACTTCATTGGCTGTAAAGCACTTTGGGATGACCTGAGGTCGTGAAAGGTGTTACAGAAATACAAGTCTTTCTTTCTTTTTACCTGGCACTGAACTTGACCATGTCTCCAAGTGCTCCCCAAGTTTATATCCCTAGCTTCGCACAGTAGTCTCCCCTGTTTGATTATACTTGGTGCTGCTACTTGGAGTTTTCTGCAAACTCGGAACAGAGTTGCACCAGGCAGCTGTCGAAGTAACTGGGGGCCAGGAGTCTGCGGATTCGCATCCGTCTGGAAGGGATGATGGGGGATGAAAATCTCCTTGGGATTGCCAAGGAAAAGTCTAACTCGCTGGTGCTGTTAGAGAAGCTGATCTAAGACCTCTCGATCCCTAACTGACCGGGGAGGGGGACTGGGAGGGTGGGAGGTGGTGGTCACAGTTTAAACCCTGGGGGGACTGGATTCAGTTCAGGTCATTCTGACCCAACTCAATGTGACCTCTACCGGACTGAAGGTAGAGCTGGAACTGCAGTGTTAATTATTGTAGCCCCTCTGATGAAAGGCTTTAGCTAGTTCAGGTTGGTTAGTGGCAGCACAGGCTATTGTCCCAATGTGTTAGCTATATGAACCAGCTTCATCTCCATCCAAAACACACACAGATAACATCTCGCTGGTAAATGAGCTTGTCAGCCTGATGAAAGGCTTTAAAGTTCAGGCCAGCCAGGAAAACAAAGGCTACATAAGTAACTTCACATAGGCTCGAAAATGTACTAAACACAGAATTTTGACATAAACCCTGGGTCTTAATTGAAATTCCAAACTAATTATTTTTTTCTTCTTCTTCTGAACAATGATGTTTTTTGCCACAGTGGATATAATCACTAAAGCATGCGGACAAGTTATGAGGGAAACCTAAGCAAGGGGCAACAACAATAACAACTTGCATTTATATAGCGCCTTTAACGTAGTAAAATGTCCCAAGACGCTTCACAGGAGCGTTATAAGACAAAAAATTTGACACCGAGCCACATAAGGAGAAATTAGGATAGATGACCAAAAGCTTGGTCAAAGAGGTAGGTTTTAAGCAACGTCTTAAAGGAGGAGAGCGAGGTAGCGAGGCGGAGAGGTTTAGGGAGGGAATTCTAGAGCTTAGGGCCCAGGCAACAGAAGGCACGGCCACCAATAGTGGAGCGATTATAATCAGGGATGCTCAAGAGGGCAGAATTAGAGGAGTGCAGATTTCTCAGGGGGTTGTGGGGCTGGAGGAGATTACAGAGATAGGGAGGGGCGAGGCCATGGAGGGATTTGAAAACAAGGATGAGAATTTTGAAATCGAGGCGCTGGTTAACCGGGAGCCAATGTAGGTCAGTGAGCACAGGGGTGATGGGCGAACAGGACTTAGTGCGAATTAGGACATGGGCAGCCGAGCTTTGGATGACCTCAAATTTACGTAGGGTAGAATGTGGGAGGCCAGCCAAGAGTGCGTTCGAATAGTCATGTCTAGAGGTAACAAAGGCATGGGTGAGGGTTTCAGCAGTGGATGAGCTGAGGCAAGGGTGGAGACAGGCGATGTTACGGAGGTGGAAATAGGGGCACGAGGGAAGATGCGGAATACTTGCCCATAGGGAGAGAGGGAGAGCTCCATCAATACGGAATGGGGGTGAACCAATGTAAATTTGGAATCACTTTACATTTTCCACATTACAACAGTAACTACACTCCAAAATTATTTCATTGGCTGTAAAGCACTTTGAGACATCCGGTGGTCGTGGAAGGCGCTATAGAAATGCAAGTCTTTCTTTTCTTTCAGTAGAACTTGCACAGAGTGGGAAACTTACCACCAACATAGAAACATAGAAGGTAGGAGCAGGAGTAGGCCATTCGGCCCCTCGAGCCTGCTCCACCATTCAATGCGATTATGGCTGATCAACAACAACAGCTTACTGTTATATAACACCTTTGATATCTCCATGGCCTCGCCCCTCCCTTTCTCTGTAACCTCCTCCAGCCCTGCAAATCTCAAGAGATCTCTGCGCTCCTCCAACTCTGGCCTCTTGCTCATCCCCGATTTTCTTCGCTCCCCCATTGGCGGTCGTGCCTTCAGCTGTCCATGTCCCAAGCTCAGGAATTCCCAAACTAAACCTCTCCGCCTCTCTACCTCTCTCTCTCCTCTTTTAAGACACTCCTTAAAACCTGTCCTAATATCTCCTTATGTGTCAAATTCACTCCCTCCACCACCAGCGTACCGTGGCTGCAGTGTGTACCAGTTACAAGATGCACTGCAGCAACTCGTCAAGGCTTCTTCGACAGCACCTCCCAAACCCGTGACCTCTACAATCTAGAAAGATAAGGGTATCAGGCGCATGGGAACACCATCACCTCCAAGTTCCCCTCCAAGTTACACACCACCCTGACTTGGAAATATATCGCCGTTCCTTCATTGTCATTGGGTCAAAATCCTGGCACTCCCTACCTAACAGCACTGTGGGAGCACCTTCACCACACGGACTGCAGAGGTTCAAGCTGCGGCACAGTTGAGGTGTTACAATTGACCTCAGCACAGCCGGAAAAGGAAGGGGGCAAAATATAAGTTAACGTCCCTGTTACCGATGATCCGTCAGTGACCCCTGCTGGGAAGTGCATGGTATATAAGAACATAAGAACATAAGAAATAGGAGCAGGAGTAGACCAATCGGCCCCTCGAGCCTGCTCCGCCATTCAATAAGATCGTGGCTGATCTGATCCTAACCGCCAATCCACTATCACAGAACCATCTCCTGAATCTAACAGAATTAGACACACGAAATAGGAGCAGGATCAGGCTACACGGCCCCGGGCCCACTGCACTACCCACAGGGCCATGACCGATCCGAACCTAGACTCATGTCCAAATTCCTGCCCGCTCCCCGTAACCCTTAATTCCCTTTACTTCTAGGAAACTGTCTATTTCTGTTTTAAATTTATGTAATGATGTAGCTTCTACAGCTTTTTGGGGCAGCATATTCCATGGACCTACCACCCTCTGAGTGAAGTAGTTCCTCCTCATCTCAGTTTTGAAAGAGCAGCCCCTTATTCTAAGACTATGCCCCCTAGTTCTAGTTTCACCCATCATCGGGAACATCCTCCCCGCATCCACCCGATCCAACCCCTTCACAATCTTATATGTTTCAATAAGATCGCCTCTCATTCTTCTGAACTCCAATGAGTAGAGTCCCAATCTACTCAACCTCTCCTCATATGTCCATCCCCTCATCCCCGGGATTAACCGAGTGAACCTTCTTTGTACTGACTCAAGAGCAAGTATGTCCTTTCTTAAGTATGGACACCAAAACTGTATGCAGTATTCCAGGTGCGGTCTCACCAATACCTTGTACAACTGAAGCAATACCTCCCTATTTTTATATTCTATCCCCCTAGCAATGAAAGCCAACATTCCATTGGCCTTCTTAATCACTTGCTGCACCTGCATACTAACCTTTTGAGTTTCGTGCACCAGGACCCCCAGATCCCTTTGTACTTCAGTACTTTCCATTTTCTTGCAATTAAGATAATAACTTGCTCTACGATTTTTCCTGCCAAAGTGCATAACCTCACACTTTCCAGTATTGTATTCCATCTGCCAAATCTCTGCCCACTTACTTAGCCTGTCTATGTCCCCTTGCAGGTTTTTTATGTCCTCCTCACTCACTACTTTCCCTCCCATCTTAGTATCATCTGCAAACTTTGATATGTTACACTCGGTCCCCTCCTCCAAATCGTTAATATAGATTGTAAAGAGTTGGGGACCCAGCACTGACCCCTGCGGAACACCACTAGTTACTGATTGCCAGTCTGCGAATGAACCATTTATCCCAACTCTCTGCCTTCTGTTAGATAGCCAATCCTCTATCCATGCCAGAATGTTACCCCCAATCCCATGATTTTTTATCTTGAGCAATAATCTTTTGTGTGGCACCTTGTCAAATGCCTTTAGGAAGTCTAAATACACTACGTCCACTGGTTCCCCTTTATCCACCCTATATGTTACTTCCTCAAAGAACTCCAGCAAATTTGTCAAACATGACTTCCCCTTCATAAAACCATGCTGACTTTGTCCTATTAAATTATGATTATCCAAATGTCCTGTTACTGTCTCCTTAATAATGGACTCCAAAATTTTACCTACCACAGATGTTAGGCTAACCGGTCTATAGTTTCCAGCCTTCTGTCTACTGCCCTTTTTAAATAAGGGTGTTACATTAGCAGTTTTCCAGTCTGCCGGGACCATTGCCGAGTCCAGGGAGTTTTGGAAAATTATTACCAATGCATCCACAATCCCTACCGCCACTTCCCTCAAGACCCTAGGATGTAAGCCATCAGGTCCAGGTGATTTATCCGCCTTGAGCCCCATTATTTTACCGAGTACCACTTCCTTCGTGATTTTGATCGTGTTTAGCTCCTCCCCCCCTTTAGCCCCCTGTTTGTCCAGTGTTGGGATATTCTTAGTGTCTTCTTATGTAAAGACTGATATAAAATATTCCTTCAGTGTTTTTGCCATCTCCATATTTCCCATATATGAGTGAGGACAGGATTGGGCTCGGCTGTACTGGCGCTCCAAGTTCAACTAGTCTGTGGGCATACACTGCCTGGACTCACGCATGAAGAATTGCAGCTTGAGTGAGATACTGGCTGGTGGCATCCATGCAAATGCACCTCAGAAAAGAGAATCTGTAAAAGTGTTGCTTCAAGGAGTCTTGTGCAATAAGTAGACGATGTATGTGCGTAGATGCTAAAGCATTTGGGTGATGCGTAGGAGCATGACTGAAAGGCCCGATGTATTTTTCACCAATTATCTATCCTCCCATCCTCTTTTCCCCTTCTCAACCCGTTGGCTGTAGTTCTGAAGATGCTGGGTGCTGTCTAGTACCACAAGCAAGTTGCTTTTATTATTTGAGAGTCCTGACAATGAGTGCAAGTGGGGATTGCTGGCTAGCGATCAGGACGAGGAACCCTGTCCAATGTTCTTCTCACTGATGTAGGAGTGGTGAAGTCAACTGTAATGTCCTTACCGCTACCCCCAGTTTAGCTCAAGGACTGAACTTAGGACCTTCCTGGTCCTAATGGCTCAGTTAAAACTTAATGGGGGGTAATTTTCACCTTCACCCAAAATGATCCCCAGTATTCATGACACAGATTTATAGGTTTCTATATTGCTTTTTCTTCCACAGCTTTTCAGTTCCATCCTTACATTGGACGGTCAATTATAGGTCCCTCTACCACCAAGACATTTACTTTATCCTCCACCACCATCTCCGTTGCTTCCTTCCCCCAGATGGACCACCCTTCATGCAGTCTTCCTCTCAGCAACATGGTCAAGACCATTCAAAGTCCACTGCTGTTGAGTCTGGAAAATTGATGGGGTGTGGATCTAGTGATCCTCCAGTTTGTGTCATGATCTTCCCTGGATCTCTCTGATCAGAAAAGTTGGGAGGAGGAAATATTATATTTTAATTAAAAAAGTTTCTCAGGTATTTCCCCCCACCCCTCCCATTTCTTTCCTCCTTTATTATAACATTTCCTACATTACAACAGTGACTACATCTCAAATGGTACTTAATTGACTGTAAAGCGCTTTGAGATGTCCGGTGGTCGTGAAAGGCACTATATAAATGCAAGTCTTTTTTCTCTCCTAAAGGAGCTGACTTATTCTGGTGCATGATTTCATGCATGCTGGGAGGTCTCCAGTGCCTCATCCAAGTGGCTGTTGTTAATGTGTTAGTCATGGGCTAGGCAATGAGTGTCAGCAGACTACTTGTCGGGTATGTGGGAACAGAATCCCAGCAAAGGTCAATCCTGCCCTCACCCGTTATCCGTAAGGGTAAGCTTTTCTACAAAGGGGTCCCTGCCGAGCAATCAGGAGCAAGAAGCCTGGGAGATTGCTCTTCTCTCCATTCCAGGTGCACTGAGGTGAAATAATCTACTGCCACCTCAACCGACACCCGCTAGCTCATAGCACAGTGGTTATGTAACTAGTACTAGTAATCTTAGAGGCCTGGACTAATGGTCTGGTGACATGAGTTAAAATCTCACCACGTCAGCTGGGGGATTTAAATTTAGTCAATTAAATAAATCGGGAATGAAATAGCTAGTATCAGTAATGGTGACCATGAAACTATTGGATTGTCGTTAAAAACCCATCTGGTTCACTAATGTCCTTTAGGGAAGGAAATCTGCCGTCCTTACCCGGTCAGGTAATTCCAGACCCACAGCCATGTGGTTGACTCTTAACTGCCCTCTGAAATGGACACTCAGTTGTACCAAACCGCTATGCCTAACAGCACTGTTGGGAGTACCTTCACCACACGGACTGCAGCGGTTCAAGAAGGCGGCTCACCACCACCTTCTCGAGGGCAACTCTCATTTGCAAGCAAGTTTGAGAGCTGCTTGTGTTGTCCTCCAACGGGTTAACGAGGGCTGGCTCTTTGTTTCATGGGAACGGACTGGAATCAGCAGCTGTGCAGAGCAAAGACTGTGATATCTATGTTGTTTGTCCAATTCAAATAGACATTTAAGGAGCGGGATTTATTTTTCCATTGACCCCATGTTTATTTAAAGTGACAGGGTCCCCATTGTTGGTACAGACAGGCTGTATTTCAAAAAAATAAATAAATTAACTGTAAATTAAATGGAAACAAGCAACAATGAGGTGCCCAGCCTGCTTGTTCTGCTACTTTACCCCCAGGCAGCTTCCCTGACGTTGCTCAGAGGGGGGTTTGAGTACTTTATTCCTTTTTGTTTTATTTCTCCCTCTGTTTCGTGCAATGTGGTTCTGTCCAAGAATGTGCACAGTGTGTTGGCGTTAGTAGCCGCGCCGCCGAGGTCTGCCAGGCTTTGCATCTGATGGCGATTTTTTATTTTGTGAGCACTTTCACAAACGAATGTTGAGCTTGACGGCTGCTTTGCTTCAACAGGAATGTCCAGGTTTAAAACCCCAAACCATCGAGCAGTTGTATCCATTGTCAGGGCCGCGCCAGTCGGATTTCCTGAAACCCATCTTTCAACTGTGTTATACACGGAGGTGAGCGGATTCTGAAAGCAAACTATTCTTCTCTTCAAATTACATCCAAAGCCTAAACTGGGATATGGAGATCGGGCGGGAAAGTGGAGTTGAGGTGGAAGATCAGCCATGATCTCATTGAATGACGGAGCAGGCTCGAGGGGCCGTGTGGCCGACTCCTGCTCCTATTGCTTATGTTCTTATGCACGAATCAGACCACCTACCTATTATAGAAACATAGAAACATGGAAGATAGGAGCAGGAGTAGGTCATTCGGCCCCTCGAGCCTGCTCCGCCATTCAATGAGATCATGGCTGATCATCCAAATTCAGTACCATGTCCCTGCTTTCTCCCCATACCCCTTGATCCCTTTAGCCTTAAGAAATATATCCAACTCCTTCTTGAATATATTTAATGAATTGGCCTCAACTGCCTTCTGTGGTAGAGAATTCCACAGGTCCACCACTCTCTGGGTGAAGAAATTCCTCCTCATCCCTGTCCTAAATGGCTTACCCCTTATCTTTAGACTGTGACCCCTAGTTCTGGACTCCCCCACCATCGGGAACATCCTTCCTGCATCTAGTCCTGTTAGAATTTTATAAGTTTCAATGAGATCCCCTCTCATTCTTCTAAACTCCAGTGAGTATAAGCCCAATCGCCCCAATCTTCTTAATATCACCCGTCTTTTCCCTACCTCACCCCACCTGCTGCTGAAACCCTCATCCATGCGTTTGTAACCTCCAGACTCGACTATTCCAATGCTGTGCCGGTGGGGCTCTCGTCATCCACCCTCCCTAAACTTGAGCTCATCCAAAGCTCCAGTGCCTGTATCCTAAATCGCACCAAGTCCTGTTCAGCCATCACTCCTGTGCTCGCTGATCTACATTCCCAGTCCATCTACGCCTTGATTTTAAAATTGTTTTTTGAATCACTCCATGGCCTCCCCATTTCAGTAACCTTCCCCAGCCCTCAGAGAACTCGACATTCAGCCCTGGGCTCGCTGACCCATATTGGCTCCCGAGAACCCTGCGCTCCTCCAATTCTGGCCTCTTGCACAACCCCCACTTTCTTCGCCCCACCATTGGCGGCTGTGCCTTCATTTGTCTCGGCCCTAAGCTCAGGAATTCCCTCTTTAAACCTCTCCGCCTCTCTCTCTCCTCCTTTAAGGGGCTCCTTAAAACCTATCTCTTTGACCAAGCTTTTGGTCACCTGTACCTTAGATCTCCTTCTCTGGCTTGGTGTCAAATTTTGTTTGATAATCACTCCTGTGAAGCATCTTGGGATGTTTCACTACATTAAAGGCGCTGTATAAATACAAGTTGTTGTTGTTGTTCAGTTCACCGTGGTTATGTTGATAATGAGCAATTAGAGATGAGTCTTGCGATGCCGGTTTATGGCGCACTCGCTGATCACGACGACCATTTCACACCCGAAAACGAGCCTAAACAAATTTCTCCCCCCATTTCCCATATCCAGACTAATGGGAGCATGCACTCACCCCCGCCAGAGTACCATTTTAAGATAGATCTCAGACTGAATTGTCTTTTCTTGAATGTAACTCTGTGTGTTTATTGGATAACCTTCTCTATCTGAATGTAACTTCTATGTTTATTGAATAACAGTCTCTGCCTAAACGTCACTCACTCTGTCTGTTTGGTAATGGACCCTCCCTGAATGTAACTCTCTGGCCTAGAAATTGGGTTGGGGCGCCAAAGTGGCGCAAAAGTCGCCTGAGCGCAGGATTTAGCGCAGCGTTCGAGGCTTTAGCGATCGTCAGATATTCAGTTCCATTGCCCCTAGAGGGAGACGGGGCGAGGCTCGAGGCGCTCCGCGTCCCTCTTAGGGCGCTGAAACTGAATATCGCAGCGCAACGTGCCGCAGCGCCACACGCTGCGGCACGGCACGCTGCGGTACTGCAGGCCTTCCTCCCATTGTTAAGGGGGAGGGGCCTGCAACAGCGCGATCCCCGCTCGCGAGTGCCGGCAAACGAGCCCGGCACCAAGGAGAAGTGCCGGGCTCTCGGGAAACAGTCAGCAATGCCACGGGGGGGGGGGGGTTAGGAGGCCGGGGACGGAAGTGCTGGCAGGCGGCCGCCGAAAAAGGCAGCTGCCCCGCACCTCCACCTTAACTTGCGCCGCTGCCGGCACAGTAAGGCCCTGTGAACCGGGCGCGGGTAGCGAACGGCGCAACTGCGCCGTTTGCTACCAAATATCGCAAACGGGGCGCGAATGGGGCGTTGCGCACACCGATGACGTCATCGGTGGCGGTGCAGCGCAAATGGCTAACGCCACCATTAGCGCCCCTGCTGAATATTGCGGGAGGCGCAGCCAGTTGCGCTACAGCCACTGACTACCTCTTTAGGCGCTAACAGGTGGCGCTACTCACCCAATTTTTCCCCCTCTGTGTTTACTCGATAACGGTTTCTCTTGAAATTTTACTCTCTGGCCCTGAATTTCCGTGTGGGTTGTGATGGTCTCTCACTGTAGTTCTGGTGGGCGAGTGACTGAGCCCCAGGGAAATTACATAAATGCTTGAAAACTACCAATTCCACCCCGTGTCCTCCACACTCACCTCATCGTCACTGGGTCAAAATCCTGGAACTCCCTCCCTAACAGCACTGTGGGAGTACCTTCACCACATGGACTGCAGCAGTTCAAGAAGGCGGCTCACCACCACCTTCTCAAGGGCAATTAGGGATGGGCAATAAATGCTGGCCTTGCCAGCGACGCCCACATCCCATATGGGCAGCACGGTGGCATAGTGGTTAGCACTGTTGCCTCACAGCGCCAGCGACCCGGGTTCGAATCCGGCCTCGGGTGACTGTCTGTGTGGAGTTTGCACATTCTCCCCGTGTTTGCGTGGGTTTCCTCCGGGTGCTCCGGTTTCCTCCCACAGTCCAAAGATGTGCGGGTTAGGATGATTGGCTATGATAAATTGACCCTTAGTGTTAGGGGGATTAAATACGTGGGGTTACAGGGATAAGGTGTTGGTGTAGGGGTTACGGGGATCGGGTGGGATATGTGTCGGTGCAGGCTCGATGGGCCGAAATGGCCTCTATCTGCACTGTGGGGTTTCTGTGATTTCTGTGATACGAATAATTTTAAAAATAACAAGTGCGAGGAGCTCATGGACTTCTTTGTCTCTAAGATTAAGAATAAAATTTCAAGCATCCATTCAGCTGCCTCTGCCACTTCCCTTCCTTCTCCTAGCCCACCGGGCCAAAGTTCCTCTAAGGTTCACCCCTGCCCTAGCCCAGAACTCACATCTTTCTCCAGTTTCTCTCCGATCTCCCCTCTTGACCCCTCCACGCTCATCCTGTCCATGAGACCCACTTCCTGCTCCCTCGACCCTATTCCCACCAAACTGCTGACCACCCAACTTCCTTTTCTGTCTCCCATGTTAGCTGACATTGTTAGTGGTTCGCGATCCTCAGGTACTGTCCCCTTCTCCTTCAAATCTGCCATCATCATCATCCCTCTCCTCAAAAAAACAACCCTTGGTTCCATTCTTATCTATCTAATCGTAGCCAGAGAATCACTTGCAATGGCTTCTCTTCCCACTCCTGCACCGTTACCTCTGGGGTCCCTCAAGGACCTATCCTTGGCCTCCTCCTATTTCTCATCTACGTGTTGCCCCTTGGCGACATCATCCGAAACACAGCGTCAGTTTCCACATGTACGCTGATGACACCCAGCTCTACCTCACCACCACCTCTCTCGACCCCTCCACGGTCTCTAAATTGTCAGACTGCTTGTCCAACATACAGTTCTGGCTGAGCAGAAATGTTCTCTAATTAAATATTGGGAGGACCGAAACCATTAGTTTCGATCCCCGCCACAAACTCAGTTCCCTAGCCACTGACTCCATCCCTCTCCCTAACCTCAGTCTGAGGCTGAACCACACTGTTCGCAACCTTGGTGTCATATTTGACCCTGAATTGTGCTTCCGACCACATATCCGCGGCATAACTAAGACCGCCTACTTCCACCTCCGTAACATTGCCCGTCTCCGCCCCTGCCTCAGCTCATTCGCTGCTGAAACCCTCATCCATGCCTTTGTTACCTCTAGACTTGACTATTCCAAAACACTCCTGGCTGGCCTCCCACATTCCACCCTACATAAACTTGAGGTCATCCAAAACTCGGCTGCGCGGTCCTAGCTTGCACCAAGTCCCGTTCGCCCATCACCCCTGTGCTCACTGACCTACATTGGCTCCCGGTTAAGCAACACCTCGATTTCAAAATTCTCATCCTTGTGTTCAAATCCCTCCATGGCCTCACCCCTCCCTATCTCTATAATCTCCTCCAGCCCCACAACCCCCTGAGATATCTGCGCTCCTCTAATTCTGCCCTCTTGAGCATCACTGATTATAATCGCTCAACCATTTACTTTCTCCTGCAGGCTTCCTTCCTTCAGGTCTCGGGAGTCCCTCAGCTCACCGGCACAGAAAGCAGGATGGCTGCTGAACTGTCAAAAGCTGCAGCCTCTGCTTTCTGGTCTGGAGAGATCTCTAACTGAGTCTGAGTAGAAGGTGTTATGTATTGTGTGTTCTATTGTGTGTTCTCCTCCCACCTGTGGTGGCGCTGTCACAGGAGATAAATGATTGGGTGTTCTCTGTTAAGTTTTAGCTCTCTTTGTTCGGAACTTGCCAGGACTTCCTTTCCTTCCAATAAAGCACTTCATGTTTGAATCTCTGAGTTCTGAGTCCTAAATTGTGTCTAGGTAGAAAGGTACCGACACAACAAGTGGCGACGAGGATGGATCTGTTCGAATCTGCGGGGATTTTAAAGTGACTATTAACCCAGCGCTGTCTGTGGAACAGTACCCTCTTCCCCTCATTGATGATCTTTTTACGGGCCTGGCCGGAGGGCAAAAGTTCAGCAAAATAGACTTATGCCAGGCTTATCTACAAATGCATGTTGATGACAAATCAAAGGAGCTGCTGACAATTGTGACACACAAGGGGCTATACAGGTACTGCCGCCTTCCGTTTGGAATTACACTGGCCCCTGCTCTATTCCAAAGGGCAATGGATCAGATTTTGAGTGGACTGCCAGGAGTCCAGTGCTACCTGGACGACATCCTTGTCACTGGGACAAATGAGGAGGATCATCTTCTGAACTTGGATGCGACACTACAACGACTGAAAGAGTACGGACTCAGAGTTCGTAAAGACAAATGTGAATTCTTTCAGTCTTCAGTTGAGTACCTGGGGCACGTGATTGATGCTACTGGCCTGCATAAGGCGCCGCCAAAAGTCAAGGCGATCGTGGAGGCCCCAGCACCCCAGAATGTGAGCCAGTTCCGTTCATTTCTGGGGCTACTTAACTACTATGGGAAGTTTATTCCAGACTTAGCAACATTGCTGAAGCCGTTACATCAGTTGCTATGTCAAGGCAAAACATGGAAATGGACTGAACTGTGCAACGAAGCTTTCGCCCAAGCAAAGAAAGCATTGCTGAAATCGGAGGTCCTGACACACTTCGGCCCAAAGCTACCCATGCAGCTAGCATGTGATGCATCACCATATGTTGTGGGAGCAGTCATATCCCACATCATGCCTTCGGGTGAAGAGAAACCTATCGCCTTCGCATCACGCACCTTGAACAATGCCGAGAGTAACTATGCGCAGATCGAGCGCGAGGCCTTGGGAATCGTTTTTGGAATTCGAAAATTTCATCAGTACCTGTTTGGAAGAAGGTTCACACTCCTGACGGACCACCGTCCATTGACTTCAATCTTCGGGCCCCACACCGGAATTCCGTCTCTCGCTGCAAGCAGGATGCAAAGGTGGGCTTTACTGTTGTCAGGACACACATACGACATCAAATATCGCAAATCAGACTTGCACGGCAACGCAGACGGTCTCTCGAGGCTACCCTTGCCTGTTACTCCCCCAGAGCCTCGTCAGATAGACATCTTCTACTTTAGACAAGTGGAGGGAGCACCTGTCACCGCAGTTCAGGTGCGAAGGTACACCCACAACAATCCAGTCCTGTCTGAGGTAATGGACGATGTCATTTGAGGGAGAGCGATAGGAGATTCTCCTAGTTTGAAACCTTACGTTTCAAAAAGAAATGAGCTCTCCGTCCAGGCAGGTTGTCTTCTTTGGGGACGCCGTGTCATCATTCCGCCACCTCTGAGGGAACCTATACTGCAACAACTTCATACAGGCCACAGTGGGATGGTTCGGATGAAGGAAATGGCAAGAAGCTACTTCTGGTGGCCAGGTCTCGATGGGAATATTGAGGAGAAAGCCAAAACATGTTCCCCATGTCAAAGGGTCTGGAATGTTCCACAGCTGGCAACCCTACACCCTTGGGATTGGCCTGCAGAAGTGTGGCAGCGAGTACATGTGGACTTCGCCGGTCCTTTTGAAGGGAAGATGTTTATGGTGGTTGTGGACGCTCGTAGCAAGTGGCCGGAGGTCGCTGTGATGAGGTCTACCACGGCAGAGAAAACAATTGAGAAACTTGGTGAGATGTTCAGCCGTTATGGCTCACCAGAACAACTCGTAAGTGACAACGGTCCACAATTTGTATCACAGGAGTTTGCAACCTTCCTGCATGTGAATGGTGTCCAACACATCAGGTCTGCGCCCTATCATCCCTCTACTAACGGCCAGGCAGAAAGGTTTGTGCAAACTTTGAAGCACGCCTTGAAGGCATCGCAAGGTCAGGGCTCAATCCACCAACGTCTGAACAGCTTCCTGTTGTCCTACAGGAACGAGCCGCATGCCACAACCAAAACTTCCCCCGCTTCGCTCATGATGAAGAGGCAGTTGCGGACAAGTTTTGACTTACTTAAACCTCCAAGGGCAGAACAGGTTGTCCATTGTCAACAACAAGCTCAAGTTGAAAAGAGAGAGAAAAGAGCCAAGGAGAGACGGTTTCATCCGGGAGAGCACGTCCTAGCTCAAAACTACAACACTGGACCGAAATGGGTTCCTGCTACGGTGATCGCGCAGGCGGGCCCTGTGTCTTACACGGTTGAGACTGCTGAGGACGTCGTCTGGAGAAGACACACAGATCAACTGTTGCTAGGAGCAGAGACAGCCACAGAGGCTCCAACGGCTGGTTGGCCTGAACTGTTTCCGGATGATACCGCAAACCAGCATCCTTTGCCACAGTGCTCTTCTCCAACACAGGAAGTCAAAGAGACTGTTCCACCTGTGCAAACTCCTGACTTTCAACTGACACAGGCACCTTCTCCATCCAGGCCTGTGTCAATGCCTACTGCTGTGGAAGCCAGCGATGACCGCCGGTATCCTGTCAGAGAGCGGCAGCCTCCAAGACGCTTGGATCTGTAGGCTTAGTGACTTACCCACAAGACTGGGGCAGAATAAACCCCAGGGTAAAGTCAGGGGTTGAGGCAGTCTACCTCTACTCTTGGTTAGTTGAGTGCATTGAAAGTAACTTACCTGTTGAGGAATAATGTGGACCTTCCATTTAAGAGGGGAGGAAACGTTATGTATTGTGTGTTCTATTGTGTGTTCTCCTCCCACCTGTGGTGGCGCTGTCACAGGAGATAAATGGTTGGGTGTTCTCGGTTAAGTTTTAGCTCTCTTTGTTCGGAACTTGCCAGAACTTCCTTTCCTTCCAATAAAGCACTTCATGTTTGAATCTCTGAGTTCTGAGTCCTAAATTGTGTCTCGGTAGAAAGGTACCGACACAACAGAAGGACTCAAGTTAGAGGACAGATGGTCAGTGTTTGACAGCTTCACAGAGCTGTCAAACACTGATTTTTCTTCTGTCAAAAGCTCTTGACAGATGAAATGTCAATCGCTGACGTCACCAGTAACCACGTGTCCCTTAATTGGCCTGCTGAGCCCGCTGGGTCAATCAAGGGAAAGTAGCGTGGGTTGGCCACAAGTCAATGGAAGTGGGACTACACCCAAAAAGTGGGAGTCCCACCTCCAAAAGCTCCCCATTGACAAAATTGAGCCCATTGTGTTTCTCTAGGGCTTGTGACAGGTAATATTCTGTATATTGCTCCTTTAATTCTGTCTCTACTCTGTTTGTAGCCTCCTGGGCATCCTCCAGTTCCTTGCGCAGACAGTAAACCATTTCCACTAATTCCTCGCATCCCTTATCCTTGTCGGTATTTCTCTTTACTTAGTGTTAATAACCATTCCGCTTTGGCTTCTTTCTTTTTGAGTGACCCATCACCTAACCATCCCACCGCCCTGTCCCAAGCCAAGACATTCTGGGTTACATCCTTCCTATCTCTCTCCCTCTCTCCGATGTGTTTTGCCAGTTAAGTTTTAATAGCCTCCTCCATCTTAGTTCTCTGTCAGTTGCTACGTATCCGGTCAGTTTGCTCTACTCTACGAGCTCCGTTCTATCACCGCAACGTCAATATAGGTCAGCTACTTTAATGTAATTTAATTCTCCGCTCCACTCCCACTCTGACCTCTCCATCCTCGGCCTCTTACACTGTTCCAATGAAGCTCAACATAAGCTCAAGGAACAGCACCTCAACTTTCAATTAGGCACTTTACAGCCTTCCGGATTCAACATTGAGTTCAACAATTTCAGATCATCACCTCTGCCTCCATTTTCTCAGACAGCAGCTGTTGTTGATGATTCTGCTATTTCCATTTACACCTCCTCTAGACCCGTCTTTTGTTTCTTTACTTGTCCGATTACCATCTCCTTTCATCTTGCACCATCATCCCTTTTGTCATTTAATCTCTCCTGCCTTCCGCCCTATCACAGACCTTCCCTTTTGTTCTTTCCTCCCCTCCCCCCTTTTCCTGCCTCTGTACTTGCTTAAAACCGGTTACCTCTCTAACCTCTTCCAGTTCTGACAAAAGGTCATCGACCTGAAACGTTAACTCTGTTTCTGACCTGCTGAGTTTTTCCATCATTTTCTGTTTTTATTTCAGATTTCCAGCCTCCGCAGTATTTTGCTTTCATTGTAGGTCTGCTACTCTTATCCAAATGTATCTGTCAGAGTCCCTGTTCGGGCGCCAAGCTTTCCATCGGGTTTGTCTACACAATCCAAACACCAGACCTTACCAAAGGGTTGGTGAACTCTGGACGGTAACTTTGGGAAAGCACTACACAAACAAATCGTTTTAAGGCTAAACATCTTTATTTAGATGATTGGCAGAAGTTCATACAACCTTTCCAAAGTAGAGAGTGGTCTTTCAGTTCTACTGGGTGATCAGTCCGTCGCACTCAAGGCTGTTGCTTCTTCTTCGATGTTGTCCTCCTGCTGAGGCCATCTCCTGTTCCTCTGCCCTCCGACTGCAGTGCTCTTTTCTTCCAGATGTCCTCTTCTTATGCATTCTTCTCGGTTGGGGTGTGAGCACCATTTGTTAGGCCTCAATGATTGGCAGTTTAGGCTTCGATCATGAGCTTACTTTAAATGACTGACAGGTAATTCAACTGAGGCTAGGTGCCCCCATCTCATGTGACTCACCAGACCGATATGTCCTGATTTTGTTTCACGATTCTATTGTCCAATGATTCTTCATAATCACCTTGTTTGACAGACTCTACCACCTCCCTGGCCTCTTAATTGTCACTTTGTCTGATGTCGGATTCAATCACTTTGTCTATTGTCAGATTGAACTGTCCCCGCAATCTCTTAATTGCTTTGTCTGCTGGCCCGCTTTGTCGACGACATCAAACCCTGTTTGGGAACTTCTGGCAGTTTCTGTTGGCAGTTTTGAATTGACTGTAGCCTTTAGGCATGTCCCATCTTCAACAGCATTGTCTGGTTTCGAGATGGCTGTTCCTTTGTTCAATCTCTGTACCAGAAAATCAGTCTGCATGCAAGCCATTGTCTATTGCCTCTTAATCGTCTGTAAGTAGCAGGGGTTTGTACCTTGGAGAGTTAGAGTTCGAGTTATAGAGCTTTTTGAGGTTGTAACTAGCAGGATAGATAAGGGGGAACCAGTGGATGTGGTGTATTTGGATTTTCAAAAAGCATTCGATAAGGTGCCACACAAGAGGTTATTACACAAAATTAGGGCTCATGGGATTGGGGTAATATACTAGCATTGATTGACAATTGGTTAACGGACAGAAAACAGAGAGTAGGAATAAACGGGTCATTTTCGGGTTGGCAGGCTGTAACTAGTGGGGTACCGCAAGGATCAGTGCTTGGGCCTCAGCTATTCACAATCTATATTAATAACTTAGATGAGGGGACCGAGTGTAATGTGTCCATGTTTGCTGATGATACAAAGTTAGGTGGGAAAGTAAGTTGTGAGGAGGATGCATAGAGGCTGCAAAGGGATGTAGACAGGTTAAGTGAGTGGGCAATAACATGGCAAATGGAATATGATGTGGAGAAATGTGAAGTTATCCACTTTGGTAGGAAAAATAGAAAAGCAGAATATTTTTTAAATGGTGAGAGATTGGGGAAGGTTGGTGTTCAGAGGGACCTGGGTGTCCTTGTACAAGAATCACAGAGAGTTAACATGCAGGTACAACAAGCAATTAGGAAAGCAAATGGTGTGTTAGCCTTTATTACAAAAGGATTGGTGTATAAAAGTAAAGAAGTCTTACTGCATTTATATAGGGCCCTGGTGAGACCACACCCGGAGTATTGTGTACAGTTTTGGTCTCCTTACTTAAGGAAGGATATACTTGCCTTAGAGGGGGTACAATTAAGGCTCACCAGACTGATTCCTGGGATGGGGTGTTTGTCCTATGAGGAGAGATTGAGCAGACTAAGTCTATATTCCTTAGAGTTTAGAAGAATGAGAGGTGATCTCATTGAAATGTATAAAATTCTTACAGGGTTTGACAGGGTAGATGCGAGGAGGATGTTTCCCCTGGCTGGGGAGTCTAGAACCAGGGGTCACAGTCTCAGAATAAGGGGTCGGCCATTTAGGACTGAGATGAGGAGAAATTTCTTCACTCAGAGGGCGGTGAATCTTTGAAATTCTCTACCCCAGAGGGCTGTGGAGGCTCAGTCGTTGAGTATATTCAAGACAGAGATCGATAGATTTTTGGATACTAAGGGAACCAAGGGATTTGGGGACAGGGTGGGAAGGTGGAGTTGAGGCAGAAGATCAGCCATGATCTTATTGAATGGTGGAGCAGGCTCGAAGGGCCGAATAGCCTACTCTTGCCCCTAATTCTTATGTTCTTATCCTCTTGGGTTGACGTTGCTTAATCTGTAGCAGCATCAGTTTTTGCAATGGTGTCCAAAAGGTTTAACTTTTCAAATTTCACAAGTGTAAAACGGGTGATATCGATTCAGCCATTGAAGTCAAAGCAAATGATATATGGGAGAGATGTATAACTGGCGGCTGAATCGATAGCGCCCATTTTACATTATCACCCGGAGTCAAAATTATCCCGAGATCCCCCTGTCATGAGAGGAATCAAGTAACGCTATTCATGTAGCCAAGATAGTCTTCCAGTGAATGAGTCTGGAGCCGGTTGCCCATTTTATGAAAAGTCTTATGATGAGGGAAGACATTGTAGACAGATGTCATGGAAGCCGTGACTGAGAAGCAGAAGTTGGTATTGGCCAACAGCAGGAGATCGCCCATGGTTAGTCTGACTGGCAGAGGTCGCTGGCGCATCTGGCACTGGTGAAAATAGCTTTTTCAAACTGAAACCTCAAAATTTTTTTATTCGATCCTGGATTTTGTCACTGGGGAGCTTTTGGAGGCGGGACTCCCACTTTTTGGGTTGTAGTCCCGCCTCCATTGACTTGTGGGCAACCCATGCTATTTTCCCTTGATTGACCTTGTTAAGCCCGCCCAGCGGGGTCAGCAAGCCAATTAAGGGACACCTGGTTACTGGTGATGTCAGCGATTGACATTTCATCTGTCAAGAGCTTTTGACAGAAGAAAAATCAGCGTTTGACGGCTCTGTGAAGCTGTAAACACTGACAATCTGTCTTCTAACTTAAGTCCTTCTACTCAGACTCAGTTAGAGAACTCTCCAGACCAGAAAGCAGAGGCTGCAGCTTTTGACAGTTCAGCGGCCATTCTGCTTTCTGTGCCGGTGAACTGAGGGACTCCCGAGAACTGAAGGGAGGAAGCCTGCAGGAGAAAGTAAAGGTAAGTAAAACTTATTAAAACACTTTACACTTACGTCACACACTTATCTCTGCACACATGTACCCATCACTCACCTGCACAACGGAAATCTCGACCCCTCCAACCCCTGCAGACCGACGCTCCGCCTCGCTAACTTGGCGTGGTTCGGAGCTGTCGGGAAGCCCACACTTCAGGGCTAAAAATAGGGATTAGGCAAAAAACTGCCTGTTAACTACCTGTTAACAAACAGGCAGTTAATTGGCACTAATCCCCTTCCCGCCTCGGGGAGGCGGCTCCCAGCACAGGTCGGATAACCGCCTCCTGGGACGGAGGCGGGTTGGGGGCGGGATGGGTTCCTGCCCCCCGATTCTGCAATTTTCCCACCACTCCCACCTCCAAACCTGCCTCCTCGGGGCTTGGAAATTCGAGCCCTCAATGTCTGACTAATATAGAACAGCAATCAACAATCCTAATAGAATATTGAACTACATAGTCTTAAATAGTCAAAAAAAAGTGAAAGGAAGTTGCGATCAAATTATACAGTGCTCCGATGAGACTACACCTGGAGTATTGTGCCCAATTCCAGTCGTAAGACACGAAGGAGACATTCAAGCACTGGAGGCAATACAGAGAAGAGCCAAGAGGATGATCACTAGTGTCAAGGGCCTGAATTATAAAGAAAGATTGGACAAACCTGAGCACTTCAGCCTTGAAAGGAGGCCTCTGAGGTGATCTTATAGAGGTATATAAGCTAGTTAAGATAGATCCAGAGTATTACTTTAAATTAAAACATTTTAAAAATTAGTTTATGGGATGTGGGCGTCGCTGGCAAGGCCAGCATTTATTGCCCATCCCTAATTGTCCTCGAGAAGATGGTGGTGAGCCGCCTTCTTGAACCGCTGCAGTCCATGTGGTGAAGGTGCTCCCACAGTGCTGTTAGGGAGGGAGTTCCAGGATTTTGACCCAGCGACGATGAAGGAATGGCGAGGTATTTCTAAGTCAGGATGGTGTGTGACTTGGAGGGGACCTTGGAGGTGGTGGTGTTCCCATGCGCCTGCTGCCCTTGTCCTTCTAGATGGAAGAGGTTGCAGGTTTGGGAGGTGCTGCCGAAGAAGCCTTGGCGAGTTGCTGCAGTGCATCTTGTAGATGGTACACACTGCAGCCACGGTACGCCGGTGGTGGAGGGAGTGAATGTTTGACGTGGTGGATGGGGTGCCAATCAAGCGGGCTGCTTTGTCCTGGATGGTGTCGAGCTTCTTGAGTGTTGTTGGAGCTGCACTCATCCAGGCAAGTGGAGAGTATTCCATCACACTCCTTAAAGTGCGAGAGTAGAACAAGGTTCAAACTAGTACAAAAAAAAAGACTTGCATTCATATAGCTCCTTTCACGACATCCCAAAGCACTTTACAGCCAATGTAGTACTTTTGAAGTGTATTCACTGTTGTAATGTAGGAAATGCGGCAGCCAATATAGACACAGCAAGCTCCCACAAACTGCAATGTGATAATGACCAGGATAATCTGTTTTAGTGATGTTGATTGAGGGATAAATATTGGTCAGGACACCGGGAATAACTCCATTGCTCATCTTCGAAATAGTGCCGCGGGATCTTTAACGTCCACCTGAGAGAGCAAATCAGACCTCGGTTTAATGTCCCATCTGAAAGACGGCACCTCCAACAGTGCCGCACTCCCTCAATACTGTACTGGAGCATCAGCCTAGATTTTTGTGCTCAAGTCTCTGGAGTGGGGCTTGAACCCACGACCTTCTGACTCGGAGGCGAGTGTGCTACCCACTGAGCCACAACTGACACATCGTCTCACGGTCAATTTACAAAGCAAATTAAGGTTAGGGTTACAAGTTCTTCACACAAAACGTGATCAATACACAGAACATATGAACTCCCAGATAGAGTAGTCGAAGCAAACCTCCATTTAAGAAACAACTGGATTTTTCAATGAGGAGACTTTCAGATCATTCTTGGTGGATTAATTAATATAGTTGGCTTTTCTCATCTATAATTATTTGGGGAATGAAATAGTTACTCTGTTAGGTTCTTGTGTTGAACTAGTTTTAGTGATGAACCACAACTGTGTTGTGCAACTGCTGCTCGACTGTTTGGGAGTCTAGGGCTCGATTTTGTCAATGGGGCGCTTTTGGAGGTGGGACTCCCACTTTTTGGGTTGTAGTCGCGCCTCTATCGACCTGTGGTAAACCCATGCTATTTTCCCTTGATTGACCCTGTTAAGCCTGCCCGGCGGGCTCAGCAGGCCAATTAAGGGACACCTGGTTACTGGTGACATCAGCGATTGACATTTCATCTGTC
The DNA here is from genome assembly GCF_052327205.1 of Somniosus microcephalus. Classification (NCBI taxonomy): domain Eukaryota; kingdom Metazoa; phylum Chordata; class Chondrichthyes; order Squaliformes; family Somniosidae; genus Somniosus; species Somniosus microcephalus. The sequence continues at coordinate 17,645,229 of NC_141004.1, read as the reverse complement.
AAGAGCTTTTGACAGATGAAAAATCAGCGTTTGACAGCTCTGTGAAGCTGTCAAACACGGACAATCTGTCATCTAACTTGAGTCCTTCTACTCAGACTCGGTTAGAGAGCTCTCCAGACCAGAAAGCAGAGGCTGCAGCTTTTGACAGTTCAGCGGCCATTCTGCTTTCTGTGCCAGTGAGCTGAGGGACTCCAGAGAACTGAAGGGAGGAAGCCTGCAGGAGAAAGTAAAGCTAAGTAAAGGTAAGTAAAACTTATTAAAACACTTTACACTTATGTCACACACTTACCTCTGCACACATGCACCCATCACTCACCTGCACAACGGACATCTTGACCCCTCCAGACCGACGGTCCGCCTCGCTAACTTGGCGTGGTTTGCAGCCGTCGGACAGCCCACACTTCAGGGCTAAAAATAGGGATTAGGCAAAAAACTGCCTGTTAACAGGCAGTTAATTGGCACTAATCCCCTTCCCGCCTCGGGGAGGCGGCTCCCAGCATAGGTCGGGTACCCGCCTCCTGGGACATTGGCATGGAGGCGGGTTGGGTTCCTGCCCCCCGATTCTGCAATTTTCCCACCACTCCCGCCTCCACGGGGCTTGGAAAATCGAGCCCTAAATCTGTGCGATTGGCTAATTGCTATATTGTCAGATATTGGTTATTTTTTCATTCTTCTTGATGTGGGCGTTGCTGTCAAGGCTGGTATTTATTGCTTATCCATAGTTGCCCTGATAGTAGTTTGATTCAGCTGAGCCACTTCATAGGGCAGTTCAGTGTCAACCACCTTTGTGTCGGACTGGAGTCACGTATGCGCCATGTTGGGTAAGGCCAGCTGGTTTCCTTCCCTAAAGGACATTAGTGAACTAGTTGGGTTTCTATGACAATCCGATAGCTCAGTCCGCCCTCCACCCCCCCCCCCCGAGATTTTTAAAACTGAATTCAAATTCTCAAACTGCCGATGGTGGGATTTAGAACATGCAATCCGCTGAGTTACTAGTCCAGTAACATAACCACTACACCACCATACCCAGTTCTTAAATATAAATGTTTAAATGACTTACTGACACTGATCCTTAATAAAGGGATCTGTGATGAAAATAGAGCTTTAGTCCCATGACAAATAAGGAACATTTCTGTATTATAATTGTCATAAATCTCATCCTCATAAAGAAACTATTCATGAAATAACGCTGGACGGCCAGCTGGTGGAGCCGTCCAAGGAGTATAAATACTCAGGCGTGGGCCCAGCTTGCCCAGGGACATTTTGTAAGACAGGAACTAGTGAAGTACAACTAGACCTCCATGCTCTGAAACAAGTTGATTAAAGCCTTGCTTTATACTCGAACCAAGTGCGTAGTGAGTTTTATTGCGTCAATAATTTTTTAAGTCTTTAGATAGGGAGAAGGTGATTTAAAAATTGGCTTCAGATAACTGTATTGTTAAAATGGTCCCTTTGTCTATGTCAGGGAGTGGCCCATACATGCAACTGACTTGATTTATCCCCATTATCAATGAGAGTCAATGGCCTTTTCCATTGGTGTAATCAGAGACAAGTTTACCTGGTGGCTGTGCAGTCTTTCTTCAAAATGTTGATGGGTGCGAACTTGCTGACTGGGCAAGTAAGCAACTTTATTGGGGGTGAATTTGGTCTTCGCCAGTAAGGTGATGCGGGCTCATAGCGAATCGCCAGCCCGTTTTACATCACACCCCATTTAATTTTCTATTTATGTCCCCAATCCTTTGTCAGCTGTGGCTCAGTGGGCAGCACCCTCGCCTCTGAGTCAGAAGGTTGTGGGTTCAAAGTCCCACTCCAGGGACTTGAGCACAAAAATCTAGGCTGACACTCCCAGTGCAGTGCTGAGGGAGTGCTGCACTGTCGGAGGCGCCGTCTTTCGGATGAGACGTTAAACCGAGGCCTCGTCTGCTCTCTCAGGTGGATGTAAAAGATTCCATGGCACTATTTCGAAGAAGAGCAGGGGAGTTGCCCTCGGTGTCCTAGCCAATATTTATCCCTCAATTAACATCTAAAAAAACAGATTATGTGGGAGCTTGCTGTGCGCAAATAGGCTGCTGCGTTTCCTACATTACAACAGTGCCTACACTTCAAAAAAGTAATTCATTGGCTGTAAAGTGTTTTGGGACGTCCGGTGGTCATGAAAGGAGCTGTATGAATGCAAGTCTTTCTTTGTTTCTTTCTCGAAAATTAGGTCAAACTCATGATTTTCTCAATGTCGATGGGTAATTCAGGCTTCCATTCCTCGTTTGCTGCTTTGCTGTTCAATGCTTGTCTAAGTAACCAAGTATATTCTTTTATCCACTTGCTCCTTGATGTTACCTTTTTGTGTCCCTATATCATAGACTCATAGGGGAAAAATTCAGTTGGTTTGCGCCTCCTGTTAGTGCCTTAAGAGGGCGCTAATGGGGCGCAAAGCAACTAGCGCCCAGGCGCGGCGATGTTTGCGACGCTCACGAAATTAACTAGACATTTTGCGGCGGCACTAAACACTACCGCCACGATCTCCTGTGCCGGCAGATCGTGACGTCAGTCGAGTGTGCAATGCCCCGGTACCGCCCCGGACTGGATATTGAGTGGTGCCTCCTGCCTTACTGCCTGCCGCTAGCAACGACAGGTTGAGGGGAGCGTTTTGCAGTCGGGAAGGGACTGGTGGAGCGCTATTTAAAGGCGACCGCTTCCTGCCTTTTTTTGTTGGTGACGTTTTTGCACCACGCATTCTGAGAGAGAGAGAGAGAGACTTCTGGAGAGATTCAACGCTGTGTGAAGGAGTTTTGGGTACTGAGCAGCACTTTGCAGGTTTATTTTGATTTGCCCTTCTTTGTATCGATTTAGAAGAGACTGTGGGGGCTGCACTCTGAGCTCTTTCCCTGGGCCTCTCCATTGATCTTTCCAGCAGATTTGATGTACAGGTCTCTCCAGGCCGAGATTCAAGGCTGCAATGAGCAGGATGTGGATGGAGAGCAAGATCGACCTCCCCTTTAAGAACTGGCCGGCGCCAGTGTGTCTGTGTTCCATCGCTGACTGACATCACATGAGCTTCGCCAGCGCTCTGAGGTAGCGCCTCGCTCCTCGGCCTTTGCACCTTAAGACAGGTGTGAAGCGCCTGATTTAGCGCTCCAATCACCTCCAGGGGCAATAAAAGCCAAGTTTGCAGTCGGAGGTGATAATTAGCGCCAGGCGGAAATCTTTGCGCCCGGCCGATAATCGCGCCCCAAACGGGGCGATACTGACTTTTTCCCCCATAGAATCTTACAGCACAGAAGAAGGCCATTCGGCCTGTTGTGGGATTTCTTTCTGCCCCAAAGCAGATGGAGTCGAGCGTGTACTGGTTCTAAGCGATCTTTATTCAAGCACATGCTGGGAGAGGCCCTCTCAGTCTGAGCTGAGACGGGAGTCTAATTTTTACATTCGAGCAGTTGGCTTATATACAATCTTACATCTTGTTTCCTTCAAATCTTCGGGACTTGGCCAATTAATTGTCCAAGTCACGTACACTTAATCACATCTCCACAAAACACATTTTGTTTATCTCATTTGCCCCGTTTCCACCTCTGCCATTGTTCTATCCAATTTACGTACGCTTAACCTCATCTTCGCAAATCACATCTTGGCAGCCCATTGTTCAATGTATGGCCTCCTTGATTCTTTTATTCCCCCAATCATCATGTAATATGCTTTTTCCCACTGTCTTTGTTCTGCCAGACTTCTCCTTTATTACATCAGCCAGCGAGTCAGTTAAGCCGCTAATCTAACTTATAGAAACATAGAAACATAGAAGATAGGAGCAGGAGTAGGCCATTCGGCCCTTCGAGCCTGCTCCACCATTCAATGCGATCATGGCTGATCATCCAAATTCAGTACCCGGTCCCTCCTTTCTCCCAATACCCCTTGATCCCTTTAGCCTTAAGAAATATATCCAACTCCTTCTTGAATATATTTAATGTATTGGCCTCTACTGCCTTCTGTGGTAGAGAATTCCACAGGTTCACCACTCTCTGGGTGAAGAAATTCCTCCTAATTTCTGTCCTAAATGGCCTACCCCTTATCCTTAGACTGTGACCCCTGGTTCTGGACTCCCCGATCGGGAACACCCTTCCTGCATCTAGTCTGTCCAGTCCTGTCAGAATTTTATAAGTTTCAATGAGATCCCCTCTCATTCTTCTAAACTCCAGCGAGTACAAGCCCAATCGACCCAATCTCTCCTCATACATCATTCCTGCCATCCCAGGTATCAGCCTGGTGAATCTTCGTTGAACTCCTTCCATGGCAAGAACATCCTTCCTCAGATAAGGCGACCAAAACTGCACACAATACTCAAGATGTGGTCTCACCAAAGCCCTGTACAACTGCAGCAAGACATCCTTGTTCCTGTACTCAAACCCTCTCGCTACGAAGGCCAACATGCCATTTGCCTTCTTAACCGCCTGCTGCACCTGCATGCTTACCTTCAGCGACTGGTGCACAAGGACACCCAGGTCTTGTTGCACTTCCCCTTCTCCCAATCTATTGCCATTCAGATAATAATCTGCCTTCCTGTTTTTGCCACCAAAGTGGATAACCTCGCATTTATCCACGTTATATTGCATCTGCCATGCTTTTGCCCAATCACCCAACCTGTCCAAATCATCCTGGAGTTTCTCGGCATCATCCTCACAGCACACACGCCCACCCAGCTTTGTGTCGTCTGCAAATTTGGAGATATTACATCTAGTTCCCTTGTCTAGATCATTAATATATATTGTGAATAGCTGGGGTCCAAGGACCGATCCCTGCGGTACCCCACTAGTCACTGCTTGCCACTCGGAAAAAGACCCGTTTATTCCAACTCTTTGCTTTCTGTCTGCCAACCAGTTCTCTATCCAAGTCAATACCTTGCCCCCAATCCCATGTGCCTTAACTTTACACGCTAATCTCTTATGCGGGACCTTATCAAAAGCCTTCTGAAAGTCCAAATACACCACATCCACTGGTTCTCCCTTATCTATTTAACCAGTTACATCCTCAAAAAATTCCAGTAGATTAGTCAAGCCCGATTTACCTTTTGTAAATCCATGTTGACTTTGTCTGATCCTGTCCCTGTTTTCTAAGTGCTCTGCTATTACATCTTTTATAATGGACTCTAGCATTTTCCCCACTACCGATGTCAGGCTTACCGGTCTGTAATTCCCTGTTTTCTCTCTACCACCTTTTTTGAATAGTGGGGTAACATTAGCTACCCTGCAATCCATGGGTACTGTTCCAGATTCCATCGAATGCTGGAAGATGATCAGCAAAGCATCACCTATTTCTAGGGCCACTTCTTTAAGTACCCTAGGATGTAGATTATCAGGCCCTGGGGATTTATCGGCCTTCAATCCCATCAATTTCCTCAACACCATTTCCCTACAAATACTGATTTCTTTCAGTTCCTCCCTTTCATCAGACCCTATGTTCCCCGGCATCTCTGGGAGGTTATTTGTGTCCTCCTTTGTGAAGACAGAACCAAAATATGTATTTAATTGGTCTGCCATTTCTTTGTTCCCCATTATAAATTCCCCTGATTCTGACTGCAAGGGACCTACGCTTGACTTCACCAATCTTTTTCTCTTCACATATCTATTAAAGCTTTTACAGTCAGTTTTTATGCTCCCTGCAAGCTTACTCTCATATTCTATTTTCCCTTTCTTAATTAATCCCTTTGTCCTCCTTTGTTGAACCCCTTCAGGCCCATTGTGCCTGTGCCAGCTCTTTGAAAGGGCTATCCAACTAGCCCCATTCACCTGCTATTTCTCTATAGCCCTTCAAATTTTTCCTTTTCAAGTGTATATCTAATTCTCTTTTGAAATTTACTATTGATTCTGCTTCCACCACCCTTTCGGGCAGTGTATTTTTAAGGCACACTTTATCATCAAATTTCAGTGCAGGAAGACTGAATGTTCTCTTGTAGGGAATCGAGAAGAAACTTCTTTACCCAGAGAGTGGTGAGATTGTGCAACTCACTATCACAGGGAGTGGTTGAAGCGAATAGTAGAAATGCATTTAAGGGGAGGCTAGACAAGCATATGAGGGAAGGGAATATAGGGTTATGCTGAAAGAGTTAGATGAGGAAAGATGGGAGGAGGCTCGAGTGGAGCATAAACACCGGCATGGACTGGTTGGGCCAAATGGCCTGATTGGGTCTTACACTCCTTCCCATGAGGGTCTTATACTCCTTCCCATGACTAGTTCTCCATGGCCTCACCTCTCCTTGTCTCTCTAACCTGCTCCAGCCCTACAAACCTCCAAGATCTCTGCTCCTCCAATTCTGGCCTCTCGCGCATCCCTGATTTTTAGCGCTCCACCATTGGTGGCCGTGCCTTCAGCTGCCGAGACCCTAAGCTCTGGAATTCCCTCCTTAAACCTCTCCACCTCTCTACCTCTCTCAGGTAGAGAGGCCTGAGAGGCCTCAGGTAGAGGGAAAGTCATCGCAAAAATCCTCCTCAATCGCCTTCGCCCAGTGGCTGAAGAGCTCCTCCCAGAGTCGCAATGCGGATTCCGCCCACTAAGGGGCACAATGGACATGATCTTCACTGCACATCAATTACAAGAGAAATGCAGGGAACCGCACCAACCTCACAAAGGCCTGCTCTCCTTTAAGATGCTTCTTAAAACCTACCTCTTTGACCAAGCCTGTCCTAATATCTCCTTATGTGGCTGGGTGTCAGATGTTGTTTGATACTGCTCTTATGAAGTGCCTTGGGACGTTTTACTAGGTTAAAGGTGCTAAATAAATGCAAGTTGTTGTTGGGGAAAGCCCGCTCTCTAATGGAGTACTGCAGTAAACTTGGAGACTCTTACACACGCCAACCAATCCCACTGTCTTGTGACTTCTTCATAGGATTCTTCACAGTCCTTACATGATTTTTCCCTGAGTCTATTTAAGCATTATGCACTGGCTTTGTATATTATGCATTGGCAGAATAGTAGTCAGGAACTATAAAATGCTCCTTCCCCGACCACACAAATGAATCAGTGCTGACATTTCTGGTACGATCATTATGGTACTGGGTGAGGTTAGTGGTTCTGCTTGTTGGCTTGGCAGATATTTTATACCGAAGGAGCAATTTGCTACAACATGAGAAATCTCCTGGTTTATTCTGGGCTGGTACATGATCTCATGCTTGTTTAAGTTAAAAATACTTTCTATGCCCATATGTTGGTCGTGAAACTTTGGCTGTTTTTCTTTATGTAATTCTAATCCTACTCCATTTGAAACTATTTCAGCTGCTACTGGTAATTCCTCTTTATAGCTCAAGCACTCCTGAATATCTGGACAGCAACCTTGTTTTACTTGTGTTTTTTTTCCCTCAATTACTATTTATTTGGGAATCCCATAGGTCTCCTACCTTTCAGTTTCAGTTCTGATTAACTTCACCCTTCAGGTGTAGTACTGATCCATTCTGATCCACTGCTCTTACATAGCATTACACGGTCTAGTGTCAGCCAGTGGCTCAGGTGGTAGCACCCTCGCCTCAGAGTCGGAAGGTTGTGGGTTCCGCTCCAGAGACTTGAGCACAAAAATCTAGGCTGATACTCCAGTGCAGTGCTGAGGGAGTGCTGCACTGTCGGAGGTGCCGCCTTTCAGATGAGATGTTAAACCGAGGCCCAATCTGCCCTCTTCAGCAGGATGTAAAACATCCTATGGCACCATAGAAAAATAGGAGCAGGAGTAGGCCCTTCAAGCCTGCTCCACCATTCAATACCTGATCCTCTATCTCAATACCATATTCCCACTCTCTCCCCATACCCCTTGATGCCTTTTGTGTCTAGAAATCTATCTCTCTCCTTCTTAAATATATTCAGTGACTTGGCCTCCACAGCCTTCTATGGTAGAGAATTCCACAGGTTCACCACCCTCTGAGTGAAGAAATTTCTCCTCATCTCAGTCCTAAATGTCCTTCCCCGTATCCTGAGACTGTGACCCTTGTTCTAGACCCCCCAGCCAGGGGAAACATCCTCCCTGCATCCAGTCTATTTCGAAGAAGAGCATGGCCTTCTGACCAATATTTATCCCTCAATCAACATCATTATCATATTGCTGTTTGTGAGAGCTTGCTGTGCTTTTCCTGCATTACAACAGTGACTACACTCCAAACAGTACTTCATTCGCTATAAAACGGTTTGGGATGTCCAGTGGTTGTGAAAGGCGCTATATAAATACAAGTCTTTCTTTATCTTTATATAGAATATACAGCACAAGAACAGGCCATTCGGTCTTACTAGTCTGTGCTGGTGTTTATACTCCACATGAGTCTCCTCCCATTCCATCACCTCATCTCAGCCTTTCAGCATATCTTTCTATTCCCTTTTCTCTCATGTACTCGTCTAGTTTCCTTTCGAAAGCATCTAAGCTATTTGCCTCAACCACTTCCGGTGGTAGCGAGTTCCACATTCTAACCACTCTCCGACTAAATAAATTTCTTCTTATTTCCCTATTGGATTTATAAATAACTATCTTGTATTTATTTTCCCTAGTTTTGGATTCTCCCACAAGTGGAAACATTCTCTCCACATTGACCCTTTCTAACCCATTCATAATCTTAAAGACCTCTATCAGGTTTCCTCTAAGTCTTCTCTTTTCTAAAGAAAAAAGCCCCAACCGGTTTGATCTTTCCCGATAGCTGTAATCTCTTGATAGTACACGAGCTATGTACACAAATATGTTTGGTGTATACGACATCCTTAGGTCACATTTCAGCAGTCTGATTATCATTATTTGTCTTTGAAAAGTAAAAACATGCAAAAATGTAACACATAGAACAAGATTGCAAGATAATTACAGATGAGGAAGGCCATTCAGCCCATGTTAATTCATTCATCCAGAAAGAAAGAACCTGCATTTCTATAGCGCCTTTCTTGACCTCCAGATGCCCCAAAGCACTTTACAGCCAACGAAGAACCCTAATGAGCTACCATTGCTGCATCTAATCGTTTCTCAAATGACCTCAAGGCTTTCCCTCCATCACTTTGTCTGGGACTCCGTTCCAAGTGTTGATCATTTTTTGTATTAAGGGGAACTTTCTGATATCCGTCCTAAATTAATCTTTTGCTAGTTTGAGCCTGTGGCCCCTTGTCCTACTCCTGCAATTTAGTTTCAAGTTGTATTCCTGATTTGCCTTTTCCATTCTCTTAATTAGCTCCTTGGCAACTGTCTGAGGCTGAACCACACTGTTCGCAACCTTGGTGTCGTACTTGACCCCCAAGATGAGCTTCCGATCACATATCCGCACCATAACTAAGATCGCCTATTTCCACCTCCAGAACATCATCTGACTCCACCCCTACTTCAGCTCAGCTGCTGCCGAAACCCTCCTCCATGCCTTTGTTATCTCTAGACTTGACTATTCCAACGCACTCCTGGCTGGCCTCCCACATTTCACCCTACGTAAACTTGAGGTCATCGAAAACTCTGCTGCCCGTGTCCTAACTCACACCAAGTCCCGTTCATCCCTGTGCTCGCTGACCTACATTGACTCCCAGTTAAGCAGCGCCTCGATTTTAAAATTCTCATTCTTGTTTTCGAATCCCTTCATGGCCTCGCCCCTCCCTGTCCCTATAATCTACTCCAGCCCCACAACCCCCCGAGATATCTGTGCTCCTCTAATTCTGGCCTCTTGAGCATCCCTGATTTTAATCAATCCACCATTGGTGGCCGTGCCTTCAGCTGCCAAAGCCCTAAGCTCTGGAATTCCTTCCCTAAACCTCTCTGCCTCTCTACCTCGCTTTCCTCCTTAAAATTTACCTCTTTTGTGTCAGCTGTGGCTCAGTTGGTAGCACACTCGCCTCTGAGTCAGAAGGTTGTGGGTTCAAGTCCCACTCCAGGGACTTGAGCACAAAAATCTAGGCTGACACTCCAGTGCAGTGCTGAGGGAGCGCTGCACTGTTGGAGGTGCTGTCTTTTGGATGAGATGTTAAACCGAGGCCCCGTCTGCCCTCTCAGGCAGACATGAAAGATCCCGTGGCACTATTTTGAAGAAGAGATGGGGAATTCTGGCCAATATTTATCCCTCAACCAACATAACAAATACAGATTATCTGGTCATTATCACATTGCTGTTTGTGGGAGCTTGCTGTGCACAAATTGGCTGCCGCGTTTCCCACATTACAACAGTGACACCACTTCAAAAGTACTTCATTGGCTGTAAAGCGTTTTGGGACTTCCGGTGGTTGTGAAAGGCGCTATATAAATGCAAGTCTTTCGTTCTTTGATCAAGCTTTTGGTCATCTGCCCTAATATCTCCTTATGTGGCTCAGTGTCAAATTTTGTTTTATAACGCTCCTGTGAAGCGCCTTGGGACGTTTTACTTCGTTAAGGGTGCGATATAAATTCAAGTTGTTGTTGTCTTATATTTCCAGACAGGGTGTGGAGATGCCGGTGTTGGACTGGGGTGGACAAAGTTCCTCAGAGTCCACATCACGGAAGACCTCTCCTGGTCCCTCAATACCTCCTCTCTGGTGAAGAAGGCCCAGCAGCGCCTATATTTCCTATGGAGGCTGAAGGGATGTAACCTGTCACCCCTGATCCTCTCTAACTTTTACCGCTGCACAATAGAGAGCATCCTGACGAACTGTATCACAGTATGGTATGGCAGCTGTAGCTACTATGACTGGAAAGCCCTGCAGCGGGTAGTCAAAACTGCCCAACGCATTACCGGCACCCGGCTACCGACCATAGAGCACATATACCAGAAACGCTGTTTACGGAGGTCACGGACCATCATCAAAGGCCCTACCCACCCCAGCCACAGTCTGTTCGCCCCCCTGCCATCTGGGAGACGCTACAGATGCATTCGCACCCGTACGACCAGATTTAGGAACAGCTTCTTTCCCAGGGCTGTCATCCTACTGAACTCCACAAATAAACTCTAAAGCCTGCACATCTGCCAATGCACTTTATTATGGTTATGTTTATGTTAATGTATTACAAGCCAAATGAATGTTGAATATTTAAATGTCTTAATCTAAATGTACACTCTCGGGAGCCGCAAGCCTACATTTCGTTGTACTGCACTTGTGCACTAACAATGACAATAAAGTTGATTATGATTATGAAATGTAAGAAGTCACACAACACCAGGTTATAGTCCAACAGTTTTATTTGAAATCACAAGCTTTCGGAGCGCTGCTCACCTGACGAAGGAGCAGCACTCCGAAGATGCAAAGCCTTTATCCTATCTGTTGATGCATTAAGCAAATCTTTATTGATCTTTCAGGGCTGTAGAATTTCAGTCCTTTTACATTGTTCTGTTTCTTCCAGTTCATGATTCCAGATCCATTCAGTAATCTTTCCTAACAGTTTTCGAAGAGATGATTTTTTTTTCTCCAAAAGATGTTTTTTTAACGAACTTACCCATATAATTGGCAATTTCTAGGAGCCTGTGTACATCCCTCTTGCCCTCTGGTCATGTCAGGTACTCAGTAGCTGAGACTTTCATCTTGTTGAGCTTAATCCATTCAATAGTGAAGATTTCAACAACAAATACCAGCTCAGTGACCCCAAATACACATTTGTCTTTATTAAGTTTCAATTTGAGCCTTCTACTAAATTCAAAAGTCTGATCTCATGTTCCTCTTTAGAAGAACCCTATACTATTAATTATGTTGTCAATTGACATATCAACACCATTGTTGTGCTCGGATATCATGTTTGTGATATGCTTCTAAAGTTAAAGCAAAGCCAAAATGAAACTATATACTTCCATTAAGGAGTATTGTATGTGTCGATCTTAAAACTTCATCCAGTCTCAATGAGTGAAACCTAAGCATGCATCTAACTTGCTAAAATATTTTGCATTAACAAACTGTGCCATCATTTCCACATGAGTTGGAAGTTTGGAATGTTCCCCTTTAATAGATTAGTTCATTGGTGTTCAAGAAAATTCTCAACTTGCCATTCTTTGTGTCAACAGTTACTAATGGTTTCACCCATTCTACTTGATTCTTAACCCTCCATTCTATCTCTTTTTAATTTCTCCCAAAGTACAACATTGTACTTGCTTATTAACGCCAACCCAGTTTTCCCTTGGAAAAGAAATCAGGCTTTGAAATAGGTTGTTATATTTCTGTTCAGGTATTCCACACAATATGGGGGCGATTTTCCCACTGGAGGCGAGATGGAGGTGGGTTTCATAGAAACATAGAAACATAGAGATAGGAACAGGAGTAGGCCATTCGGCCCTTCGAGCCTGCTCCGCCATTCAATGAGATCATGGCTGATCTTCGTCTGAGATCTTAGCTGATCTTACCAGTTCAGTACCCCGTCCCCGCCTTTTCTCCGTAACCCTTAATCCCCTTAGCCTTCAGAAATATATCCAATTCTCTCTTGAAAATATTTATTGAATTAGCCTTCACAGCCCTCTGTGGCAGGGAATTCCACAGGCTCACCACTCTTTGAGTGAAGAAATTCTTCCTCATCTCTGTTTTAAATGATTTGCCCGCTATTTTTAGACTGTGGCCCCTGGTTCTGTGCTCCCCTGCCATTGGAAACATTCTCTCTGAATTCAGCCTGTCCAGGCCTGCCATAATTTTATATGTTTCGATGAGATCCCCTCTCAATCTTCTAAACTCCAGTGAGTACAAGCCCAAACTATTCAATCTCTCCTCGTAGGTCATTCCCGCCATTCCAGGTATCAGCCTGGTGAATCGCCGCTGCACTCTTTCCATGGCAAGAACATCCTTCCGCAGATGGGGCGACCAAAACTGTACACAATACTCCAGATGCGGTCTCACCAGCACCTTGTACAGCTGTAGTAAGGTATCCCTATTCCTATACTCGAACCCCCTTGATATGAAGGCCAACATACCATTTGCCTTCTTAATTGCCTGTTGCACCTGCATGCTCTCCTTCAGTGACTGGTGCACAAGAACACCCAGGTCCCTCTGCACTTCCCCATCTCCCAATCTATTGCCATTTAGATAATAATCTACCCTCCTGTTTTTACCCCCAAAGTGGATAACCTCGCATTTATCCACATTATAGTGCATCTGCCACGTATCCGCCCATTCCCCCAACCTGTCCAAATCGCACTGTAGCCTCCTGACATCCTCATCAGAGCCCACCCCTCCTCCTAGTTTAGTGTCGTCAGCGAATTTGGAAATATTGCATCCAATTCCCTGATCCAGATCATTTATATATATTGTGAACAGCTGGGGTCCCAGGACAGATCCTTGCGGCACCCCGCTGGTCACTGCCTGCCACTCCGAAAACGAGCCGTTTATTCCAACTCTCTGTTTTCTATCCGCCAGCCAGTTCTCTATCCACGTTAATACTTTGCCCCCAATCCCATGAGCCTTAATTTTGCATGATAATCTTTTGTGTGGAACCTTATCGAAGGCTTTCTGGAAGTCAAGGTACACCACATCCACTGGCTCTCCCCCATCTATTTTACCAGTTACTTCCTCAAAAAATTCCAGCAGATTAGTCAAACACGATTTACCCTTTGTAAATCCATGTTGACTCTGTCCGATCCTTTCCCCATTTGTCAAGTGCTCCGCTATTTTATCCTTAATAATGGACTCTAGCATTTTGCCCACAACCGATGTAAGGCTTACTGGTCTATAATTCCCTGCTTTCTCTCTACCCCCCTTTTTAAATATTGGGGTAACATTAGCTACCCTCCAATCCACGGGTACTGTTCCCGAGTCAATGGAGTTCCGGAAGATGATCCTTAGAGCATCTGCTATCTCCAGGGCCACCTCCTTAAGTACCCTAGGATGTAGTTTATCAGGCCCCGGGGATTTGTCGGCCTTCAGTCCCCTCAACTTACCCAACACCATATCCCTAGAGATACTAATTTCTGTCAGCTCCTCCCTCTCATTAGTCCCTATGTTTGCCGATATTCCTGGGAGGTTATTTGTGTCCTCCTTTGTGAATACAGAACCAAAGTATGAGTTTAATTGGTCTGCCATTTCCTTATTCTCCATTATATATTCTCCCGAATCGGACTGCAAGGGACCGACTTGGGATTTTACCAGTCTTTTCCTCCTGATATACCGATAAAAGCTTTTGCAGTCTGTCTTTATGTTTGCTGCAAGTTTACTTTCGTATTCTATTTTCCCCTTCCTGATTAATCCCTTTGTCCTCTTTTGCTGTATCCTGTACTGCCCCCAATCTTCCGGTCTGGTGCTTTTTTTTGCCAGTTGATATGCCCTTTTTTTTGATTTTATGCTGTCCCTAATTTCCCTCGTTATCCACGGTTGAGCCACCTTTTTAGGTTTATTTTTATGCCAAACCGGTATAAACATGTTCTGGAATTCTTCCATTCTATCTTTGAATGCTTGCCATTGTCTATCCACTGTCAATCCCCCCAGAAACACCACCCAATCAATCTTACCCAATTCCCGTCTCATACCCTCGTAATTCCCTTTATTTAAGTTCTGGACCTTAGTCTCTGATTCAATTTCCTCACTCTCCATCTCGACTGAGAGCTCGATCATATTATGATCGCTCTGACCCAAGGGGCCTCGTACAAGAAGATTGTTGATAAGTCCCTTCTCATTGCACAATACCCAGTCTAAAATGGCCTGATCTCGAGTCGGCTCCTCGACATATTGGTCCAGATAACCGTCCCGAAAACATTCCAGGAATTCCTCCTCCTCAGAATTTTTACTAATTTGGGTAGTCCAATCAATATGTAAATTAAAGTCACCCATGATGACAGCTGTGCTCTTATCGCACGCTTCTCTAATTTCCCTTTTTATGCCTTCCCTCACCTCCATATTACTATTTGGAGGCCTATATATCACACCCACTAACGTTTTCCTCCCCTTGCTATTTCTCATTTCTACCCATACAGATTCCGTTTCATCCGAGTTAATATCCTTCCTTTCCATTGCATTAATCCCCTCCTTTACCAGCAATGCTACCCCACCTCCCCTACCTTTTTGCCGATCCTTCCTAAATATTGTATATCCCTGGATGTTAAGTTCCCAGCCTTGCCCACCCTGCAGCCACGTTTCTGTAATCCCAATCAAATCATACTTGTTTACCTCTATTTCCACAACTAATTCATCCACCTTGTTCCTAATGCTTCTAGCATTAAGATACAAAGCCTTCAGGCTTGCTTTTTTCACACTCTCATTATGAATTAGTTTGGCCCTTTGTGTTTCTCTCCTTTGCTTATTGCTTCTCACCTTTCTACCATCTATTTCTGACTTCATATGACTTCCCTCTTTTCCACTATCTAGGTTCCCATCCCCCTGCCAAATTAGTTTAAATCCTCCCGAACCGCCCTAGAAAATATTACCCCGAGGACATCGGCTCCCTCACAGTTCAGGTGTAGACCGTCCCCTTGGTACAGGTCACTCCTCCCCAAGAACTGGTTCCAATGCCTCAAGAATTTAAATCCCTCTCCCTTGCACCACTGCTCAAGCCATGTATTTAGCTTATCTATCTTACTCTCTCTAAACTTATTAGCTCGTGGCACTGGTAGCAATCCAGAGATTACTACCTTTGAGGTCCTACTTTTCAATTTAGCTCCTAACTCCCTAAATTCAGCTTGTAGGACCTCCTCCCTCTTTTTACCTACATCGTTGGTACCTACATGTACCACGACAACTGGCTGATCCCCCTCCCCCTTCAGAATGCTCTGCACCCGCTCCGAGACATCCTTGACCCTTGCACCAGGGAGGCAACATACCATCTTGGAGTCTCGGTCTCGGCCACAGAAACTCCTATCTATCCCCCTTACAATTGAATCCCCTATCACTATAGCCCTATCCCTCTTTTTCCCACCCTTCTGTGCAGCAGAGCCAGTCATGGTGCCCTGAACCTGGCTGCTGGTGCCTTCCCCTGATAAGTCATCTCCCCCAACAGTACCCAAAACGGTAAACCTGTTTTGGAGGGAGATGACCGCAGGTGACTCCTGCACTACCTTCCTGCCTTTACCCTGCCTTTTGGTCACCCATTTACTGTCTGAGCTAGCCTTTACCTGCGGTGTGACCAACTCACTGAATGTGCTATCCACAACATCCTCAGCATCGCGTATGCTCCAGAGTGAGTCCATTCGCAGCTCCAGCGCCGCCATGCGGTCTGCTAGGAGCTGCAGCTGGACACACTTCCTGCACACATAGTTGTCAGGGACAGTGTCCCTGATTTCCCACATGGCACAGGAGAAGCATGACACGGGTCCGAGCTGCCCTTCCATGACTTAACCCTTACAATACCCTTTTATTTACTACGATTTAGCTTAATTATTGAATTCTACTTAGAATAAGTTTGTGAAAGTACTCACCAACCAGTCACCTACCTGTTTTCTGGTGTTGTATTTTCACTGCCGCCTCCTGTCCTGGAACCTTCTCCACCTAGGTTAGGCTCCTGAAATAAAATAAATTGAACCTACCTTTTCAACTTCCCCTAACCCCTAAAAGGTTAGAGGAGGTGGAAGGGTGGGAGACACTACACTGTAGTGTTTCGGGTTTAGCAACAGCTCCACCTATATAAGAGTTACTGGCCTCCTGCTCTCCCGACTGCACCAGCTGTGAAAGAAAAAGCCCGCGAAAGGTGAGCTTTTAAACTCACCAGTTACTGGCCTCCTGCTCTCCCGACTGCCCCAGCAGTTACTGGCCTCCTGCTCTCCCGACTGCCCCAGCAGTTACTGGCCTCCTGCTCTCCCGACTGCCCCAGCTGTGGTCTCGGGCCTCGCCTCTCTCCGGTTTTTATACCGGGCTCTGACTCACTGCTCCCGACTGGTCTCGGGCCTCGCTGGTCGCCGGGTTTTTTCCCGAGCTCCTCCTCGCTGCTCCCGCTGGTCCCGACTGGTCTCGGGCCTCGCCTCTCTCCGGTTTTTATACCGGGCTCTGAATCACTGCTCCCGACTGGTCTCGGGCCTCGCTGGTCGCCGGGTTTTCTCCCGAGCTCCTCCTCGCTGCTCCCGCTGGTCCCGCTGGTTTCAGTTTGGGTGGGTTTGAAACTCGCCTCCACTGATAGGTTTCAAAATTTTGCGATTTTCCCCTGATTGTCCACTTGATTTCAGAGGTGTGGGATACCCTTGGTCAATTAGTGTTTTGGGACTGAAACTCGCCTCTGTTGACAGCACTTTTCCAGTCTGATTTTATGGCTTCTTGCTCCCTTGGCTCATTCCACAGCATTCCTACGTCTCCTGCACCACCTCCAACATCTTTTGAGAAACCACTATGTCCAATTCCAAGGCAAGGGCCTCCCCGAGGCTCTCGGATGAGGCGCTGCAAATGTTGTTTGAGGGGGTGACTGCTAGCATGGAGGTGCTCTTCCACTCATCTCGGAGGAAGAGGCCTGCCAAAGAAACCAAGGCTGTGTGGGTACAGCTGGCAAGGGATATACTGTGGCTACAAGAGCAGGCCAGAGGCTGGGAATTCTGCGGCGAGTGTCTCACCTCCTGACTCCCCAAAGCCTTTCCACCATCTACAAGGCACAAGTCAGGAGTGTGATGGAATACTCTCCACTTGCCTGGATGAGTGCAGCTCCAACAACACTCAAGAAGCTCGACACCATCCAGGATAAAGCAGCCCGCTTGATTGGCACTCCATCCACCACCTTCAACATTCACTCCCTCCACCACCGGCGCACTGTGGCTGCAGTGTGTACCATCTACAAGATGCACTGCAGCAACTCGCCAAAGCTCCTTCAACAGCACCTTCCAAACCCGCGACCTCTACCACTTAGAAGGACAAGGGCAGCAGACGCATGGGAACATCACCACCTACAAGTTCCCCTCCAAGCCACACACCATCTTGACTTGGACCTGTATCGCCGTTCCTTCACTGTCGCTGGGCCAAAATCCTGGAACTCCCTTCCTAACAGCATTGTGGGTGTACCTACACCATATGGACTGCAGCGGTTCAAGAAGGCAGCTCACCACCATCTTCTCAAGGGCAATTAGGGATGGGCACTAAATGCAGGCCTAGCCAGCGACGCCCACATCCCATCAATGAATTAAAAAAGAAACTCCAGATCTGTGTGCAGATTGAGAGAATGTTTCTGTGTATTGATGAAATGCCATCCCTGTTGGAAAGCATTAAAATGATTTGAAGCCAAAATGTTGGCGTTATGGCATCTGTTCTTTCACCTTAGGCAGCTCCACATTGCGGGCTCCGCCACACTTGCGTTGTCAGGTTGGTGGCCTGAGTGAAAGGACGCCAGAGAGTCCATTGTCAATGATGTCTTAGGATGGAGCCAAGGACATGTGCCAACTTGGGCAACCTATGCAAATCTGGCCATGATATGTTCATCCCTTGCATCCTGGGCAGCCATGTGCTCACGTGCTGCTACTGGGCGATACACCGGCACTCTGACCTCCTCCTCCAGATCCTCCTCCTCCTCCTCAGCCTCCTCCTCCTCCTCCAGATCCTCCTCCTCCTGCTCCTCCTCCTCCTCTTGCTCCTCCTCCAGATCCTCCTCCTCCTCAACCTTCTCCTCCTCCTCATCTGAGGAGGGCTGCAACTGAGCCACTTGCTCATCATGAAGCTACAAGCCATGGCGCTGTGCGATGTTGTGCAGTATACAGCAGACCACAACCATTCTGGAGACCCTGTGTGGTGTATACTGCAGGGCTCCACCTGATCGGTCAAGGCAACGGAAGCGCATCTTCAACAAACCAATGTGTGATGGACCTGGTCAATGTGTGGCTGGTGTTGTAGCGCTCCTCAGCCTCCTTAGCTGGCCTCCTGATCGGCATCATTAGCCACTTCTTCAGGGGGTAGCCTTTGTCATCAAGGAGCCATCCGTTAAGTTGGTTTGGTGGAATGAAAAATGAAGGAACACTAGAGTGCCGCAGGATGAAAGAGTCATGGTAACTACCACAGAACAAGGCGCAAACATGCAAGAACTCCTTCTTGTGGTTACACACCAGCTGAACATTGAGGGAGTGGAAGCCCTTTCAGTTGACAAAGATAGCTGGGTTGTGATGGGGTGCCCTAAGGGCCACATGTGTGCAGTCTATGACGCCCTGCCCCATTGGCATGCCTGCCATATTTGCAAAGCCAGCCAAACGGGCGGTTACACTTGCTTGATCCCTTGTGAACTGGATGTAATTTGTGGGCCTTAGCAAAAAGGACATCGGTAACCTGCATGATGCAACTGTGGGCGGCTGACTGGGAGATGCCGCTGATGTCTGCTGATGATCCCTGGAAGGAGCCTGAGGCAAAGAAGTTGAGCGTGGTGGTGACTTTGACAGCTACTGGTAAGGGGTGTCCACCCATTCCTCTGGGCACCAGGTCATGCTGCAGCAGGCCGCAGATGTCTCGGACAACCTCTCGCGAAAGTTTCAGCCTCCTTTGGCACTACTGTTCACTCATGTTGAGGTAGCGCATCCTTTGTCTGTAAACCCTCTGTCGGGAGTATCTCCTGCGGCAAGGTGCCTTGAAGCACTGGTGCTTTCTGCCCTGTGCAGCATCAGGTGGCTGAGCAGGAGGTTGGCGCTCCTGCTTCTGTTGCTGCTGAGCTGCCTGGTTCTGCTGCTGCCCTGGATGATTCCCATGCTGCTTGTAGATGCCTCCTTTGGGGAAGCGCTCATTGCAAGCAGGGAGAGAGTCTTCCAAGGAGGTCCCACAGTTGATTGACTTCGGAAGGCCTTCTAAAAGTGCTCAGAGACCTTTTAAAGCCAAGATCTGGCACCTGCAAGTAATCCTTGCTGCAATAAACGATGTCTTGTTAGACCTGCAGCAGTGAGGAGGCCACCCACGAGCGCGTGGAGCCCGTCGAAATGCTGGGAAAAATCACGAGGGCCTCCCGAAATAGGCTTAGAGAGGCCCTTAACGAGCATTTAAGGATGTTAAATAACGCAGTGGGCAGCTGGAGGCGGGAGCGTTTCCCGACCTCCAAAACCAGCACCGGCAAAATCCTGCGGAGGCAGGTTGGGGGCGGGTTCTGAACCCGACCTCATTGATCCTGATTTTCCCGCCTTACCCGCCTCCAAACCCGCTTCCTCCGACGTCAGAAAATCCAGATCCCCCGCCCCGTGTCACTTTTATCTCTTACAGGAGTCTTCTTTTGACTAGATCAGAATTTCCCACAAGCACTCAGATGTAAAATTGGCTGGACATCTATTGGCTACAACACAAATGAAAATTTATATTTGATGTCCTTACATGTGACACAGGCGAGGCATGCTAGCAGCACAGCTTCTCTTCACTTGTATGCTCCTGACTATCCCAACATTTTTACCTCAGTCTAGGTGTATTCTATAATCTCCAGTCATTTCACTCAGACATTACATTCACTTCTGCTCCTTCCCCTAATTGAAATGATATGACTTTTCCATTCATTACTCACAGAAATCACAGAAATCACAGAAACCCCACAGTGCAGATAGAGGCCATTTCGGCCCATCGAGCCTGCACCGACACATATCCCACCCGATCCCCGTAAACCCTACACCAACACATATCCCACCCAATCCCCGTAACCCCATGTATTTAATCCCCCTAACACTAAGGGTCAATTTATCATAGCCAATCAACCTAACCCGCACATCTTTGGACTGTGGGAGGAAACCGGAGCACCCGGAGAAAACCCACGCAAACACAGGGAGAATGTGCAAACTCCACACAGACAGTCACCCGAGGCCGGATTCGAACCCGGGTCCCTGGCGCTGTGAGGCAACAGTGCTAACCACTATGCCACCGTGCTGCCCTACTCATTCAGTTTGTCTCTTTTGTCTGATTTGCTGCTACTACATCCGCATAAAACTTCTCAAGTGACTTTTCTGCCACAGTGACTGTTTCATTTTGTGGTACGTTATTTGTCCGTGAATTGGGTGATCTGTCATTTTGGTAAGTGTCAGCCAGTGGCTCAGTGGGTAGCACACTCACCTCTGAGTCAGAAGGTTGTAGGTTCAGTGTCCCACTCCAGAGACTTGGGGGGGGAAATTCAGTATCGCCCCCTTTGGGGCACCATTATCGGCCGTGCGCAACGTTTAGCGCCCGGCGCTAATTATCGCCTCCAACGGCAAACTTGGCTTTTATCGCCCCTGGAGGTGATTGGAGCGCTAAATCAGGCGCTTCACACCTGTCTTAAGGCGCAAAGGCTGAGGAGCGAGGCACTACCTCAGAGCGCTGGCGAAGCAAGGAAGAGCAAATCAAAATCTACCTGCAAAGTGCTGCTCAGTACCCAAAACTCCTTCACACAGCGTTGAATCTCTCCAGAAGTCTCTCTCTCTCTCTCAGAATGCGTGGTGCAAAAATGTCACCAACAAAAAAAGGCAGGAAGTGGTCGCCTTTAAATAGCGCTCCCCAGTCCCTTTCTGACTGCAAAACGCTCCCCTCAACCAGTCGTTGCTAGCGGCAGGCGGTAAGGCAGGGGGCGCCATTCAATATCCGGTCCAGGGCGCTACCGGGGGTGTTGCGCACTTGACTGATGTCACGATCTGCCGGCGCAGGAGATCGTGGCGGTAGTGTTTAGCGCCTCTGCAAAATGTCTAGTTAATTTCACGAGCGGCGCAAACATCGCCGCGCCCGGGCGCTAGTTGCTTTGCGCCCCATTAGCGCCCTCTTAAGGTGCTAACGGGAGGCGTAAACCAACTGAATTTTTCCCCCTTGAGCACAAAAATCTAGGCTGACACTCCTAGTGCAGTGCTGAGGGAGTGCTGCACTGTCGGAGGTGCCGTCGTTCGGATGAAATGTTAAACCGAGGCCCCGCCTGCTCTCTCAGGTGGACATAAACGATCCCGCGGCCCTATTTTGAAGAAGAGCATGGGAGTTCTCCCCGGTGTCTTGAGCCAATATTTATCCCTCAATCAACATCACTAAAACAGATTATCTGGTCATTATCACATTGCTGTTTGTGGGATCTTGCTGTGCGCAACTTGGCTCCGTGTTTCCTACATTACAACAGTGATTACACTTCAGAAAGTACTTCATTAGCTGAACAGCACTTTAGCGTTCTGATGTTGTGAAAGGCGCTATATAAATGCAAGTCTTTCTTTTTCTTTCATGCACACGTGGCAAGAGTTATTTGGTATTCCACAAATGATCCTGTCTGTTACTAATCATTCTGTCCACGACCAAATTCACAGGTAGTGAATTTCCTTACTGCCTCGACCGGTGTCCAAGCTTTTGCCAAATGTTGTTCTTCCCGGGACTGGCGAGCTACCTCTGAGGTCATGACGTGAAGCTTGCAAGCAATTGCAGCCGACGGTCAGACTTAGCGTGGCGCTGCCACCACCGGCCTCATTAGGCATGCGCAGCGTGCGCTACACCAGGCTCGCGAGCCAATTTCTAGGCCAATGACTTTTGGTAACAATTTCTGGCCTGTGCACACACCAAGTTGGGGTCGTGGGTGGGGGCGGGAGGAATATCTGTGTTTACTCAATAATAATCTCTGTGTTTACTACTGAGCAACAGCAACAACTTGCATTTATGTAGCACCTTTAAGGTCCTAAGGTGCTTCATGGGAGCATAATCAGACAAAAATTGACACCGCACCACAGACAATCTCTGAATATAACTCTGTTTACTGAGTAACAACCTCTGAATATAATTCTGCTTACTGAGTAACAATTTCTGAATATAACTCTGTTTACTGAGTAACAATCTCTGAATATAAAATAACAACAGAAAATGCTGGAAAAACTCAGCAGGTCAGGCAACATCCGTGGAGAGAAATTTGAGTTGACGTTTCGGGTTGGACCCTTCTTCAAAACTGGAAAGAAAAGAAACTAGATCGGAGGCAGGGCTGCGATCGGACAAAAGAATAAAAGAAACAAAAGAAGTAAAAGAGATTAGAAGCTAGACGAGATGGTAATAGGCTGGGATTAGGTGTAAAGTGTACTGGCAGGGCAAAAGATAGCTGCCAGGTGTGAGAGAGAAACAAAAGGAAAGCGGGGGGGGGGGGGGGGAAAGGAGTGGAACAATTACAAGAGAATTACAAGAGAAAAAATCCCTGAATATAACTCTGTTTACTGAGTAACAATCTCTGAATATAACTGTTTACTGAGTAACAATCTCTGAATATAATTCTGTTTACTGAGTAACAATCTCTGAATATAACTCTGTTTACTGAGTAACAATCTCTGAATATAACTGTTTACTGAGTAACAATCTCTGAATATAACTGTTTACTGAGTAACAATCTCTGAATATAACTGTTTACTGAGTAACAATCTCTGAATATAACTGTTTACTGAGTAACAATCTCTGAATATAATTCTGTTTACTGAGTAACAATCTCTGAATATAACTCTGTTTACTGAGTAACAATCTCTGAATATAACTGTTTACTGAGTAACAATCTCTGAATATAACTGTTTACTGAGTAACAATCTCTGAATATAACTCTGTTTACTGAATAACAATCTCTGAATATAACTGTTTACTGAGTAACAATCTCTGAATATAACTCTGTTTACTGAATAACAATCTCTGAATATAACTTTGTTTACCGAATAACAATCTCTGAATATAACTCTGTTTACTGAGTAACAATCTCTGAATATAACTCTGTTTACCGAATAACAATCTCTGAATATAACTGTTTACTGAGTAACAATCTCTGAATATAACTCTGTTTACTGAGTAACAATCTCTGAATATAACTGTTTACTGAGTAACAATCTCTGAATATAACTCTGTTTACTGAGTAACAATCTCTGAATATAACTGTTTACTGAGTAACAATCTCTGAATATAACTCTGTTTACTGAGTAACAATCTCTGAATATAACTGTTTACTGAGTAACAATCTCTGAATATAACTCTGTTTACTGAGTAACAATCTCTGAATATAACTGTTTACTGAGTAACAATCTCTGAATATAACTCTGTTTACTGAGTAACAATCTCTGAATATAACTGTTTACTGAGTAACAATCTCTGAATATAACTCTGTTTACTGAGTAACAATCTCTGAATATAACTCTGTTTACTGAGTAACAATCTCTGAATATAACTCTGTTTACTGAGTAACAATCTCTGAAGATAACTTGGAATATAACAGCATGTTTACTGAGTAACAGCCTCCCCCCTGAGAGTAATTCCATGCGGCCAATTTTCACCCATTGTTTTAAGTCCATTTTAAGTGGTTAATAACTGGTGCATATCTTGCCTGAGTGGCAATTTGCTAACCATGCACCATTTCTGTGGGGCAGCCTATTTACATAATTATTCACAGCAGATTTGGACATGCGCAGCGAGCACACTATTGTGGGAGCAGAAAATTGCATATTATGTACAATTTAAAGAGATATTGACAATTAAAGGGAAGTGGTAAGATGGGGGACAAAAAATCCTTAATATTTTTTAAAAACGTGAGATGGCATCTCAATCCACTGACAGTCCTTGCCAAGTGAGAAAGAAAGACTTGCATTTCTATAGCGCCTTTCACGACCTCAGGACGTCCCAAAGCGTTTTACAACCAATGAAGTACTTTTTGAAATTTGTAGTCACTGTTGTAATGTGGGGAAAGCACAGCAAGCTCCCACAAACAGCAATGTGAGAATGGCCCGGTAACCTGCTTTAGTGATGTTGATTGAGGGATAAATATTGCCCAGGACACCCCGGGAGAACTCCCCTGCTCTTCTTCAAAGTAGTGCCATGGGATCTTTTACGGCCACCCGAGAGAGCAGATGGGGGCCTCAGTTTAACGTCTCATCCGAAAGACGGCACCTCCGACAGTGCCGCACTCCCTCAGCACAGCACTGGAGCGTCAGCCTGTGCTCAAGTCTCTGGAGTGGGACCTGAACCCAGAACCTTCCTTGGCACAGGCGGTGAGGGCACTGTCCACCGAGCCACAGCTGACACATCATTTCCAATCCTATAGAGCACGGCAAGAACGTCATACTACTGTGAAGGCCAGAGGAGATACAATCCACAAACGCATATTTGACTGCTAAGTGGTAACATTCTGAAAACTCTTTTAACCGGCACCTAAATAACCGGAAATCTCTGTTAACCGACAAAATTCATGAGTAGGTTCAGGTAAGTTTTACTTCATATTAGTGGCAGTTCCTGGATCTGTGGCTGTGTAACTGGGGTTTGTGCACTTGTTGCTAAGCAACAGGGATGCTTGGTCTGTGGCCGAAGTTCCTGCACGGTGGCATAGTGGTTAGCACTGTTGCCTCACAGCGCCAGGGACCTGGGTTCAAATCCGGCCTCGGGTGACTGTCTGTGTGGAGTTTGCACATTCTCCCTGTGTTTGCGTGGGTTTCCTCCGGGTGCTCCGGTTTCCTCCCACAGTCCAAAGATGTGCGGGTTAGGTTGATTGGCCATGATAAAAATTGGCCCTTAGTGTTAGGGGGGATTAAATACGTGGGGTTATGGGGTTACGGGGATAGGGCTCGTGTGGGATGGCTGTCGGTGTAGGGACCGGGTGCTAGGGTTTGGATGATCAGCCATTGAATGGCGGAGCAGGCTCGAAGGGCCGAATGGCCTACTCCTGCTCCTATCTTCTATGTTTCTATGTTGCTAAGCAACAGGGAAGCCTGGATTTGTTGCTGTGTACGGAGCTCTCATACTTTTTAAACTCTACCTCTCTGTAATCCGAACTTTTTGATAAACAGGCACCACGCCGGTCCCATTGGTGCCGGGTAATAAAGAGTTTCCTGTACCAGACATGAGTCTGCATGGAAGTGATGGAGAAGCCCAGCACCCAACCCCTGTTTGGTGACTACTGAAGTACCTTGCCCATGGGTCAGCACACCTGGAGCGAGGCCTGAGGCTGCAGCTGACCAGTACGGCCATCTGCTGTGTTAGCCCTATGCCGCACGGCGGCTGTGTCAAGCAGGTATTGGCGTGGCTCTGTATCCGACTCAAAGTGCGGGCCGCCGCCAGCCTATGTAACAAACGTCCGCAGGGCTCATCAGAGAGCTGGAATCGATTGTGGGAGCTCCCAATAATGTAGCTGGAACGTCTGGAGAACACTCATGTTGCTCGGCATCCGTTTCAAACGGGCAATTCAAGGGAAGGCTTGCACAAAAGCAAAATGCTGCAGATGTTGGAAACCTGAAATAAAAACAGGAAATGCTCAGCAGGTCAGGGCAGCATCTGTGGAGAGGGAAACAGAGTTAACATTTCAGGTCGATGAGCTTTCGTCAGAACTGGAAAGAGTTAGAGATGCAACGGGTTTTAAGCATGTGCAGGGGCTGGGAAAGTGGGGAGAGAACGGGAAGGTCTGTGATAAGGTGGAAGGCAGGAGAGATTAAATCATCTTTGGATAGTCCTTTCTTCAACCGGGCACGCCCTTCATTGCTGAACTTCCTGATGGACTTGGCTCTTCTTCTCCCAGCTAACATTGTTACGGCTTTAAGAGCAGCCAACAGCTTTTTAATAGCTGCTGGGGGCCCACTAATCCAGCAATGAGAGCATCACAAAAATATTTAATAAGCTGACCCTGTATTATTGGGGAGGCGAGATGAGCCCTGTGGGTGGAAGTGTAGGCAGTGCCTGAGGAGCAGTAATACTGACTGTGCTACATTTGATATGTAACAGTCTCTCTCTCGGTCATTATTTTTGAAGGACAGTCTTGCATTAACTGGGCATTCCATTCATACATACTTCAAAGCAATTTTTATGACTTTGTTTACATTGAGTTTTATTGGGTAACAACCTCCATCTGAATGTAACTCTCTGTTCACTGGGCAACGTTCTCTATATTTATTGGGCGACGTTCTCTCTCCAAATATAACTCGCTGGTTTATTGGGTGAGGAGCTCTCCCTAAATGACCTCTCCCTCTGGGCAAAGGTCTCTGCCTAAAACTTGTCTAAGAAAGGCAAGACTTGATTAAATCACAATAGGCCCTGTATAGGAAACCTCGGAGATCGTGTGATCTGTAACCACACGAGACTGAGCAGGAAGTTCCAATATTGTTGTGGTGTGTGGGCACCAACCTAGATTTTGTTATCTATTGTCTAGCACATTTGATTGTCTCACTGCACGGCTTTGTGCTCAAGCTGCAAGTCCAAGATCAGCACCACAGTGTTAACACAAAATAAAAACCACATCAGTCCGAGCTGACGCCAACCCTCAGAATCTGAACATAGCAACCACCTTGGAGCGTTAAGTGAGATGCAGAATAATGTGCAGAATAATGTGCAATACTAGTTAGCTGGGAACCTTGTGCTCTGCATGGGGATTGGTCAGACCCTCATACAGGATGCACAAACTGCCCAAATTAACCGTGACATATTTCAATCAAAACCAGAGCTGCAGATGCACAAAAGCAAAATACTGCAGATGCTGGAAACCTGAAATAAAAACAGGAAATGCTCAACAAGTCAGGCAGCATCTGTGGAGAGAGAAACAGAGTCAATGTTTCAGGTCGATGAGCTTTTGTCAGAACTGGAAAGAGTTAGAGATGCAACGGGTTTTAAGCAAGTGCAGAGGCAGGGAAAGCGGGGAGAGAACGGGAAGGTCTGTGATAAGGTGGAAGGCAGGAGAGATTAAATGACAAAAGGAATGATAGTGCAAGGCGAAAGGAGATGGTAATGGGACAAGTAAAGAAACAGAAAATGGGTCTAGAGGAGGTGTAAATGGCAATGGCAGAATCATCAGCAACAGCTGCCATCCAAAAAATGGGGGCAGAGGTTATGATCTGAAGTCAACATGGATTTACAAGAGGTAAATCGTGCTTGACTAATCTACTGGAATTTTTTGAGGATGTAACTGGTAAAATGGATAAGGGACAACCAGTGGATGTGGTGTATTTGGACTTTCAAAATGCTTTCAATAAGGTCCCGCATAAGAGATTAGCGTGTAAA
Source organism: Somniosus microcephalus (assembly GCF_052327205.1). Classification (NCBI taxonomy): domain Eukaryota; kingdom Metazoa; phylum Chordata; class Chondrichthyes; order Squaliformes; family Somniosidae; genus Somniosus; species Somniosus microcephalus. The sequence goes on along the minus strand of NC_141004.1, from coordinate 17,617,530 downwards.
GTTAAGGCACATGGGATTGGGGGCAAGGTATTGACTTGGATAGAGAACTGGTTGGCAGACAGAAAGCAAAGAGTTGGAATAAACGGGTCTTTTCCGAGTGGCAGGCAGTGACTAGTGGGGTACCGCAGGGATCGGTCCTTGGACCCCAGCTATTCACAATATATATTAATGATCTGGACGAGGGAACTAGATGTAATATCTCCAAGTTTGCAGATGACACAAAGTTGGGTGGGCATGTGTGCTGTGAGGAGGATGCCGAGAAACTCCAGTATGATTTGGACAGGTTGGGTGATTGGGCAGAAGCATGGCAGATGCAATATAACGTGGATAAATGCAAGGTTATCCACTTTGGTGTCAAAAACAAGAAGGCAGATTATTATCTGAATGGCAATAGATTGGGAGAAGGGGAAGTGCAACGAGACCTGGGCGTCCTTGTGCACCAGTCGCTGAAGGTAAGCATGCAGGTGCAGCAGGTGGTTAAGAAGGCAAATGGTATGTTGGCCTTCGTAGCGAGAGGGTTTGAGTACAGGGACAAGGATGTCTTGCTGCAGTTGTACAGGGCCTTGGTGAGACCACATCTTGAGTATTGTGTGCAGTTTTGGTCGCCTTATCTGAGGAAGGATGTTCTTGCCATGGAAGGAGTGCAGCGAAGATTCACTAGGGTGATACCTGGGATGGCAGGAATGACATATGAGGAGAGATTGGGACAATTGGGCTTGTACTCGCTGGAGTTTAGAAGAATGAGAGGGGATCTCGTTGAAATTTATAAAATTCTAACAGACTAGATGCAGGAAGGGTGTTCCCGATGGTCGGGGAGTCCAGAACCAGGGATCACAGTCTAAGGATAAGGGGTAAGCCATTTAGGACAGAGATGAGGAGGAATTTCTTCACCCAGAGAGTGGTGAACCTGTGGAATTCTCTACCACAGAAGGCAGTAGTGGCCAATTCATTAAATATATTCAAGAAGGAGTTGGATATATTTCTTAAGGCTAAAGGGATCAAGGGATATGGGGAGAAAGCAGGGACAGGGTACTGAATTTGGATGATCAGCCATGATCTCATTGAATGGCGGAGCAGGCTCGAGGGGCTGAATGGCCTACTCCTGCTCCTATCTTCTATCTTCTATGTTTCTATGTTCCTGAAATTGTTGAACTCTATGTTGAGTCCAGAAGGCTGTAAAGTGCCTAATTGAAAGATGAGGTGCTATTCCTCGAGCTTACATTGAGCTTCATTGGAACAGTGTAAGAGGCCGAGAACAGAGAGGTCAGAGTGGGAGTGGGGCGGAGAACATAAGAACAAACGAACATAAGAAATAGGAGCAGGAGTAGGCCAATCGGCCCCTCGAGCCTGCTCCACCATTCAATAAGATCATGGCTGATCTGATCCTAACCTCAAATCTTCTATCACTGTGCATCCACCCGAACCCATGTGATCTCCCGGGAGAGGCGAAAAACCAGATAAAGACCCAATGGCCAATTTGGGAGAAAAAAATCTGGGAAATTCCTCTCCGACCCATCTAGGCGATCGAAATTCTTCCAGGAGATCACTCTGTCCCTATATTTTCTACAGTACTTACCTTCTGTAAAGGCGATCTCCACCCCAGCCAGGAACAGGAATAAAACCATCTCCTGAAATCTAACACAGAATTAGAACACAAGAAGTAGGAGCAGAACCAGGCTACACGGCCCCTGGGCCCACTCCACTACCCACAGGGCCATGACCATTCCGAACCTAGACTCATGTCCAATTTCCTGCCCGCTCCCCGTAACCCTTAATTCCCTTTACTTCTAGGAAACTATCTATTTCTGTTTTAAATTTATTTAATGATGTAGCTTCCACAGCTTTCTGGGGCAGCACATTCCACAAACCTACCACCCTCTGAGTGAAGAAGTTTCTCCTCATCTCAGTTTTGAAAGAGCAGCCCCTTATTTTAAGATTATGCCCCCTAGTTCTAGTTTCACCCATCATTGGGAACATCCTCACCGCATCCACCCGATCAAGCCCCTTCACAATCTTATATGTTTCAATAAGATCGCCTCTCATTCTTCTGAACTCCAATGAGTAAAGTCCCAATCTACTCAACCTCTCCTCATATGACCACCCCCTCATCCCCGGGATTAACCGAGTGAACCTTCTTTGTACTGACTCAAGAGCAAGTATGTCTTTTCTTAAGTATGGACACCAAAACTGTATGCAGTATTCCAGGTGCGGTCTCACCAATACCTTGTACAACTGCAGCAATACCTCCCTGTTTTTATATTCCATCCCCCTAGCAATAAAAGCCAACATTCCATTGGCCTTCTTGATCACTTGCTGCACCTGCATACTAACTTTTTGAGTTTCGTGCACCAGGACCCCCAGATCCCTTTGTACTACAGTACTTTAAAGTGACAGGCGACCGGAAGCTCAGGGTCGCACTTGCGGACTGAACGGAGGTGTTCCGCAAAGTAGTCACCCAATCTGTGTTTGGTCTCCCCAATGTAGAGGAGACTGCATCGTGAGCAGCGAATACAGTATACAGAATTGAAAGAAGTACAAATAAATCGCTGTTTCACCTGGAAGGAGGTGTACAACTGTGGCCCCATTGATTCCAGCAGGATTCACTGGATAGTGTGTAAGAATTGTGACTGACATTTTCCATTCCCTAGCCCAGAAACACTCATGTGAACTGTAGCAATCGACATCCTTATTCCTTCATGCCCCCTCCACCCACTCACCTCAATACAAGACCAGGGATTGGACATGTGACCTGGTTTCTCATACCACATTGGCATTTACTCACTTGACCAATCTTTTTGAGTGAGTGTTGGATAGCATATCTCAGTTGGTTGAGTGCTGGACCTCAAGCCTTCAACCTCCTGAGGTGGATAAAATGTGTGCCATATCTTAGAATATGGGGAAAAGGCTGACTGCAGTGCTTGCTACAGACAGGTTCATGGTTGTATCAAATGTCCCGAGCTACTTTATCAGGGGAGTGGTATGAATTGAACAGAAAATAGGAGATGGGTGACGTAAGAAAACTACTCGGCACTTGGTCTAAGCGTGAAACAAAGCTTTAATCAACTGGTTTACAACATGGAGGTCTAGTTGTGTCCTTCACTAGTTCCTGTTAAGAATGTCCTGCGCAAGCTGGGCCTGTGCCCGAGTATTTATACTCTCCTTGGACAGCGCCACCCGCAGGCCGCTCAGTTGATTCATGTCAATGGGTATGGGGAAATGATCGAAGGGATGGTCAACGGGTTTTGAAGAGAGGGGGAGCCCCATAGTATACAGACCAGTGTCGGAAGATTGAAGGTTTGTGCTGGGCGTAGGGCAGGATAAGAATCCAGAGGTGGAGGGAGACCTTCAGAACTTGGGGCAATGTTGGCGGAGAACCAGTGGACCTACTTCCCCGGCAAGGATGGGGCGATGGTTGTGTGGGACTTGGACATGAATGGCAGGGGTCCGGAGGTGTTAATGCTTGTGTAAAGATAGAACTGGGGAATCCAATGAGGAGAGCATTGGAAAAATTGAGCATAAAGATGGAGACGGTAGGATGAAGGTAGCAGCGGGAATCGGGTGAGGTAAGGGTATAGTCGAGCGATGTTCCAGAAGGAGAAGTAAGGGCCCTTGCTGATGGACGGGATGTCTGCTCAGTTGCAGTGGATATTACTGAACTGATCAGAAAGGTCTCACATTTGATCCAATTCTGTACTGAGTCAGCTAACTAGGACAGCATTGCAAGTGCTACTGTCAGCATCAGCACCCCTTGGGTAAGGAAGGCAAAAATGTAACATTAGATCCTGCTCTTCATTATCATGTAGTGACCCATGTTGTGTATATGTGTCAGACGGGAATAGGATTGAGCTTGACGAAAGCTCATTGACCTGAAACGTTAACTCTGTTTCTCTCTCCACAGATGCTGCCTGACCTGCTGAGTATTTCCAGTTTTATTATAGGATTGAGCTTGACTGTATTGTCACCCCAACAGCTGAATAAACTGCTAATGGTCACTGCTGGGTTCATGAAAGAAAGAAAGTACTTATACAGAAAGTGCTCGCTGACCTACATTGGCTCCCAGTCTGGCAATTCAAACGTTCACCCTTGTTTTCAAATTCTTCCATGGCCTCGCCCCTCCCTATCTCTGTAACCTCCTCCAGCCCTACAACCCTCCACAGTCTCTGCGCTCCTCCAATTCTGGCCTCTTGCACATCCCCTATTTTAATCGCTCCACCATTGGCGGCAGTGCCTTTAGCTGCCGAGGCCCTCAGCTCTGGAATTCCCTCCCTAAACCTCTCCGCCTCTCTACCTCTCTCCTCCTTTAAGGTGCTCCTTAAAACCTACCTCATTTGACCAAGCTTTTGGCCACTTGTCCTAATATCTCCTTCTGTGGCTCGGTGTCAAATTTGATTTGATAATCGCTCCTGTGAAGCGCCTTGGGATGCTTTACTATGTTAAAGGTGCTATATAATGCAAGTTGGTGGAGTTATTTATAGCATCTTATCAAATCTCTGAGAATTGTCACAAAGCGCTTTGAATGAGTTACTTTCTGAAGTGATGTCACGGTTGCTAGGTAGGGAAAGCTAGTTTGCACACAGCAAGGTTCCACAAACAGCAAATAAGATGAATGAGCAGTAAATCTGTTATTTTTTGTTGATATCGCTTGAAGAAGGAATATTGAGCTCGAGGCGGGCTGAGTTCCATTCACTTCTTTGAACGGTGCCTTGGGATGACTTGAGTCCACCTGTACTGGAAGATGGGGCCTCGGTTTAGCATCTCACATCAAAGACAGCACCTCTGACAATTCGGCACTCCTTCCGTACCTCACTGAAAAAAAGGCTACTTGAGTGAGGTGGAGGAAGGCTGCCAGCAACTTGGATCTATCCATCTTCTTCTTCATCTTCGACAGTCCCTCGGAACTGAGGATGACTTGCTTCCACATTAAAAATGAGTTCTCAGGTGACTGATGAGTCCAATGCGGGACCTACAGTCTCTGTCACAGGTGGGGCAGACGGTGGTTGAAGGGATGGGTGGGTTGGGTGCTTGGGTTGACGTGCGCTGCCTGCGCTTGGCTTCCGCTTGCTCCCGGCGAAGAGACTCGGGGTGTTCGGCGCCTTCCCGGATGCTTCTCCTCCACTTTGTGCGGTCTTGGGCCAGGGATTCTCAGGTGTCAGTGGGGATGTTGCACTTTTTCAAGGAGGCTTAGAGGGTGTCCTTGAAGCGTTTCCTCTGCCCACCTGGGGCTCTCTTGCCATGTCGGAGCTCCGAGTAGAGCGCTTGTTTTGGGAGTCTCGTATCGGGCATGCGGACGATGTGGCCCATCCATCGGAGCTGATTGAACGTGGTCAAAGCTTCGATGTTGGGGATGTTGGCCTGAGCGAGAACACTGACGTTGATGCGCCTATCCTGCCAATGGATTTGCAGGATCTTGCGGCGGCAGCGTTGGTGGTACCTCAGCAGTGCTTTGAGGTGCCTGCTGTACATGGTCCATGTCTCTGAAGCATACAAGATAAGAGGAAAGTGGTGGCGTAAAAAAAAATCAGTAGCATGAGAGAATAGAAGATATTAAAGTGATATTTATTAATGCAGATTTCACTGAATTCGTCGGATAATAGTCAAAATGACACTCGGTGATTCCTGACACCAGCCAGTTGTTTTTTTACATGTATGGAGATGCTTCCAGTGTGGAAATTTTCATGCTGATTCTGACATATCCTGTTGTTTGCATAGTGTCATGACTGGAAAGTCGTATGCAAAAAAAAGTGCACGCAAGGGAAATGCCAATGAGAGAAAATACTGACGGCTTCGCAGGCTTCGAGGGACACCAGTCTCTGAAGACACAGCTGGTAATGTCCTAGGAGCAGAGTTTCTCCTGGCAGGCACCGGGAGTTGGGGTCCCGCCACGTGCCCCCATAAATCCTTCACAGCCCAACCTGGTAAAGACAGAAAGACTTGCATTTATACAGCTCCTTTTCACGACCTCAGGACGCCCCAAAGTGCTTTGCAGCCCATGAAGTCCTTTTTGAAGTGTGGTCACTGTGGAAAGGTACCTGAGTGAGCATATCTCAGTCACTCCTGATGCACGCCCGGATACCAATGTGAACACGGCAGACCTCCAAGTGGATACTTTGACTGACTGTACTAGAGGTGTACCTGGTATAAGTGTTAATACGTAGTGCAAATGCCAACCTGAGAATTTTTTTTAATTGCATTTATATAGCGCCTTTCACAACCTCAGGACATCCCCAAAGCACTTACAGCCAATGAAGTACTTTTTGGAGTGTAGTCACTGTTGTAATGTAGGAAACGCAGCAGCCAATTTGCGCACAGCAAGCTCCCACAAACAGCAATGTGATAATGGCCAGATAATCTGTTTTAATGATGTTGATTGAGGGATACCAGGGATAACTCCCCTGCGTGGGATCTTTTACATCCACCTGAGAGAGCAGACAGGGCCTCAGTTTAACATCTCATCTGAAAGGCAGCACCTCCGACACTGCAACATTGGAGCATCAGCCTAGATTTTTGTGCTCAAGTCTCTGGAGTGGGATTTGATCCCACAACCTTCTGACTCAGACTGAGCCACTGGCTGACTCTATATACTGCAGTCACACACTGTACTGATGTAAACCTTCACACTGCATGCCATGGCTGTGGCGTTATGCTTGGTCCTGGGTTGTGCATTTGCTTATGGCTATTTTTACTGACAATGTTTTTGCAAGGTGTGGTTAAATACTTTCGTATTGACGTAAGGGTGCAACCTTTAAAAAAAAAGAGAGCGGCATCGCACAAATGTGAGGCACGTGAGACCTGGCCACAGTAAGAAGGCATGAAGGTACTGCGCTATTCTAATCCTGTCTGCAATGGCTGCTGTCCAGAGCTCGCAGGGAACACTGACTCTCGGCCAATCGAAACCCTGCAGCAATGAAGCAGTTAAACCTAGTAAAAATAATGCCAGCGCACAAATCAAACAAAAGGACACTAAACAAAGACTGAAGAGACAAAAGGGTTGGGTTAACAATCGAAGAGAGACAAAAGAGACCATGGACAAAGGAAATAAAACAATAGATCTATTGGCAATGGGGGGGGATTACAAAGGGCCCTGTGACAGCAGGACAATGGTCCCACTATATTTACTCCAACATTATCTCTTTACAGCTGCTGGCTGTTCCATTTTTGCTGCTTCTATTTTTAATGGCTCCTTTGTTTGACATTGCCAGCTTTTTCTTTTGTTAGCTGCCTTTGTCTGTTTGCAGATAAACGATTTCTGTTCAACCAGGAATAAATTGAGGGTTTATTCAAAACATACTAATAGTTTCCACAGTGAAATATTTCAGTCCATTCTCTGTCTCTCCACCTCTCTCTGTCTCTCTACCTCTCCGCCTGTGTTTTTACTGTTATTCTGCATTTGTCGCACCTATTTAGGGTTCCACACAGGATTCGGGGGACTGGGATGTGAGCGGTCTCACATTAAAAGGATGTTTCAATAAATACTATGGGCCTGTGTCTGCGCTGATGATTCTGGTAGGGTGGTTTGAGCAAACTAAGGCCAATCGGTAGGGCACGGTTTGAATTGTTTGATTCATTTGAAAGATGAAAATGAATTGTTTCTTTGATGTAATTAGCAGACATATTCCTTTGATGGTGAAAAAACTGTTATGTTTAATTGTGAAGATTTGTTTATTTGATGCCAATTTGAGCAGTGTTCACATCTTCAAGGATATTCAGCCTCTGTTCATTATTGGTGCAATCTCTTTTCACTATTGTTAATTGTTAAGCGTTGTTGACACGGACAGGGAATTGCTACATCAAAGGAGTTGATTTTTGACAGCTAGAGAGATAAAAACAGGAGTTTGAAACAGTGCAAGAGTTCCACTGTGATCAGAGCAAAAGAGTTTTTATTCCCTAATTTGCAACGGGAATTTTATGCAAAGGCAAAACAGATCATTTTTGCCTTTCAGGACTGAACTTTGTTCATCGAATGTTCGGAAACTCTTAAATTCAATCTAAACTCTTGTTACACTGATACTGATCCAGCATATGGTCACTGTCCTATTACAAACATTCTGATAGATAACATGCTTTCTTGCCTCATTAAGGTGAGGGTTGTTAGTGCTGGGGAATAGAACACATTGGGGGAAAGATTCAGTATCGCCCCGTTTGGGGCGCCGTTATCGGCCGTGCGCAAAGTTTAGCGCCTGGCGCTAATTATCGCCTCCGACAGCAAACTTGGCTTTTATCGCCCCTGGAGGTGATTGGAGCGCTAAATCAGGCGCTTCACACCTGTCTTAAGGCCGAGGAGCGAGGCGCTACCTCAGAGCGCTGGCAAAGCAAGGAAGGGCAAATCAAAATAAACCTGCAAAGTGCTGCTCAGTACTCAAAACTCCTTCACACAGCGTTGAATCTCTCCAGAAGTCTCTCTCTCTCTCTCTCAGAATGCGTGGAGCAAAAATGTCACCGACAAAAAAAGGCAGGAAGTGGTCGCCTTTAAATAGCGCTCCCCCGGTCCCTTTCTGACAGCAAAACGCTCCCCTCAACCTGTCGTTGCTAGCGGCAGGCGGTAAGGCATGGGGCACCACTCAATATCCGGTCTGGGGCGCTAATGGGGCATTGCGCACTCGACTGACATCACGATCTGCCAGCGCAGGAGATCGTGGTGGTAATGTTTAGCGCCACTGCAAAATGTCTAGTTAATTTCGCTAGCGGCGCAAACATCACCGCGCCCGGGCGCTAGTTGCTTTGCATCCCAATTGGCGCCCTCTTAACGCGCAAACGGGAGGCGCAAACAACTGAATTTTCCCCCCTTTGCATTTTAGGCATCTATTGTCAGAATTAAGCACCTCCAGGTCTGGTATAGCAAGCTCGAAGCGGAGTAAAGCTCCCCGTACTGTGCCCTAACAATGTGCCTCAGCCCCATTCTCAAAGGAACAGCTTCTACTGCACCAGCATGGCATTTGTTTTCCATTTCCCACACTGTCCATCCTTAGGCCTTTCTAAGTGATACTGACAATTATTGTCAAATTAAGGTCAGTTTTGTACCATTGACCCATGCTCATCAGGAACTTGATTGAGATTGCCCGACTCTTATAGCCAGCAGACAGAGAAGACTATCATCCTACCTGGACCAACCACATAAATACTGTGGCAACACGAGCAGGTCAGAGGCTGGGTATTCTGTGGCAAGTGTCTCACCTCCTGACTCCCCAAAGCCTTTCCAGCATCTACAAGTAAGGAGTCTGATGGAATACTCTCCACTTGCCTGCATGAGTGCAGCTCCAACAACACTCAAGAGGCTCGACACCATCCAGGACAAAGCAGCCCACTTGATTGGCACCCCATCCACCACCTTAAACATTCACTCCCTCCACCACCAGCGCACCGTGGCTGCAGTGTGCACCATCTACAAGATGCTCTGCAGCAACTCGCCAAGGCTTCATCGGCAGCACCTCCCAAACCCGCGACCTCTTCCACCTAGAAGTTCCCCTCCAAGTCACACACCATCCTGACTTGGAAGTATATTGCCGTTCCTTCATCGTCGCTGGGTCAAAATCCTGGAACTCCCTCCCTAACAGCACTGTGGGAGTACCCTCACCACATGGACTGCAGCAGTTCAAGAAGACAGCTCACCACCACCTTCTCAAGGGCAATTAGGGATGGGCATTAAATGCTGGCCTTGCCACCGACACCCAGATCCTAATAACGAATAAAAAAAATGTTGGGTTTGAATTTGAACCAACAGGTCAGTGTCTGAGCCACTGTGCCATCCAATTCTCCAGATAAGCTTATTCTAAGGGAACCAAGGTAATAAACACCACAGCTCTGTTGGCAGGTGTGCATGTCACCAGAAGTGATATGGTGCTAGCCACGATCACAATCTTCCAAAATGAAAAGATAAAGAACAAGAAAAACAAGGCTGAGGGAAAGACACTTAGTATATTGAAGGTCATCTCTCTAGTGCCTTAATTCACCCAGCCGATCATCCAACTGTATTTTGAATCCCCCTTTTAACATCTAGGACGCTACAGCCTGTCCTGGAAGATTGTTCCAAATGTTTATCAGCCGTTGAATAATACATTTCTTTCTAATATCTGTTTTAAATTTATTCAAATTTCATTTAAATTTACATCCTTTGGCCTTGATAGCCTGACCCTCGTATTGCCATGAAGTAATAATCTTGGTACGGCCTCTTTTAACAGTTTCTCTTGCCAGGAGGCGGGTAACCGGCCTGCGCCGGGAGGCGGGAAGGGGGTTAATGCCAATTAACTGCCTGTTAACAGGTAGTTAACAGGCAGTTTTTTGGCTAATCCCTATTTTGAGCCCTAAAGTGTGGGCTTCCCGACGGCTCTGAACCTCGCCAGGGTCAGCGAGGCGGGCTGTCGGTCTGCGGGGGTTGGACGGGCCGAGATGTCCGGTGTGCAGGTGAGTAATGGGTGTATGTGTGCAGAGGTAAGTGTGTGAGGTGTGTGTAAAGTGTTTTAATAAGTTTTACTTACCTTCACTTCTTCCTGCAGGCTTCCTCCCTTCAGGTCTCGGGAGCCCCTCAGCTCACCGGCAGAGAAAGCAGAATGGCCGTTGAACTGTCAAAAGCTGCAGCCTCTGCTTTCTGGTCAGGAAGGCTTTCTAATTGAGTCTTGAGTAAAGACTCAACTTAGAAGACAGATTGTCAGTGTTTGACAGCTTCACAGAGCTGTCAAACGATGACATTTCATCTGTCAAAAGCTCTTGACAGATGAAATGGCACTCGCTGACGTCACCTGTAACCGGCTTTCCCTTAATTGGCCTGCTGAGCCCGCTGGGCGGGGTTAACAAGGTCAATCAAGGGAAAGTAGCGTGGGTTGGCCACAAGTCGATGGAGGCGGGACTAAAACCCAACAAGTGGGAGTCCCGCCTCCAAAAGCTCCCCATTGGCAAAATCCAGCCCTTTGCGTTTCTCCAGTTTTACTCAGACCTCATCCCACTTACATTTAGAATCAATCGAGCTGCTCTTCTCTGTTCCCCATGAAGGTCCTCCACCTGTAACATTAAACTGAAAGGTCTGTTCCAAGAACATTAACCTGCCTATTCTCTTTACAGACGCTGGCCTTTAGCTGCCGTGCATTTCCAGAATTTTTGTGTTTGTTACAATAGATGTGAGGGATTTAAAACTTGCTGCCCTTGTGTAATACTGGCCATCTTTTAAAGAAATTGCCCAATTTTCATTTCTATTGATTTTGATGGAAATGAAAGTCCAGAACATTCTCCAACAGGTGGCTAATCCACAATGCCAGGTTTACGCCCTGGCACCAAGCTTAAAATCTAGCCGTGACTCAGTGGGTAGCACCCTCGCCTCTGAGTCAGGAGGTTGTGGGTTCAAGACCCACTCCAGAGACTCGAGCACATAATCCAGGCCAACACTCCAGTGCAGTGCTGAGGGAGCGCTGCACCGTCGGAGGTGCCATCTTTCGGATGAGACATTAAACCGAGGCCCCGTCTGCCCTCTTACGTGGATGTAAATAAATCCCATGGCACTGTTTCGAAGAAGAGGAGGGGAGTTATCCCCGGTGTCCTGGCCAATGTTTGTTGCTCAGCCAACATCACTAAAAAACAGATGATCCGGTCATTCTCACGTTGCTGTTTGTGGGATCTTGCTGTGCGCAAATTGGCTGCCATGTTTCCTACATGACAACAGTGACGACACTTCATTGGCTATACCGCGCTTTTGGATGTCCTGAGGTCGTGAAAGATGTAATCCTAATTCCCTTTCTTTCCCTTTCCCTTCCTTCGATCCTTTTCCTTTCCTTCTCCCCATGTTCTCTTGAAACTGGAATTGAGAGCTCCTATATCTGATTTTGATGCTGATGCTGATACTGAATACCAAAAGTAGAAAATTGTCCCCTTCTGACATTTCTCAATTTCCTGATGTGCACAAGAATTCAGCAAGAAATAATAATTGTAAATAGAAGCCCTGAAACTCCTTCGCTCTTCTCCTTGCAATGTAATTTGGGTGGTAGGGAGGAATGTGAGGCAGAATCCAGTTCCACCAGGTATTCATGCCCTTTCTGGTCCCGATGCAGAATCCTGGCAGGAGGAAGAGTGGACGATTCTTCTGCCCAACTCCAACCCCCCTCCTATTTTGATGTTACTGAAAGAGACAGAACTGGCAGGATGAGGTATGATGCTTCCGTCAGTTCTCTCTATCGTATGGACCAAAATACAGAACGCCTGCTTGATATGCTACCAGTGAGCCAATGTCAGCCTTGCCTCAGTGGTAGCACTCACCCTCTGAGTCGCATGATCATGGGTTCAAGCTGCACTCTGGAGCACATAATCCAGGCTGACACTTCCATCCAATACTGTCGGCGGTGCCGTCTTTCAGATGAGACGTTAAACCAAGGCTCCATCTGCTCTCTCAGGCGGACGTAAGAGATCCCATGGCGCTATTTGAAGACGAACAGGGGAGTTATCCCTGTGTACTATCCAACATTTATCCCTCAACTCCAACACAACTAAAATTAGATTATAGTCTTGACAAAGGGTTTTGACCCAAAACGTTGACTCTATTTTCTCTCCACGGATGTTGCCTGGCCTGCTGAGTTTTTCCAGCATTTTCTGTTGTTATTTTAAAATTAGATTATCTTGTTATTTATCTCATTGTTGTTTGTGGGACCTTGCTGTGTGCAAATTGGCTGCCGCTGTTCCCTACATTACAACAGTGACTACACTTCAAAAGCATTACTTTGGCTGTGAAGTGCTTTGGGATGTCCTGAGGCCATGAAACATGTTATATACAGGAAACTCTTTTTACCGGCACCTAACCGGCACTTAACCGGCAAAATTCAGGAGTCGGTTCAGGTAAGTTTCACTTCATATTAGTGGCCGTGTAACCGGGGTTCCTGCACCTGTTGCCATGCAACAGGGACGCCTGGATCTGTGGCCGTGTACGGGGCTTTCGTACCTTAGTAAGTATACCTCACTGTAATCCGGACTTTTTGATCAACGGTCCCGTCGGTGCCGGGTAAAAAAGAGTTTCCTGTACATGGAAGATCTTTTGTCCTTTCTATGATACGGCTGCACTATGTGGTGCCCACAATGCCATTTCCCAATGGTGGTTGATTGGGCGGAGATGATCTACCATCAGGAAAGCAGCAGGAAGGTAGTCTGTGGCTTATATTCGTTCTTTTGCCAGTTCAGCCAAGTCCCCTACCTCCTCATGCTGAAATTCTTGACCCCACCATGCAGTCACCCGTCCCTCGTCTGCCGTCCCCTTTATGGTAATGATCCCATTTCCAAGATTCAGGAAGGGGTCTGTGCCAGGCAATCCAGATGGCACAGTGACAATGCACAGCTGCAGGAACATCTAGGCCAAAAGAGTCAATTAGGCAGCAACTAATCTCACTGGTTGTTGGAGTGTCAGGTGGCTTTGCTGCTTTTTAAAAATGTATTTATGGGATGTGGGCGCTAATGGCAAGGCCAGCATTTATTGCCCATCCCTAATTGCCCTTGAGAAGGTGGTGGTGAGCCGCTTTCTTGAACCGCTGCAGTCCTTGTGCTGAAAGTACTCCCATAGTGCTGTTAGGGAGGGAGTTCCAGGATTTTGACCCAGCGACGATGAAGGAACGGCCGATATATTTCCAAGTCAGGATGGTGCGTGACTTGGAGGGGAACTTGGAGGTGGTGGTGTTCCCGTGCGCCTGCTGCCCTTGTCCTTCTAGGTGGAAGAGGTCGCGGGTTTGGGAGGTGCTGCCGAAGAAGCTTTGGCGAGTTGCTGCAGTGCATCTTGTAGATGGTACACACTGCAGCCACGATACGCCGGCGGTGGAGGGAGTGAATGTTTAAGGTTGTGGATGGGGCTGGATTACATAGAATTTACAGCACAGAAACAGGCCATTCGGCCCAACTGGTCTGTGCCAGATTTAGCAGTGTAAATGCCGAGAGCCAGATTACAGATGCTGAATTCCTGCTCCTGGGACCGAGTATAAAAGTATAAAAGTGGCTGGTGGCGATAAATAGCCCCTCCCTAACATTGTCGCGATCCCCATCTCTGTAATCTCCTGCACTGCTGGTTGTTGTGCAGCCACTTCCTGTTGTCACACATTAAATAAATATACAGTCTGGTGAAGGTTCTTATCATCATCTAAACTTGACATCCTTTTGCTAAATTTGGTTACAGCTATAACAAAATCCATCTGCTGTGTTATCTTTATGCTTATCCTCAGTTTCAAGTTTTAAAAAAAAACAACTCATTTTGACTGCAGTCTACAGCTGCCGCAAAGGAAATAAAATTAATTCTATTTTACGTTCCTGGGCACATGTTTCCAACCAGTTGAACCCTGTTAGACGGCTACCTCGCTCCATAGAAAATCTGCATTTTCTCACGTTGGATTTAGGCGGCCTGCAAAAAGTTTGACACGGCAAAATTATATTATAATATGTGAACTGGAGCAAAGGTCCCTATTCCTCCATATCTGAGGTTTGAGTATTGTGCATTACTCTGCTGAAACCCTTTTTATTCATTCACGGGATGTGGGCGTCGCTGGCAAGGCCGGCATTTATTGCCCATCCCTAATTGCCCTTGAGAAGGCGGTGGTGAGCCGTCTTCTTGAACCGCTGCAGTCCGTGTGGTGAAGGTACTCCCACAGTGCTGTTAGGGAGGGAGGATTTTGACCCAGCCACGATGAAGGAACGACCGATATATTTCCAAGTCAGGATGGGGACCCTGGAGGTGGTGATGGTGTTCCCATACGCCTGCTTCCTTTGTCCTTCTAGGTGGTCGAGGTCGCGGGTTTGGGAGGTGCTGCCGAAGAAGCCTTGGCGAGTTGCTGCAGTGTATCTTGTAGATGGTACACACTGCAGCCACGGTGCGCCGGTGGTGGAGGGAGTGAATGTTTAAGGTGGTGGATGGGGTGCCAATCAAGAGAGCTGCATTGTCCTGGATGGTGTCGAGTTTCTTGAGTGTTGTTGGAGCTGCACTCATCCAGACAATTTTTTCCAACCTAGTGGGGTGTGTTCTAAAACCATCCTTTACCTTGCAGTTTACAGACCCTATTGTACAATGTGTACTGATGACTGTTTCTTCTTGTAGACTACATTGGAATAACACCATTAATGCTTTACTTTGCAATCTACAGTCCCTGTTTTATGTGCAATCTCCAGACCCGATTAGTGTGTGTGTTTCAGATATATCAGTCAATAAACCCTACTGGGGTATGTGTTGAATATTTTATATTGCTGTCAAAACATTTATTGGAGTGGGCACAAATTGATAAGTTGCATTGGCGTCTGTAGTCACCATTGAAGTGTGCGTTGATGCAGTGTTTTGCATTGCAATCTATGGGGCTGAATTTCCAGTCAGGCCTCCATCAGGTATTAGTGAGGTAGCGCGTTATTCGCACCCACCCAATATAAACATAGGAACAGGAGGAGGCCATTCAGCCCCTCGAGCCTGCACCGCCATTCAATTAGATCATGGCTAATCTGTATCTTAACTCCATCTACCCGCCTTGGTTCCATAACCCTCAATACCCTTACCTAACAAAAATCTATCAACCTCAGTTTAGAAATTTTCAATTGACCTAGCCACAGTAGTTTTTTGGGGGAGAGAGTTTCAGATTTCCACTATCTTCTGTGTGAAGAGGTGCTTCCAGACATCACCCCTCAATGGCCTGGCTCTAATTTTAAGGTTATGGCCATTTGATCTGGACTCCCCCCCACCAGAGGAAATAGTTTCTCTCTATCCACCCTGTCAAGTCCTTTAACCATCATAAACACCTCAATTTGATCACCCCTTAATCTTCTACACTTTATTTTTTACACAGCGAGTGGTTAAGATCGGGAATGCACTGCCTGAAAGGGTGGTGGAGGCAGACTCAATTTTATCTTTCAAAAGGGAATTGGATAAGTTTCTGAAGGAAAAGAAATTGCAGGGCTACGGGGAAAGGGTGTGGGAGTGGGACTAGCTGAGAGTCGGCACGGGCTCGATGGGCCAAATGGCCTTCTTCAGTGCTGTAACCATTCTATGATTCGATGAAGGGAATACAAGCCTAGTCTATTCAACCTGTCCTCATAATTTAACCCTTTTAATCATTGTTGTCCTGATTTTGCAGGGCCAACTTCAATTATGTAGCATGAGGCTCAAATTGGGCCCTGGTGTTGGGAGACGGCTGGAGAGGGGGCAGGAAATTGTATGTAAAAGGGGTGACAGGTAATTCAAATTGTTGCGGCCACTTAAACGTAAGTGGCCACATACAGGGACAGATAAGTTGGTGGCCTTTGCAAATGCTGCTAGTATTATTATTTTAGTATATATTTCAGCATTCGCAAAGGGTGTTTGGGTAACATAAATTGCCTGCCACATTCAATACCATGACAGGAGGCCAAGTCTGTGGCCAAGTGGAAATGCCACGGGTTTCAGCCAGTGGCTCAGTGGGTAGCACCCTTGCCTCTGAGTCAGAAGGTCGTGGGTTCAAGACCCACTCCAGAGACTTGAGCACAAAAATCTAGGCTGACACTCCCAGTGCAGTACTGAGGGAGTGCTGCACTATCGGAGGGGCCGTACTGAGGGAGTGCTGCACTATCGGAGGGGCCGTACTGAGGGAGTGCTGCACTATCGGAGGGGCCGTACTGAGGGAGTGCTGCACTATCGGAGGGGCCGTACTGAGGGAGTGCTGCACTATCGGAGAGGTAGTACTGAGGGGGTGCTGCACTGTCGGAGGGGCAGTACTGAGGGAGTGCTGCACTGTCGGAGAGGTAGTACTGAGGGGGTGCTGCACTGTCGGAGGGGCAGTACTGAGGGAGTGCTGCACTGTCGGAGAGGTAGTACTGAGGGGGTGCTGCACTGTCGGAGGGGCAGTACTGAGGGAGTGCTGCACTGTCGGAGGGGCAGTACTGAGGGAGTGCTGCACTGTCGGAGGGGCAGTACTGAGGGAGTGCTGCACTGTCGGAGGGGCAGTACTGAGGGAGCCCTGCACTGTCGGAGGGACAGTACTGAGGGAGTGCTGCACTGTCGGAGGGGCGGTACTGAGGGAGTGCTGCACTGTCGGAGGGGCGGTACTGAGGGGGTGCTGCACTGTCGGAGGGGCAGTACTGAGGGAGTGCTGCACTGTCGGAGGGGCAGTACTGAGGGAGTGCTGCACTGTCGGAGGGGTAGTACTGAGGGAGTGCTGCACTGTCGGAGGGGCAGTACTGAGGGAGTGCTGCACTGTCGGAGGGGCAGTACTGAGGGAGTGCTGCACTGTCGGAGGGGCAGTACTGAGGGAGCCCTGCACTGTCGGAGGGGCGGTACTGAGGGAGTGCTGCACTGTCGGAGGGGCGGTACTGAGGGAGCCCTGCACTGTCGGAGGGGCGGTACTGAGGGAGTGCTGCACTGTCGGAGGGGCGGTACTGAGGGAGTGCTGCACTGTCGGAGGGGCAGTACTGAGGGAGTGCTGCACTGTCGGAGGGGTAGTACTGAGGGAGTGCTGCACTGTCGGAGAGGTAGTACTGAGGGGGTGCTGCACTGTCGGAGGGGCAGTACTGAGGGAGTGCTGCACTGTCGGAGGGGCAGTACTGAGGGAGTGCTGCACTGTCGGAGGGGTAGTACTGAGGGAGTGCTGCACTGTCGGAGGGGCAGTACTGAGGGAGTGCTGCACTGTCGGAGGGGCAGTACTGAGGGAGTGCTGCACTGTCGGAGGGGCAGTACTGAGGGAGCCCTGCACTGTCGGAGGGGCGGTACTGAGGGAGTGCTGCACTGTCGGAGGGGCGGTACTGAGGGAGTGCTGCACTGTCGGAGGGGTAGTACTGAGGGACCACTGCACTGTCGGGTGGGCAGTACAGAGGGAGCACTGCACTGTCAGAGGGGCAGTACTGAGGGAGTGCTGCACTGTCGGAGGGGTAGTACTGAGGGAGTGCTGCACTGTTGGAGTTGCCATCTTTCGGATGAGACATTAAACCGAGGCCCCGTCTGCCCTCTCAGGTGGACGTAAAAGATCCCATGGCACTATTTTGAAGAAGAATAGGGGAGTTATCCCTGGTGTCCTGGCCAATATTTATTCCTCAACTAACATAACAAAAACAGATTATCTGGTCATTATCACATTGCTGTTTGTGGGAGCTTGCTGAGCGCAAATTGGCTGCCGCGTTTCCCACATTACAACAGTGACTATACTTCAAAAAAGTACTTCATTGGCTGTAAAGTGCATTTGGGACGTCCGGTGGTCGTGAAAGGCGCTATAGAAATGCAAGTCTTGCTTTAGCATTCCAATGTGACTGATGACTGACAAAATGCAGAATGATGTGGTAGCGAGGAGGCTGACCCTGCTTGGCCCGCCAGGGCACCTCCCTCATAGGGCAGGATTGAAGCCTGCCTGGAGGGAGGCAGAGGAAGAGGGTGCCACGGACTCTTACTGCTATTGCCACTAGTAACGCCAGCTTGTGGCGCATGCTTGCTGCCCATGTCCTTACAGGAGATGGAGCAGACCTGCATCTGGCTGTCTGCTGACTTGGAACCTGTGTAGCCAGTTCAGCAACAACAACTTGTATTTATATAGTGCCTTTAATGTAGTAAAACGTCCCAAGGCGCTGCACAGGAGTATTTTAAGACAAAAAATTTGACACCGAGCCACATAAGGAGAAATTAGGGCAGGTGACCAAAAGCTTGGTCAAAGAGGTAGGTTTTAAGGAGCGTCTTAAAGGAGGTAGAGAGGCGGAGAGGTTTAGGCAGGGAATTCCAGAGCTTAGGGCCTAGACAACAGAAGGCACGGCCACCAATGGTTGAACGATTATAATCAGGGATGCTCAAGAGGGCAGAATTAGAGGAGCGCAGATATCTCAGGGGGGTTGTGGGGCTGAAGGAGATTACAGAGATAGGGAGGGTCGAGGCCTTGGAGGGATTTGAAAACAAGAATGAGAATTTTGAAATCGAGGCGCTGCTTAATCGGGAGCCAATGTAGGTCAGCGAGCACGGGGGTGATGGGCGAGTGGGACTTGGTGTGAGTTAGGACACGGGCAGGTGAGTTTTGGATGACCTCAAGTTTATGTAGGGTGGAATGTGGGAGGCCAGCCAGGAGTGTGTTGGAATAGTCAAGTCTAGAGGTAACAAAGGCATGGATGAGGGTTTCAGCAGCGGATGAGCTGAGGCAAGGGCGGAGACGGGCAATGTTACAGAGGTGGAAATAGGTGGTCTTTGTTATGCCGCGGATATGTGGTTGGAAGCTCATTTCAGGGTCAAATATGACACCAAGGTTGCGAACAGTGTGGTTCAGCCTCAGACAGATGTTAGGGAGAGGGATGGAGTCAGTGGCTCGGGAACAGAGTTTGTGGTGGGGACCGAAAACAATGGCTTCGGTCTTCCCAATATTTAATTGGAGAAAATTTCTGCTCATCCAGAACTGGATGCCAGACAAGCAGTCTGACAATTTAGAGACCGTGGAGGGGTCGAGGGAAGAAGTGGTGAGGTAGAGCTGGGTGTCGTCAGCGTACATGTGGAAACTGACCTCAGTGTCGTTGCCCCCTGTCTGTAAATGTGGGTGGAAAGGTACTGCCACATGGGCACAATCTGCTCCTGGTACAGCTTGAGCTGCCTGGCATCCCTCTATTGCTTTTCCTCTTCAAAAAACATAAATAAGGAGGCATATCATTGACAGACCCCAAAAATGACCAGTGCCCAAACCCGTGGTACAATGCCTCCTGACCAACTAAGTAGAAATAGGAAAGTACCATAAAAGCAGGAAAAAGGTTCAGAACTGGCTTCAAAATTGCTGCCACAAACCTTAGTGTAGAGCTCTAAAAGGACACCACCGCAAACAGCACACCCTAGTAGCCATGGGCGCCCACTTTATATGGTTGGGTAGGGGACTGAGCACTGCATGAGTGCAAATTCCAGGCAATTGCAAGGGCATCTGAATGATGGCATTTGTGCTAATTTCGAGACCATTAACTGCAAGCTGGCTCAAAATTCTTGTGCCAGTGCAAAATCTAATGTCAAAACTGGATGGGATGCTAACTGGGCATAACTCTAGCATAACAGAATTTTCTGATTGGTTACCTCCACTTTATGCCTGTTATTTGGGTGTAAGCGATCAGAAAACCTATCCCTCTACGTCCTGTTGTACTGAGTGCTCAGTGATTTACATACTCTATTTGAGATTGTGGAGATTTTCTATAAAGGGTGTTGAATTGGTTATTAGACACCAAGGGTGTGTAGGGGGTTTTGTTCCAGGGGCTTATTGTAGGTCAGCCAGTTATGTTTTCCTGAGCTGCCCTGCCCGCTGTGCGGTTGCGAATCGCTTTCCCCTTCCTGATTCTGAGCTCAGGACTTATCGAGTGGTAACAAGGACAAACGAACAGACCAGTGGATTGGTGCAAGGAAAACCAATGTTTATTAATTAGAAAAGCTAACACTACAAGAAAAACAGTATTATACAGAAGATAAAAGAAATCGCTATGGATGCAATACAGTTTTACACTTAACGGGAGAAGAAACGGACACAACGAGGGAAAAATTCTAAAATCACAATTTTGTAATACCCCTTTAACTCCCACCCTTACACCTAGCTAGGTTGTCTTGTGACAGCCAGAAAGATAATGCTCACCGGTGAAACAGATGAAAAGGCCTGGCCCTTGTGCCCCGCTGCTGCTGTCGAAATGTGCTTGCGATGCTTTCTAGATGGTTTTCCTTCTTGGTTGCTAGCAGACAAACAGGACGCTGGGCCGAGGCGAAGAGAGAGAGAGAGAGAGAGGTGCTGGGCCGCCCCAGTTATATCCTCTCCTCTCGGCAATGGGTCATTATCGCGCCTCATCAGTCCGTTCCATTGTCCGATTTGGGCTCGAAAACGTAAGACAAGAGGACCTTGATTTTGGCCCATTTACGTTGATGGCACCGATCAGTACCACAACTGCCTTTCCATTGTTTTCTGAATGTCCTTAATTGTTCTGAATGTTCCTCAATTGTTCTGAATGTTCCTCAATTGTTCTGAATGTTCCTCAAGCAACTGGGACTATCTCCGCCCGAACTTAGATTGTGTCGGCAAACAATTGATAACCTGCCTCAGGGCGTGAATACAACGGAGCTTGCCTCACTGCATTGTTCAAATTAAACATGCAGTCTGTGAAGCTATCAGAAAATCCATATGGATGCCGCAGGCCCTTTGGCCATGTGTCTGACCGCAGCCATTTTGAGAGGCCCTGGATTTTTAAAACACAGTCACTCCAAGGTTTCTTTAATAACTCCAATTAATCTTCGGGGGGGAGGAACATATGAAATTTTGCGAATCCCTTCAGGTGAAATTCTTCCTGAGGGTGACTTGCATGATTCCAATCTTTAAAAAAAAAATCAGAAGGATGACCTTGGGAATTGTTAGCCTGATATCTACAGTGGGAAAAGTATTGGCGCCTATTATAAGAAGGTTATTCTCGAGCATCTAGTCAGCGTTAACACAAAGGAGCAGCAGCAGGGAATCTTGCCCATGGACAGCACATCAGAAAAATGTTCATATGCTGCCCATGACTATCATATATGAGCTGCTGGTTGGTGAGGTTCCCTGTGCCAGCTTGCACCCAATAAATCCAAGCCATCCTAGAACCTTGGTGTTGCATTTGACCCCGAGATGAGCTTCCGACCGCATATCTGCTCCATCACCGACACCGCCTACTTTCACCTCAGTAACATCGCCCGACTCCATCCCTGCCTCAGCTCATCTGCTGCTGAAACCCTCATCCAAGCCTTTGTTACCTCTAGTCTTGACTATTCCAATGCTCTCCTGGCTGGCCTCCCATTTTCCACCCTCCATAAACTTGAGCTCATCCAAAACTCTGCTGCCCGTGTCCTAACTCACACCCAGTCCCGTTCACCCATCACCTCTGTGCTCACTGCCCCGTGTCCTGACTCGCACCCAGTCCCGTTCACCCATCACTCCCTGTGCTCGCTGCCCCGTGTCCTAACTCGCACCGAGTCCTGTTCACCCATCACCTCTGTGCTCACTGCCCCGTGTCCTAACTCACACCCAGTCCCGTTCACCCATCACCTCTGTGCTCACTGCCCCATGTCCTGACTCGCACCGAGTCCTGTTCACCCATCACTCCCTGTGCTCGCTGACCTACATTGGCTCCCGGTCCGGCAACATCTGAATTTTAAAATTCTCTTCCTTGTTTTCAAATCAATCCATGGCCTCGCCCCTCCCTATCTCTGTCACCTCTTCCAGCCCCACAACCCTCAGAGATATCTGCACTCCTCCAATTCTGGCCACTTGCACATCCCCCATTTTAATTGCTCCACCATTGTGGCCTTCAGTTGCCTAGGCCCTAAGCTCTAGAATTCCCTCCCTAAACCTCTCCGCCTCTCTACCTCTCCCCCTTTAAATTTCCTCTTTGACCAAGCTTTTGGTCATCTGTCCTAATATCTTTATGTGGCTCGGTGTCAAATTTTGTTTGATAACGCTCCTGCGAAGTGCCTGGGGACGTTTTACTACGTTAAAGGTGCTGTCTAAATGCAAGTTGTTGTTATTGAGGTCATCCAAAACTTGGCTGCCCGTGTCCTAACTCGCACTAAGTCCCGTTCACCCATCACCCCTGTGCTCACTGACCTAGATTGGCTCCTGGTTAAGCAACACCTCGATTTCAAAATTCTCATCCTTGTTTTCAAATCCCTCTGTGGCCTCACCCCTCCCTATCTCTGTAACCTCCTCCAGCCCCACAACCCCCCGAGATATCTGCGCCCCTCTAATTCTGCCCTCTTGAGCATCCCCGATTATAATCACTCAACCTTTGGCGGCCGTGCCTTCTGTTGCCTGGGCCCTAAGCTCTGGAATTCCCTGCCTAAACCTGTCCGCCTCACTACCTCTCTCTCCTCCTTTAAGACGCTCCTTAAAACCGACCTCTTTGACCAAGCTTTTGGTCACCTGGCCTAATTTCTCCTTATGTGGCTCGGTGTCAAATTTTTTGTCTTATAATCCTCCTGTGAAGCACCTTGGGACGTTTTACTGCGTTAAAGGCGCTTTATAAACACAAGTTGTTGTTGTTGAATTATGAAAAGCAAATTAAGCCTCACTAGTTTATTCCATGTGTTTGTCGGTAACATCAAACTTCCTCTGTGTATGATGACCTTATCAGGGACTGTCCCCCACTTCTCCCCACACCACTGCCACCACTTCCCAGCTGTAAAGAACATTGAGCTCTTTCCCCCACTTCCCCTGGAAAGAAAAGTATCTCGTGGTGCTGTTTAATATCCCTTAAATCCCCTTCTCAATAGATATCGATTCACCTCCTTTTTAAATGTGTCACATAACCCTGAATCTACCGAGTCTCTGGACGTTTCATCTACATCGCTACCATCCTACGGGGCAAAGTGGCTTTTCCCAATCTCTAATCTTGTTTGAGGCTTGTGAATTCTGTACTTATGTCCCCATGTCCCCGAGTCATATGCCCACTGTCCACGTTAAGCAGCTTGTTTGCTTCGATCTTATCTAAACCTTTCACTATTTTAAAGAACTGGCTCACGAGCGTCTCCCTCCAGTTTTCTTTTCAATCACAAAAATAAGTGTCTTCATAATTAACTTCCCTAAGGTTTGAGTTTGTTCTAGTCACTCCTCGTTATCTTTCTAATGCAATCCTTTTTGAGATAGGGTCACCAAAACTGCCCTGAACTAGAAAATCTCATTCGCTTTGCTTCCAATTTCCACCCTTCCCTCACCTTCACATGGTCCATCTCCGACTCTCCCCTTCCCTTCCTCGATTTCTCTGTCTCCATCTCTGGGGATAGGCTATTGACAAACATTCACTATAAGTCCACTGACTCCTACAGCTACCTAGACTACACTTCCTCCCACCCCGCTTCCTGTAAGGACTCTATTCCATTCTCCCAGTTTCTCCGTCTCCGCCACGTCTGTTCTGATGATGCCACCTTCCATACTAGTGCTTCCGATATGTCTTCCTTTTTCCTCAATCAAAGATTCCCCTCTACTGTGGTTGACATGACCCTCGACCGTGTCCATTCTTTCTCCCGCACTTCTGCTCTCACCCCTTCCCCTTCCCTCCCAGAATCACGATAGGGTTCCCCTTGTCCTCACCTGTCACCCCACCAGCCTCCACATTCAACGGATCATCCTCCGCCATTTCCACCACCTCCAGCATGATCCCACTACCAAACACATCTTCTCCCCCCCCCTTTCACCATTCCGAAGGGACCGCTCCCTCCGCGACGTCTCTATCGCCCCAACTCCCCTTCCCCTTCCCACGGCACCTTCCCGTGCAAGCTCAGGAGATGCAACACCTGCCCTTTTACCTCCTCCCTTCCCACTGTTCAGGGCCCCAAACACTCATTCCAGGTGAAACAGCGATTTACTTGTACTTCTTACAATCTAGTATACTGTATTCGCTGCTCATGATGCCGTCTCCTCTACACTGAGGAGACCAAATGCAGATTGGGTGACCGCTTTGTGGAACACCTCCATTCAGTCCGTAAGGGTGACCCCAAGCTTCCGGTCGCTTGTCACTTTAATTCTCCCCTCCACTCCCACCCAGTCATCACTGTCCTCGGCCTCTTACACTGTTCCAATGAAGCTCAACGTAAGCTCGAGGAACAGCACCTCATCTTTCGATTAGGCACTTTACAGCCTTCTGGACTGAACATCGAGTTCAACAATTTCAGACTATAACCTCGGCCCCTATGTTTTCTTTTTTCTCTCACATGGCAGCTGTTGATGATTCTGCCATTGACATTTACACCTCATCGAGACTCATCTTTTGTTTCTTAACTTGTCCCATTACCATCTCCTTTTGCCTTGCACCATCATCCCTTTTGTCTTTTAATCTCTCCTGCCTTCCATCCTATCATAGACCTTCCCTTTTGTTCTTTCCTCCCCTCCCCCCTTTCCCTGCCCCTACACTTGCTTAAAAACTTGTTACATCTCCAACGTTTTCCAGTTCTGACGAAGAGTCATCGACCTGAAACATTAACTCTGTTTCTCTCTCCACAATGCTGCCTGACCTGCTGAGTATTTCCAGCATTTTCTGTTGTTGTTTCAAACACCATTGGTTACTTTTTGCTAGGCAGAGCACGTTCCATTTACTACCACCCTATTTGCTCTTCTGTTGTTGAGATCATTCTTAATCCATCTCGACAATTTGCCGTTCTGGTAAATGGCCTGGGCCCCAAAGAGGAATAAACTTGATAAAATGGTAACAACAACAATTTTTCTCCAGCCTAAAGTAACAACAACTTGTATTTATATAGCGCCTTTAACGTAGTAAAATGTCCCAAGGTGCTGACTTGCTTGCTGTTATTGGCTAATTGCAAGTTTTTGTGGTTTGTTGCTGATTGTTGCATGCTATTGCGGATGGTTGGATACAGTCACAGATTGTTGCATGCTATTGTGGATGGTTACGTACTGCTACAGATTGTTGCATGCTATTGCGAATGTTTGCATACTGTCACAGATTGTTGCATGCTATTACGGATGGTCACATACTGTCACAGATTGTTGAATGCTATTGTGGATGGTTGCATACTGCCACAGATTGTTTTTTAAAATTCATTGATGGGATGTGGGCGTCGCTGGCTAGGCCTGCATTTAGTGCCCATCCCTAATTGCCCTTGAGAAGATGGTGGTGAGCCGCCTTCTTGAACCGATGCAGTCCATATGGTGTAGGTACACCCACAATGCTGTTAGGAAGGGAGTTCCAGGATTTTGGCCCAGCGACAGTGAAGGAACGGCGATACAGGTCCAAGTCAGGATGGCGTGTGACTTGGAGGGGAACTTGTAGGTGGTGATGTTCCCATGCGTTTGCTGCCCTTGCATGCTATTGTGGATGGTCACATACTGCCACAGATTGTTGCATGCTATTGTGGATGGTCACATACTGTCACAGATTGTTGCATGCTATTGTGGATGGTCACATACTGTCACAGATTGTTGAATGCTATTGTGGATGGTCACATACTGCCACAGATTGTTGCATGCTATTGTGGATGGTCACATACTGTCACAGATTGTTGAATGCTATTGTGGATGGTTGCATACTGCCACAGATTGTTGCATGCTATTGTGGATGGTCACATACTGCCACAGATTGTTGAATGCTATTGTGGATGGTTGCATACTGCCACAGATTGTTGCATGCTATTGTGGATGGTCACATACTGCCACAGATTGTTGCATGCTATTGTGGATGGTCACATACTGTCACAGATTGTTGAATGCTATTGCGGGTGGTTGCATACTGTCACAGATTGTTGCATGCTATTGCAGATGGTTGCTGTCTGGTGCATGCTGCTGCAGATTGTTTCTGACTCTCCATGCTGTTATGAATTGTTGCTGACTGTTGCATATTGTTGTAGATTGTGTGCTGCTGCAGATTGTTGTTGACTGTTGCATGCTGTTAACCGTTTGTTTCTGCCTGTACTAGCTGTTGTGCACTTTAGTGCATCTTCTAAAACTTCGAACCAAAGCTGTAAAGTGAAGAGTTGATAGTGGGAGACTGAATGCAGTTGTCTTTGAGAGAAATACTTGATGAGTGATTGCCACACTTCCCACTTGGGTGGCTGCAGCCTTAGGAAAGCATCTGGGATCCTGGGTATGGAGCTGTCTAGAAACTGGTTAAGATCAACACTGAAAATGTCACATTCGACTCAAAGCCAGAGGCAACCCATTTTCATGCCCCCTCCATGGGTGAAAATCATTTTCCATTGCAAAATAGAATCCATAGCTTTTTCAGACCACTTGCTCATGAAGCTTCACGTAGACATTTTCATTATCCCTGGCATCCTGGCCAATATTTATCCCTCACTCAACATCACAATAATCTGGTCATTATTACTGTTATAAATCTCATCATCATGAAGAAACGACTCATGAAATAACACTGGACGGCCAGCTGGTGGCGGCGTCCAAGGAGTATAAATACTCAGGCGTGGGCCAGCTTGCCCAGGGACATTTTGTAAGACAGGAACTAGTGAAATACAACTGGACCTCCATGTTTTGAAACAAGTTGATTAAAGCCTTGTTTTATACTCGAACCAAGTGCGTAGTGAGCTTTATTATGTCAATTACATTGCTGTTTGTGCGCAAATTGGCTGCCACATTCCTTACATTACCACAGTGACCACACTTCAAAAGTACTTCATCAGCTGTGTACGGCGCTTTGGGACGTCCTGCGGTCATGAAAGGCGCTATAGAAATGCAATGCTTTCTTCCTTTATTAAAGGCAAAACAGTGAACTCTGTTGGCTATTTCTAGTCAGGCCTGGATTTTTACGATTTGCATAGAATCAGTTTAAAGACTTCCAGGAAAATAGCATCTGGAATATCCCAGTCATGCTGTGGGAGTCCTTCAAAGCATTTGTATGGGGCGATGTTACAAGCAGTGGTCAAAAAGAAATTTTTAAAAGCCCAATGCAACAGGAGGAAATAGGAAGGCGTGCAGTTGTCTTTGAGCGTCAGCACAAGCACAACAGGACCTCCCCTGTGGTGCAAGATTTAGGGAAGTACCAAAAGGAACTTGAGGCCCTGCACAAAGACAAACACAGAGGGTTCTATTGCAGTTCACAAGTGGAAGAAGAGTAGACTACTTCCTTATGTATGCCCCGAGACAAAAAGCTAGTGGGACAATCCCAGTGACGAAGCTTGTTTAGCATAGACTAAATGTTCATTAACTAAAAGCTGTGGATCCCATCAGAAGGGCCAACTCACAAACCCAGGGATCTCCTGACCGCACTCATTCCAACGGGCAGTATTTAAAAGTGACAGCATTTCAATCCATGTGTCAGCTTGTGAATGTTTCACTATATTTTTTTTCATTAGATTGAGAGGTTTTCAGTGTCAACCCATCAGACTTTACTTTCTGAAATAAAAACAGAAAAATGCTGGAAATACTCGGCAGGTCAGGCAACATCTGTGGAGAGAGAAACAGAGTCAATGTTTCAGGTTGGTGATCTATCATCAGAACGGGAAGAAGTTTGAGATTTTAAACAAGTATAGAGGCAGGGAAAGGGGTGGGGCCCGGGGGGTGGGGTACGACAGGAGGGGGGAGGAAAGAACAAAAGGAAAGATCTGTGATAGGATGGAAAAAAAGGAATGATTAAATGACAGAAAGACCATCGACCTGAAACGTTGGGGGGAATTTTCCAGGGTTTGGGGGGGCGGTCAGCGGGCGGGATCAGTGGCGGGTCGGGTGGGAAAGTGGGGTTTTTTTGGACAGCGGGTCGGGACCCCGCTGTCAACCCGCCGCCACGTGCCTTTCCCAATGTCGGGACTATCAGCGCTGAGCAGACCCAACAGGCAGCGGTGGGCGACCCACTTAAGCTCATTGTTGCCTTGTTGACAGATCATTAACAGGCTTTTTTAACTTACCTTTTCCCTTTAACTTCATGGCCAGGGGAACCACGCTGTTCTGGGACCACTGAGACGGGAGTTCAGTGGCCATTGCTCCAGCTGATTCCATGACAGCTTCAAATGTACAGTAAAAGTTCCCACCTGACAGATCTTCACTTTCCTCAGCCACAAGCTGTTTCTCAGTTCATTTCCAGCACAGATTCTGCAGGCTTTCCACTTTCCACTCCATCCAGTATCAACTCTTTGGAAGAACTCTCTCACCATTGACAGAATGCTTCTGTCATCTCTACTTCACCTGCCATCTATTCCATCAACATGGGTGCCATTTATACTGTCTCACCTTGGTCCTCAGAATCCAACCACAATCAGCCCCAACAACACCAGGCACACCAGCAGCACCAACAACAACAACAACCTTCTTCGCAATCACCTGATGCTGCACAGGACACAGGGCATCAGCACCCGACCACATTGCTGCCCAGGAGGCCAGGGATGGCCTCACCATGGCCAGATTTACTTCACCTGACACTGTACACCCTGGCTGCCACATGATGCGCCAGGTTGGCATCACCCCACACCAACACCATAAAGCATCCCCACAATGCCCAAGCCATTCCTTTCACACTCAGCACCACTGCGGGGTGGGGAGGGTGGGGGTGGCGGGGGGGGTGTCATCCATTTAGGGAGTTTGGAGTGGCGAGAGGCATGGAAACAGATCCTCAATGCTGGCACCTGTAGCAAAATGCTCAGAGACCAACTCGAGATTACACAGCGCACATACAGCATCCCACCCAAGCTCCACTAACGCCATTGCTCCATTCTGGGGGGGCTGCTTCCCTGACCGGCTTCATCCCGCACATATCCTGTTCTCCTTAGAGCCGAGAAGGTTAAGGGGAGATTTAATAGCGGTGTTCAAAATCAAGAAGGGTTTAGATGGAGTAAATAAGGAGAAACTGTTTCCAGTGGCAGAAGGGTCGGAAACCAGAGAACACAGATTTAAGGTCATTGGCAAAAGAACCAAAGGGGAGATGATGAGAATTTTTTTTTCCGCAGCGAGTTGTGATGTTCTGGAATGCACTGCTTGACAGGATGGTGGAAGCAGATTCAATAATAACTTTCAAAAGGAACTTGGATATATACTCGAAAGGAAACATTTACAGGGTAATGGGGAAAGAGCAGGGGAGCGGGACTAATCGGATAGCTCTTTCAAAGAGCCGGCACAGGCACGATGGACCGAATGGCCTCCTTCAGTGCTATGTCATTCTATGATTCATATCAACATAATCAGCATACCTTCAATCTGAATAATACCTCCCCCGGGGACTGGGACAAGGAGAGATTGTGTCTTATGACCATAGAATGCACTGGCAGTCGGGATTATTGTAGTTGTAAAAGATTTCAATTGACAAATTGTATCTGGGGTTAGGATCCCAGCGAAAGGAACTACATTGAAGTTCCTAAAATTTATTTTCCTGATTAAAACATCTAATGATTCCATTATAAAATATTTATGGCTCGAAAGCTAGAATTACTGAAGCGTGAACAGGGTGCGGAATTATTTTCCCGGGCTCCCCTAGAAAGGAAAATTCTCACCTTTAGCGCTCGCATCGCCATTCAGTAATTTCTAAAACCTCTACTGCTGCAAACTGCACTTTTGCGCAATAAATCTATACCTCGCCTTACATTTGTCCCACCACACTTTCAGTCTAACTCCTTGCCTTCACATGTCATGAGGCCGTAGTCGGTGCTGTTTTCGAGTTGGGAGCTGTGGCATCTTTCTTTCCCAGCTGTTGGGCAACGGTTGCTAATTTCCTTGGTTGACATGTCCGCCCCTGTCAGGCAGACCCGCCGAAACAATTCTCCATATATTCTGCCTGATCTTCATTCCCAAGGAGCTCCCCAAAAGAACAGAGAGGGAGGTAGGGGGAGAAACTAACACAGGTGAAAGAACAATGCCCTTTTGGATCTCGGTTGAACCCATCCACTCACTGAATAGAGACACTGAACATGACTGCTGCGCTTTGCAAAGATCCTAGTTAGTCTTTCATAGATTACAGATGTAAATCTGTTTATCATTAGGACCCATCATAAAACCAGTGGGTTGTAAATCTGGTACTCCTATAAAGGAAAAAATGTGGACCTCACTGCCTCTGACACTTCCAGTGTGCCAACTAACTTACCAAGCTTAATACTAGTTTACTGGATAGTCCTGTGATTTACCATAGGTGCCCTGCAGTTTAAGGGATTCTATGGCTAGAGTCTTGAGGTTTACTTATGGTGACGGTGGCAGTTCTGTGGTTTATTGAGGACCTGCTGTTTACTGTGGGCTCCTGTAGGCTTGTTATAATAAGCCTCTGGTTGCTGCAGTGTCTGTGTCACCAGTTGCTGGAGGGCCATTTTCTGTTTCCTGGATTACCTTAACCTCTAGTTCCTGAAACAAAGTTCATTCGTTGTTTATCTGCTTTTGATTCGAGTTTATAAGTAGCTGCCAGGAAACAAATTGAAAAGAAAAATACAAACACTCTCCGACTGCCACATTGCCAATGTCAATGAATCCCAATTCCAACCTCAATTCCAAGTCAGGCACACCCTTTGCTTAAGGAACACATTCATTGTATGTATATTGATTGTAAATTTTCAACACTCGAAATATGCTGGCGTAGAAGAGAGAGAGAGAGAGAGAAAGGGAGAGAAAGAGAAAAGGAGAGAGAAAGAAGGAGAGCGAGAAAGAGGGAGAGAGTGAGAAAGGGAGAGAGTGAGAAAGGGAGAGAGAAAGGAGAGCGAGAAAGGGAGAGAGATAGAAGGAGAATGAGAAGGAGGGAGAGAGAGAAAAGGGAGAGAGATAGAAGGAGAAGGAGAAAAAGGGAGAGAGAAAGGAGAGCGAGAAAGGGAGAGATAGAAGGAGAGCGAGAAAGGGTGACAGCAAGAAAGGGAGAGTTAAAGGAGGAGAGCGAGAAAGAGAGAGAGAGAGGGAGAGAGAAAAAAGAGAGCGAGAAAGGGAAAGAGAGAGAGAAAGGGAGAGAGAAACATAAAAAGAAAGGAATGCTCAAAGACCTAGATAGACAATGCCATGCACATATATACATATATGTACAAATAAAGAGGGACACAGACAGACAGGCACGTGCACATATACACACACAGAGATAGAGAGAAAGAAGGCAAATGGATAATTCAGAGAGACAGACTGTGTTTATACAGATATAACTTACACGGCATCTGTCCAATGCAGTATAGTTCCCAGGCTGTATGGAAAAATGTAAACATGTCAGCATGTCCTTGGCATTTGTTATTTATTGTCTTTAGGAGGTAGCCAGGATGGAGAGGTGGCCTGACCCAGTAAATGTAGTACTGCCTGTTTGCCAGGTGTACTATTTTCATAAACCCTCACAGACATATTTCAGAATCAGTGACATTACATTTACGATTCTGTTGACAACATAAAAGGAACCTAAAGGACTCGGAAGGTGCACGTGCTCCCGATTCTATTACCAATTCTTCTCAGCTCCTGTGCGTTTATATCTAAAAACTAGGGCTTGTCCCTATTGAACACTTCACTTTCCACTCATACCTACCATTAAAAGTGTCATGCGAGGAGGGGAGAAAGGCGGCACTCTTAGATCCATGGGAACTGAACAAACCAGAGCTGACAAGCCCAATATCATTGAACCTTATTAGATGAGCAGAGAGGTCCACACACTGTTGATGATGAGGCTTGTGTAATGACTTCTGTTGAATTCAAAGACGCTCATCTTTTCTGACTTAATATTGCTAATGGGTTTGCTTGTTGTCTGTGCAATTGTGTCATTTGTAATGTAAGAGGTGTTTTGAGGAGAATGAACTGTTTCAACTGAGGAGAAAATAAAGGTTTCACTTTCCGCTGCTTGACTTTGCTTACTCTAAAACGTGGAGTCACCTGGGAAAGAGTCACCCGGGACATCAGTGATGTAAACGGCAAATGAGCAACAACAAACAGAACCATTAAGCCAGCTTCACGTTAACTGGTTCATGCAGCTTGTTACTGAATAAGTGATGCAGAGATTGGAGCAAGAGTAGCCAAGTAGGCTGTTGCAACAGTCGAAACCAACTGTGCATCGTGACAGGTTGCTGGGGTGCTGTGTGATTTCCCCCAATGCTACTGAGTTGCATCCATGTGCCATGCGCAAGAGCTGGCACTTCCTCCAGGGTAATAGAATGATACAGCACAGGAGGAGGCCATTCGGCCCATCGTACGTGTGCGGCTCTTTGAAAGAGCTCTCCAATTGGTCGCACTCCCCTGCTCTTTCCCCGTAGCCCCCCAAATTTTTCCACTTCAAGTATTTATCCAATTCCATTTTGAAAGTTACTATTGAATCTGCTCCGCCACCCTTTCAGGCAGCGCATTCCAGATCACAACTCGCTGCGTCAGAAAATATTTCCTCAGGTCACCTCTGGTTCTTTTGCCAATCACCTTAAACCTGTGTCCTCTGGTTACCGACCCTTCTGCCACTGGAAACAGTTTCTCCTTATTTACTCGATCAAAACCGTTAATGATTTTGAACACCTCTATCAAATCTCCTCCTAACCTTCACTGCTCTAAGGAGAACAATCAGAGCTTCTCCAGTCTCTCCACATAATGGGGGGTTGGTTGGAAATTAAAGGGAGAATTTGAGGAGAAGTGCAGAGTGAAAATACAGAGATCTGCACTCTTCAAAACAAATGCACTGCCATGCTCTGCCCACTGGCAAAATGCTCCTGTGCACCAGGCCATAGTGCGGCTTATAAGTCATCCAGAAAGATCTCCAATCACTTGTGCCAGCTGCCAATTGCAGATGCTGCAGGAAAACCTCCTGGCCGCAGTATTCCACGCAGGGCGAGGCTGGCACAGGTGTCTGGAATGGATCAGGAGACCGGTAAGAATAATATGAGGTGGTTCGCCCACACTGAGTTCCTGATGTGACCTGGAAATGTCTGAGCAGGGGGCCTGTGGTGTGCAGCAGAGATACCTGGTGAGTGGGGTTGGGTGGGCCAAACCTGCATTATTCTCGTCCATCTATTTCAGGGCAATGTTGGCAGAGGTGTCGGTGCCAGTCGCTGGTACTCTTTATCGATGATCCTGTGGTATTTACAAAGCGGGAAGGCAAGAGACATACAAGAGGAAGGGAATGAAATGTGAAAGAAAAACTCTTGTAGTTGAACAGAGGATACAGCCGGCCCATCAAGGGGCGGAAGGTACATTCAAAGCTAATCTGCGGAAACAATATTTCAAGTATTTATCCAATTCCCTTTTGAAAGTTACTATTGAATCTGCTTCCACCACATTTTCAAGCAGCGCATTCCAGATCATAACAACTCTCTTGCGTAAATTTTTTTTTCCTCATGCCTCCTCTGGCTCTTTTGCCAATCGCCTTAAATCTGTGTCCTCTGTTTACCGACCCTCCTGCCACTGGAACCAGTTTCTCAGTTTCTCCACCAGCTATCTCCGCTGCACGAGTGAGCGACTGGTCAATCTATGGCGCAGGCTCCCCAGGTGGAAGCTGTTAGTTGATTCATTCAAAAGCAAATTCGATAGATATTTTTCCAGAAAATAACATTTTGGGGATACGGTATATGTGTAATTTCAAGACCTGACATGTGGGGGAGTGTAGCGAGCTCGGGAGCAACAGGTGACTTTGGGTCTGTGGTTCCCCAAAGCTCTCCACCACTGGGAGTTTTCCTTGAATCATGTCTGGGTCTGCTGTAGACTCATTGATCGAGATTGATTGCTGTGATCAGTCAACAACTCCATTGTCGTCGTATCGTGCGACTACCAGGATGGTAGACGGCGAACTAGATGGACCGTGGACTTTCTTCGTCTCGTGATTCCTATGTGCAAATTAGTAGCAGTTGTGACTGGATTTCACCTGAGGCTACAAGAGTTTTAATTAGCTTTACTACTGTAAACTGTGATTCTAACCAATTAATTTTAATGAAAGATGAGTGCAGTTAATCAAAATAGCTAGCGATGTTTTTGATCCCTGTAGACAAGTTGTCTATAGATCAAGGAGCTGCGCTCATCCCTACAGACAGGTTATCTAAGGCATCATCACGCTAAATATTAGAGACCGGTTGTTGCTAAGAGCCAACGCCGAGCTGCCAGACTTGAGTTATACTGCCAGCGCTGCATGCTTTTCCGAAACATCGGGGCTTTGCACTCAGCCGCATCCGAGTGTCAGTTGAATTTTAAAGTTTGCGGAGTCCGTCCCGCTGACAGCTCGCTGCCAACATTAAAAAGTTTAAAAATGAAGTTTTCGAAATCGGTCTGCATGCAACTCTTATCTTTTTTAAAATGCTTTGCTTTGCGCCGGTTGCAGTTGTACAAGGCTCGGTGTGGAAACACTGAACCGCAGTAAGACTTCCTGCTGCTTAAATTGTCAGGCAACTTTGCATCCAGTATGATTCACTTGGCCTTCGTGTGTACTACCTGGTCTGAGTGCCAGCTGTGGCTCAATGGATAGCTCTCTCATTCAGGGTCAGAAGGTTATGGGTTTACGCCCCACTCCAGAGCACATAAAAATCTAGACTGACACTCTTAGTGCAGTGCTGCAAGAGTGCGGCGCTGTTGGAGGTGCTGTCTTTTGATGAAATAAAAGGAAAGACTTGCATTTCTATAGCGCCTTTCACAACATCCCGAAGCACTGCATAGCAGGTGAAGTACTTTTGAAGTACAGTCGCTGTTGTAATGTAGGAAACACAGCAGCCAATTTGCGCACAGCAAGCTCCCACAAACAGCAATGCAATAATGACCAGATCATCTGTTTTAGTGATGTTGAGTGAGGGATAAATATTGGCCCAGGACTAACTCCCCTGCTCTTCTTCAAAATAGTGCCATGGAATATTTTTATGTCCACCTGAGAGGGCAGAGGGAGCCTCGGTTTAACATCTCATCTGAAAGACAGCACCTCCGACAGTGCAGCACTCCCTCAGTACTGCACTGGGAGTGTCAACCTAGATTTTTGTGCTCAAGTCTCTGGAGTGGGACTTGAACCCACAACTTTCTGCTCCTGAAGCGAGAGTGCTGCCCACTGAGCCACGGCTGACACTAAGGTACTGCCTGCTCTCTCAGGAGAACATTAAAAACCCCACAGCATTATATCAAAGAAGAGCAGGGGAGTTATCCCCGGTGTCCTGGCCAATGTTTATGCCTCAACCAACAATCACGAAAAAACAGATGATCTGGTCATTATCACATTGCTGTTTGTGGGAGCTTGCTGTGTGCAAATCAGCTGTCGCGTTTCCTACATTACTACAGCGACTACACTTCAAAAAGTGTTTCATTGGCTGTAAAGTGCTTTGGGACGTCTTGAGGTTGTGAAAGATGCTGTAGAAATGAAAGCTGATTCCCGCCCTCCTGTATGCCTCAAAGACATGGACCATGTACAGCAGGCACCTCAAAGCACTGGTGAGGTACCACCAACGCTGCCTCTGCAAGATCCTGCAAATCCATTGGGCAGGATAGGCGCACCAACGTCAGTGTTCTCGCTCAGGCCAACATCCCCAGCATCAAAGCTTTGACCACGCTCGATCAGCTCCGATGGACGGGTCACATTGTCCGCATGCCCGATACGAGACTCCCAAAACAAGCGCTCTACTCGGAGCTCCAGCACGGCAAGAGAGCCCCAGGTGGGCAGAGGAAACGCTTCAAGGACAACTCAAAGCCTCTTTGAAAAAGTGCAACATCCCCATCGACACCTGGGAATCCCTGGCCCAAGACCACACAAAGTGGAGGAGAAGCATCCGCGAAGGCGCCGAACACCTCGAGTCTCTTCGCCGGAACAAGCGGAAGCCAAGCGCAGGCAGTGCAAGGAGCGCACGTTAACCCAAGCACTCCACCCACCCGCCCCTTCAACCACCGTCTGCCCCACCTGTGACAGAGACTGTAGGTCCCGCATTGGACTCATCAGTCACCTGAGAACTCATTTTTAATGTGGAAGCAAGTCATCCTCGGTTCCGAGGGACTGCCTAAGAAGAAGATTTGTTTTCCATATCAACCCTCTCAGCAATTCAACCAAGTCCTTGCAGAGAGGTGGACTGCAGTGTCCCTACAGACTGGTCTCTCAGACCTATAGTACAGTGAACTATGTCTAACTACACATTTAAATGAACAATTCATAGCAGGGGGAGAACTAGCTGAACTGTTAATTCTCATACAATGTGCAGCGCTAAGTTATTTTTCAATGTACTCATTTTTTAAATAGCAAGCTGAAACAAGGAATGGATTGAATGACAAATATTCCTGGGTGGTCAGTATGGGTTTTTTTTGTTGTTGTTGTACGTTTCTTCCTTGAATGACAGTAGCAATACCGCGCCTTTAATTAGATTGCTGTCGGCCAAAGGTTCCGAGGGCTGCGGACCTGCCCCTTTAAGTGCCGCCGCTGGGTTACAATGGGAGAGGAGCCGGGCTCGGAGCAGACTCGCCGCCGACAGCAGCAGCTTTGATTTTTTTGTTGTTGTTGTTATTGCTGCTCCTTCTTCTCCCCTCCCTCCTTGAGCTGAATCGTGTGAGACCGCCTGGCTGCTCCCAATCCCGGGGAGGGAGGAAGGACCCAGGGCTGCTGCTGCTGCTGTTGTTTCTGAACCGGCACCAACCCAGCCCGGAGCCCAGAGCTAAGACGCCCGAGTCAAAGGGAACAAAAGGACAAGAGGAGGCGAGGAGTGTCCGCTGTAAGTGGGGCTGGGACCCGGGGGGAAGGGAAGGGAAGCGGGGGATACTGACCGGGGGTCTGGGGTCTGGTTCTTGGGTCTCTGCTGCTAAAGTTGCTTTAATCCCTTTCTGCACTCCCAATACTGGCTCCAGTGTCCTGTACATTTCATTTTCACTTTCACTGCCCTGTATTAAAGTTCAATGCAACACTTGCCTCTTTGACAACATCTGCACTTTTTAAATTCCCCCTCCTTCCCCTCTCTCTCAATACATGAAATTGTGTGTGTATGTGGGGTTTTTCTTAATATATAGAGATTGTTATTTTGCTTTTTGCATCTTTACCAATCAATGTAGTTGCAGAGTGAAACCTGACCAGTGGCTGGTCAGTTGCAGTTTAAGGGTTTAAAAAAAAAATTTAGACAAAAAGTTCTTCCCTGAAAACTTCTGCTGAGCAAAATATTTTTTCAGCACTCACGCACATTTCGTGAGTGGAGTTGGAAGTTGGGAGGATCTGATTATAACTGGGAGCCGTCAACAATTTTAGAACGGTAAATATTTTTTAAAATATTATTATTTATAAAATAGGCGACTTAGAGTGGGGGAAAAAAACCTCAAGAAAGTTGACAGGACGCTTGGCGCCATCATTAACTACAGGAACCCATTTATTATTTATATATTACAACTTTTTTTCTCTCCCTCTCTATAAATGGAACGATTGTTAGTGTGTTAATTCCTGTTCGTCTATTGATAGACCACAGAGTGACTCTGTTTCGACAGCACATTCCCGCCTGTTTTGGGGGTAATTATATATGCTTTCAGTTGATTTTAGTCCAGTGCTGTGTGTGTTGTCCACAAACACTGAACAAGTAGTGCCACCGTATTAATCTTCTGTTTTTTAATAAAATAACCAGGTGATTCCTGATCGAAGTTAGTGTGACAAGATGGAACTGCAGGGGATAAATCGCTGTTCATTTTTGTAGCTGAATTTGGTTGCCTTTTAATCTTGCCTGCTGTTCCCTTATTTATTTTACTACTTGCAAATTATTCATCTTAGAACCACACCGGTGATCAGTTTCCCTTTAAATTGGCAGACTGCTTAAATTCTCGACCAAACTGGCTTGTAAGTGAGTGACTTATTTTATTTAAAGGTTCCCCCTCTCCATTAAGCAGTGGTCCCTCTTCAAGCCTGTCTGTCCTTCTCTCTCTCTCTGACGGACGCTCCATCGTGTCTGATAGAAACTATTGTTTTACTGTAGGCTACAGTATAACCTTTTTAGATGGGGAAACTTGGAAGGGACTGTGAATATTCTCATGCCTCCGTCTCCCTGCTTAATCCCGCACATGTACAACAGATTACGTTGGGTTTAGATCCATCATTGTGCCCCAGATTTGCTCTCCGTGTACTTTCCCTTCTCTCAAACAGGATGTGCCCCGGACAATATTGTGTTCCTGTCGGACATGCTGTGGTATACGGGACCTAAACCCACACAGCTGCTTAAAGCCAGTTCTTTTTAAAAATATTATGAGTGAGTGACTGAATTTGTTTTATAATTTTTGCAGCTGATTTGGAGTTCTGCCTTTTAATTTTTTTTTAGTTAACTCTAGGGCCAGAACAGAAAATTCTTGCCATATACGCTTATGCATTCACTCAAAAAAACGTCTTCTATAATAACTGGGGGGGGGCCAGAAGTGACCAGTTCACCGTCCAGTGGGAGCACCTATCCAATCTCCTCAGCCTGACTCGAGTGTAGGGAATTTCAGGAAGAGCTGTGTCCCGCTCGGATAGTCACACCACAACGTGAAATACTCCTGTTGTCATGACCCCCTCTGCTTCCTTGCAAAAGGTTACTCGATCAGACAGAAATGTTGATTTGTGTGTCTTTTAGTCAGTCAGTGTTTTATTTGTCTAGCAAGAGTGGGAGTGGATTCCTCATCCCAATGCTTTGTGTATAACCCCCCTTCTCTGAAAACAACCCCAAGCCCCCCAAAGAAACAGGATAAGGGACATCAATTCATTTTAAAGCAGAAAATCTTTTGTAATCAGCGGCCAGTTTAGGGGAAAATTGAAAATGACTTGAAGTTAAGTGAGATATTTTTGAATGCTTTTCAAAGCTGTGAGTTTTCCTGCTGGGCACAGGAGTACCATGGAAGCCAATATTGGATTGAACACATCAAATATTGGAGCCTATACTTTGAAGTTTGTAATATCTGCTATAATGGTTGCTACGTGTAAAAAATAATCACTACTGTTTTCAAAATCACAATACTTTTCTTTGTAAAAAGTTTGCTGAGAGCATTCTTGTACATCTGGACTCCACTGGGACACGTTTCCGACCGTAAAGCTCCCATCACCTACAACAGAGAGTTTTCTGTAAATGTTTCCATTTCTGAATATCATTCTCCGAATTATTTATTTACAGTTTACACAGGGCCCCTTATCCAGTTCAAGTAGAGAGTTGCTAATCCAGCTAAGCTTCCAGTGGACAAACGAGTCTCAGCCATGGACTTCTTTACAACAGGGCTCCAACAGCAAGGGCCTCCTTTTTAAAAAAAAAAAAAAAAAATATATATATAAAACAAGAATTAGAGGAAAATAAAAAAGGACCACAATATGCAAGTGTGTGCAGAGCAATTGGGGGGCGGGGGGGAAAGGCACTCGTGGCCTACTGAAATAAAGAATTAGGTTGTGTGAGTAAGGCTTTGTTGACTCGTTTAAAAAGGGCCACAACTTAACAAATTGCAATGCTGTCTCTGAGTCCAGCTTCTGCTGCTCTGCCTTGGGATCTGTGTGTTTCGATGCTCTGTCCTCTCTCTGTGCCTCTCTCAGCAACCTTGAAGCTTTGGAGGGTGGGAAGGAGTTTCTTTATAAAAACCCTGGAGTTTCCGCGATTGATTGCAAACTTTTATTTTCTACTTCAGTGTCGCTGAAACACGGCTGCTTCATTTCGCCATCCTGTGGCTGGGAAATGTGTCTTTAAAAAATAAATAAATAAATATAAATATATATATATTAATTGTCACTCAATAAGTGCTCTAAACAAATATTCTGCAACTGATTGCATTACTGGCTGGCAGGCTTTTTAGTTTCAAGGCTGTGGTGTGATTACTTCAGGACTTTTTTTTCTCTCTCTCGTTGAAAAGACCTCCCTATTGTGGAAATCAGTAGGTGTTGAAAGAGCACAGGGGGAATGGTCTGAAAGGTCACGGAGTAATCTCGCTTCAGCACTGAGAACAATAGCCATGGGATTGTACATTCTGTGCATTTCTGAGACCTGAATGCTCACAACTGTGGCAGTGGCGCAGGATTCATCCGCCTCGCGACACTGGTCAAATTTGGAGCCTTGTAGCTTGTGGTAAACAACGACTGATTTTTTTTTGTGATCATGACACATTCGGAATCCAGATTAAAATGTCACCTTATTTTTAAAATTGGGGTTTGGGGGGTAATTGCACCAACGCACCCTCCCTGCATGCAGGTGCTGTGAAATCTTGCACTGAGCTCTGCTTTGAAAATAGGGATTTGGTCGTTAGAATGTTTATGTCTGGAGTTGGGATTTGGTTTTAGGCAGGTGCTGGATTGGCAAACGGCACTGAACCGAGAAGGATTTAAAAAAAAAATTTAAAAAAAATCTAATTTTATTTTTTTAAATTTAAAGACCGATCTGAAGTCTGTAGGTGGATTCAGCTGCTGTTTATAACTTTGCACCTAATTTGGGTTCATTTTAAAATGTCACCTTTCCCCTTCTCATTGATGATGATTTTTGACAATCCCAGTCGGGCTTGTGGTGTATCCTTCCTTTTAACCGGCAGGACTCCCTCTGCAGCTGGGGGCGAGCAGAAGGGTTTTGACTTGTCTGATGGAATATTGGAAAGTCTAGCTGGGATGTCATTGAGAGCCCTGAAAGGCGCAGGCTGGTTTTAATAAACCTACCGTGGGTTGATTCTAATAGGGCACCACTTCACACAGCAGGTCTCTTACCCAGCACTGAAATTAGTCCAGGTGGGGGTGAGCAGTGTAGGAGAAACGGTGCTTGTGTGTGCGATGTTGTTATTCCGACTTGTTTCAGATTGCGGGTAGTGTTAATTTTAGCCTTGCGATGTTGGGCTGGTGCTGTTGGGCGAGGGTAAAATGCATGGGCTGGCATTGTTGGGAGTGAAGGGGATTTAAAGCATGCAGGTTGGCACGGGGAGGGGGCTGCTCGGGTTGGAACTGTGGGACGAGGGGATGAGTAGTGTGAATGGGGCAACTGGGGTAAAATGTACAACAGGACAGACACTGCTTGGAAAGGAGAAGTGAGTGGGCTGGGTGACCAGGCTAAGCGCTAGACAGACAAGGCGCCGAATGAGTTTTCTGTTGGGGTGGAGATGGAATATGTATAGGTCAGTGTGTGGTGTCGCCAGAAAATCGATGGAAACTACCATAATGATATATAAAGTGGTAGGATGGAGGTGGGGCTCTCAGTTTGTCCCTGAGAGTTGGCTGTAAGTATCTGATTTACCACTGCTAGTAGATTAATATTGAAAAATACTATTGAGTCAAGTGAGGCGCTGAAAGTCTTGTTACTGTCTGGCGCTGTTACTGTGCTATACATTGTATACGGTGGCGTTCTGTTTACAGTGGGCAGGTATCGTGTGATCAGCGCTGCTCTTGATACTTGGGCAATAAACAATTTAGCTTTCGGGCGACACAAAAGCTCACTCGGCCCTTACTTTGCTACTTTTTGCATTGGGTGCGATTTGTTTCATTTGTAAAAAAAATAAAATAAAAACTCGCCATGTAGGGGCTGTCAGTACCCACACCAGTCCAGTTAAAAGGGGTTAGCAGATGATCAGTTGAATCCATCAAGCAATAAATAAGGAAGAACTTCAAAGCCAACTTGCCGGTGCTCAGAACTTAAATTTAGTGTTGTGCCGTGCCGTGGACTTGTCGGTGAGCAAGCCGGGGCTGGGGTGGGGGCTTTGCCAGCAGATTTTAGATTGATTTCAAGTAGTTCTGTCCCCTGATTGACTGACTAGCTCTGTTGGTTCAAAGAGTTGAAATCCTAGTTGGGAGAGGGTAAGATTTTGAGTAGGTTTTTGTTTCCATCCGATGAGTCCTGTTCAAATGCATCGACGGTGGAACTGTAAATGATTAATAATAATATCCTGGTATTTAACTAAATTGTGGTGCTTTTTCAACTCTTAATTTGTTCCTAGATGAATTTGTTTCAAATTAATCTTCTAAATTTTGGGCAACTGAATTTAAAAAAAAAAAAAAAAAAATATCTATTTCTACATCAAAAAGGGAACTTTAGATCCTGTGTTCACTTGAAAGCCGCTTGCTCCGAGTTGCGACCCACCGACGATCATTTTCAGCTTTTATTTTCTCACCGTAGACTCGACCGACTGTTCTGGAGATAGAAATGCCGTTATCGTAAGCGTGACCCGGGGTTTGATCTCGGCTGCCTGTTAAACCCGCACCTCTGCAGAGTTGGCCTGACGAGAGTTTTCCGGCGGGGCTGAGGGAATGAGTCATATCTTTAATCCCTTTGGGATCTACCTGTAGTAGCGACAAATGATCTGAAGCAAATTTGTCTTTTTTTGTTTATTTAAAAAAAAACCTTGCCTGTTTGCTTGCATATAATGTCGTTTGTGGTATTGCTTGACTTGCCTCTTGAGTCAAGTTTACAACTGGGCCTGCTGAAATGTGAGGCCAGGCTAGCGCTGTGTAGGAGTCTGAGGTAGAGAGTGCTGTTAAAAGTTAGAGGCTGAAAAATGTCCGGACCGCTTCCTTCTGGAGTTGAAGCTGTACGTGCAAGGAATCCAGAATACATAATGTAATGATTTTTTTAAAAACAGAAGCATT
Organism: Somniosus microcephalus; assembly: GCF_052327205.1. Taxonomy (NCBI): domain Eukaryota; kingdom Metazoa; phylum Chordata; class Chondrichthyes; order Squaliformes; family Somniosidae; genus Somniosus; species Somniosus microcephalus. Next base: position 17,574,765 of record NC_141004.1, on the reverse strand, counting down.
GTGGAGCATACAATGAAAGAGGTCCGCAGTTTGAGCTTATATGCGTACATTATTTACATGGTATCCGATACGGCCTCTTATCAGCAAAGTTCATTTCCTTTCAGTTATTTATTGGCTCTTCAATTTTTTTTTAATGCGTTTCAATTTTGACTCTCGGGGTGACAATGGCGGTGCGATTGGCACTGGTCGAAACCACAGCTGTTTGTATACAGTGCCGTGCGGGTGCAAGGGACAATATTTTTGTTGCTGTGTTCGTGATCCAGTCGGAAACAAATCCTAAGCTTTTATTTTTAACAATGAAAGTGAATCTGATTAACTTTGCTGACCACTCAAAACTATCCAGTTCCCCTTTGCAAATGGGGGGAGGGGGGAATAACCTTTTCCACAAGGAGGGTTTTTTTTTGGTCTGGGGCCTAGTGGCGCCAATTTTGTCTCCAATAGCTAGATGCGCCATTCTACTTTAAATTGTGTCTGCGTGCATTCTCCGCGGTTGGTTGGAATGGACGCAGAATCTGTCATGCTTCGATTAAAATTAAGCAGCACCCCGTTGCAGGAGCAGAGTTTTAAAACTCTTGCTTTGTTTAGAGCGGGCGTCAATGATTTGGTTTCTGGTGACAGCAGTCGATACCAGCCCAGCACACGGGTTATCGTCCTTGATATTCACCTGCACTGGGAAACCTTTGATTTATGTCGTCTTGACTTTGTTGAGGGGGGAAGGCTGGCACTGTGGAAACACTATATTAACTCTTCACCATCTTTAACCCCAACTTGTGTCTACACAAATTCTACGGCAGTTGTGCAGCTCGGTGACCTGAATTAATATTGAATGGGCGACTTTGATTTTTTCTTTCAAAAAGGAACAATGATCGATTATCATACACACAAATATAATCACACTTCTAAGCTGATACGAGGATTAAATAAACTAATTTCCCTTCACCCTCCTCCCCCACATTCAGTGCTAGCGTGCACTGCAGGCGCTTGCTGTAGTCACTTAGGGTCACGCTGTCTGTGTCTGCATGCGCTTCGAGACGTCTAGCCGCTGCCTCTTTGAACAAGTGATTTTTTTTTTTGTTGCCTGAAAGGTAGTTGTTTCAGTTTATTTTTGTTATTTTTTAAAAATTTGTCGTCATTAAGAGGAAATGACACCGTTTTTATTTGTCGGGAGCGTGGAGTGTTTTATGTGCCTTCGAAGCTCTGAGCCCAGCACGCGGAACAAACAGCTTTGAATAAACCAGTTCAAATTTAACATCGATTTTATTTGTCGCATATCGCCAGACGTGTGCCGAATTTTTTTTTAACGTTCCCCTTGCCCCCCCACCCCACGGCCCAAAATTGTGCTCTTCGTAAATCATTTTTGACCGCGCGGTGGAGACAGGCAGGTTGTGCATTAAATGAAGCGTCGCTCCGGAGCTGATATCGCTCCCGGTCGGATCGCGGAATCCAAACAAACAGGACAGGTTGACGGCGCTCGTCATTTCTCCGTACATTAAGCATGAATTTTGTGTTCTGAAGGTGGCAGCAGTGATTGTGTTGCTAAGCACGGCAAAGAAAGCAAAAGTTGGAATTTGTTGGAGCATGGAATGTTTTGTTACCGTGAGTCGCTGAGGCAGAGGCCGTTGCATCTTTTATCGGATAAATTGGATAAGTATTTGGGAGAGGGGGGGGGGGACGGAGGCTTTGGAGAGAGACTAGGACGGTGGGATTCATTTTTGGATTGCTCTAGCAAGAAAGCAGACGCAATGGGCCGAATGGCCTCCAGCTGTGCTGTAAACTTCCATGGTTCTGATAATGGCGATGGTTGTCATTTTGCTCCAGTTCGTGTTTCCGAAACTGTTGCCTTGGTTTGAATGCTGTTTCCCACAGCCCAAGTACTTTTGCTGTCGTTTAATGTTTGTTTAATCCTGTCTAAATATTCAGTAATTTGTGTGTACATACATGTACGGTAGTATCGCAACTTATTTATCTTTCTTAGCTTTTGCCCCCAAAATGTTGGTCGCTCCATATCCCAACCTGTTGTAGGAGCATGTAGTCGTTCAGATGGTGCGCATCCTCCTGAGGCATCACTGAAGCAGCTGATCAGATTCCAAGAGCCTTGCTGGGTTGTAATATTGTATTTGAAAGCAAGCTCACTTTCAGCTGATTAAACCTGATGTTTCACAGGTTCAGCTGTTTTAATTTACACTAATGAGATTCTGATTTGAGCGCAGGTCAAATTTGACCTTTTGCTTTTAAACAAATGTGTTTATTTATCCTCAGCTTGGATCATCTAACCTGTAGCTTCACAGCCTTTGTGACCTGTTTGTCCACAGTTTGGCAGCACCTCCCAAACTCGTGACTTCCATCACCTAGAAGGACAAGGACAAGGGCACAGGTGCATGGGAACACCACCGCCTCCAAGTCCCATCCAAGTTGCACACCATCCCAACTTGGACATCTATCAACATTCCTTCATTGTCGCTGGGCCAAAATCCTGGACCCCCCCTACCTAAACGCACCTTCACCACACGGGCTGCAGCGGTTCAAGAAGGCGGCGGCCCACCACTTCTTTCTCGAGGGCAACTAGGGATGGGCAATAAATGCCAGCCTCTCCAATGACATCCACATCTCCAGAATGATTATTTTTTTAAAAATGTTGAGTGTCCCCAAGTCATGTTCACCTAGAGTCTCGAGCAGGCAGAGATGAATTGTGGTTAAGTTACGAGGAGAGATTACACAAATTAGTGTTGTATTCTCTAGAATTTAGAAGATTAAGGGGTGATCTGATCAAAGTTTTCAGGATATTAGGGTAGATAGCGAGAAACTTTTTCTGCTGGTTGGGGATTCTAGGACTAGGGGGCAGAGTCTAAAAAATAGAGCCAGACCTTTCGGGAGTGAAAGGTGGTAGAAGTTTGGAAAAAAAAGAAAGACTTACATTTATGAAGCCTTTCACAACCACCGGACGTCTCAAAGCGCTTTACAGCCAATGAAGTATTTTTGAAGTGGAGTCACTGTTGTAATGTGGGAAACATGGCAGCCAATTTGCGCACAGCAAGCTCCCACAAACAGCAATGTGATAATGACCAGATAATCTGTTTTTGTTATGTGGATTGAGGGCTAAATATTGGCCAGGACACCGGGGAGAACTCCCCCTGCTCTTCTTCGAAATAGTGCCATGGGATCTTTTACGTCCACCTGAGAGGGCAGACGGGGCCTCAGTTTAACATCTCATCCAAAAGATGGCACCTCTGACAGTGCAGCACTCCCTCAGCACTGCACTGGAGTGTCGGCCTAGATTTATGTGCTCAAATCCCTGGAGTGGGACTTTAACCCACAACCTTTTCATTTTGGAGGCAAGTGTGCTGCCCACTGAGCCACAGCTGACACCTTGGAACTCTCTTCAGCAAATGGCAATTGATTCTAGATCAATTAATTTTAAATCGGAGATTGACAGCTTTTTGTTAACCACAGGTGGTAAGGGATATGGGCCAAAGGCGGGTATATGGAGTTAGATCGTAGATCAGCCATGATCTCATTGAATGGCGGAACAGGCTCGAGTGGCTAAATGGCCTCCTCCTGTTCCTATTTGGCATTTAGGAATTAATCTGGATTTGGTGTCTCTTCTGCCTCTGTACTTGTACAGCTCCTAGCGTCTGTGCCAGAACTACACTGTGCTACTTACGCCCTCTCTGAATCCTCAGTGGCCCTTTGGACATGAGTTCCTGGGTGATTTCAGGTAACGACCTGCAACATTACAGGTCTGAAGGGCCTTATCCAGTAAACACAACACAAGGCTGTTGTCCCTGTTGTGGCAGCTACATGACTGAGCTTCATTTGAATCGAGCATAGGGAGGATGCCTGCTTTGTATCTGTCTGTGCGAGCGAAGCAAAGGTCTTTGTCGCATCGTTGAAATGAAAAATGTTTTTTGTACCTGCCTGTGCCTTGTAACCACTAAAACCATAGTGTAATGAAAGATAGTATCCTGTAGAGATAAGTGCAAGGACTGAAGTGCCAAAGGAATGGTTCGGTGCTAAATATGAGCAAGTACTGTTTGCTCCAAACCACAAAGGTGAGAATTACATGTAGAATTTCTGGGTTGCAAGCCAGAAATTCCAGGTCATGGATGGTGGCCAATTCCGGAGAGTGAAGAATGACATCTGAGTCTAGGAGTGCAGCATGTGCACCGGTGTTATGGGGGATGGGTTTGTGCTTGTGATGCTGCTTTTAAAACCCTCATTTCTCCCCTTCTGCCCCATAGAATAGAATCATAGAATGGCCTCCTTCTGTGCTGTGACCATTCAGCCCGTGCTGGCTCTCTGCAAGAGCACCTCAGCTAGTCAGACACCCCCGTCCTTTCCCCGTAGCCCTGCAAATTTTTTTCCCCTTTGCGTACTTATCCAACTCCCTTTTGAAAGCCACGATTGAATCTGCCTCCAGCACCCTTTCAGGCAGTGAATTCCAGACCCTAACCACTCGCTGCGTTTAATAAAAAAAAAAAAAAAAAAAAGTTTTTCCTCATGTCACCTTTGGTTCTTCTGCCAATCACCTTAAACTTGTGTCCTCTGGTTCTCGACCCTTCCACCAATGGGAACAGTTTCTCTCTCTACTCTGTCTAGACCCCTCATGATTTTGAACACCTCTATCAAATCTCCTCTCAACCTTCTCTGCTCCAAGGAGAACAGCCCCAGCTGCTTCAATCTATCCACGTAACTGAAGTCCCTCATCGCTGGAACCGTTCTTGTAAATCTTTTCTGTACCCTCTCTAAGGCCTTCCCATCCTTCCTAAAGTGCGGTGCCCAGAATTGGACACCATACACCAGTTGAGGCCAAACCAGTGTTTTATAAAGGTTCATCATAACTTCCTTGCTTTTGCACTCTATGCCTCTGTTTACGAACCCCAGGATCTCGTATGCTTTTTTTAACTGCTTTCTCAACCTGTCCTGCCACCTTCAACGATTTGTGCACATATACCCCCAGGTCTCTCTGTTCATGCACCCACTTTAGTTTATATTGCCTCTCCTCGTTCTTCCTACCAAAATGTATCACTTCGCACTTTGCTGCGTTAAATTTCATCTGCCATGTGTCCGCCCATTCCACCAGCCTGTCTCTGTCCTCTTGAAGTCTATCACTATCCTCCTCACTGTTCACTATGCTTCCAAGTTTTGCATCATCTGCAAATTTTGAAATTGTGCCCTGTACGTCCAAGTCATTAATCTATATCAAGAAAAGCAGTGGTCCTCGTACCGACCCCTGGGGAACACCACTGTATACCTTCCTCCAGTCTGAAAAACAACCGTTCACCACTACATCTGTTTCCTGTCACTTAGCCAATTTTGTATCCATGCTGCCACTGACCCTTTCATTCCATGGGCTTCAACTTTGCTGGCAAGCCTATTATGGGGCACCTTATGAAATGCCTTTTGGAACTCCATGTACACCACATTAACCAAATTGCCCTCATCAGCCCTCTCATCTCATCTAAAAACTCGATCAAGTTAGTTAAACACGATTTGCCTTTAACAAATCCGTGCTGGCTTTCCTTAATTAATCCACACTTGCCCAAGTAACTGTTAATTTTGTCCCTGATTTATTGTTTCTCTTCTTCTTCTTCTTCTTCTTAGGCAGTCCCTCGGAACCGAGGATGACTTGCTTCCACATTAAAAATGAGTTCGCAGGTGACTGATGAGTCCAATGCGGGTCTACAGTCTCTGTCACAGGTGGGGCAGACGGTGGTTGAAGGGGCGGGTGGGTGGGGTGCTTGGGTTGACGTGCGCTCCTTCCGCTGTTTGCGCTTGGCTTCCGCTTGCTCCCGGCGAAGAGTCTCGAGGTGTTCGGCGCCTTCCCGGATGCTTCTCCTCCACTTTGTGCGGTCTTGGGCCAGGGATTCCCAGGTGTCGGTGGGGATGTTACACTTATTCAAGGAGGCTTTGAGGGTGTCCTTGAAGAGTTTCCTCTGCCCACCTGGGGCTCGCTTGCCGTGCCGGAGCTCCGAGTAGAGCACTTGTTTTGGGAGTCTCGTATCGGGCATGCGGACAATGTGACCCGTCCATCGGAGCTGATTGAGCGTGGTCAGAGCTTTGATGCTGGGGATGTTGGCCTGAGCAAGAACACTGACGTTGGTGCGCCTATCCTGCCAATGGATTTGCAGGATCTTGCGGAGGCAGCGTTGGTGGTACCTCTCCAGTGCTTTGAGGTGCCTGCTGTACATGGTCCATGTTGTTTCTAAAAGCTTCTCCACTACCGACGTTAAACTGACTGGCCTGTAGTTGCTGGGTTTATCCTTGCACACTTTCTTGAACAAGGGAGTAACATTTGCAATTCTCCAGATCTCTGGCACCACCCCTGTATCCAAGGGGGATTGGAAGATTATGGCCAGTACCTCTGCAATTTTTACTTCCCTTAGTATCCAAGGATGCATCTCATCTGGTCCTGGTGACTTATTTACTTTAAGTACAGCCAGTCTTTCTAGTACCTCCTCTTTATCAATTTTTATCACATCCAGTATCTCAGCTACCTCCTTTCACTCACTATGACTACCCCCATCATGTCTTCCTGGAATCGAGGATTGCAGTGTTGTCCTGCTCTTACTGGTGTTTGGCTTCAGAAGACGGTGCATGTGAGGTCACCTGCCCCTTCCCTCCTCTCAATGGGGGAGAGTGCATGCTAGAGAGAGGCATTCACTGCTCTGGGCAGTGTGTGATGGAGGGAGGCCCTCGTAGATGGTTATAGTATCAGAGGGGGAGAGACCCCACTGAGAAAAGAAGCAAAGGAAAAGCAGGGTTCAGCCATAAGAAAAGTGGACACTTTGCTTAAAACTCCCTACTACTCAAAAGAAAGTTCATTTTAGCAGGGTACGGATTACTCCACGTGTAACTGTACAGAAGGTTCAGGGTGCTGTAAAACTCTGTGGTTGTTAGTGGAGTGAGAGTTAACTGTTAGGATGGGCCAGTAATGCCAGGCTCCATGACCTTGGTGGGAGGGAGGAGGCGGGGTTGCGGGGAGGAGGAAGTGGCCTATAACCTGAGAGTTCCACTGTTCGTATCGTAAACAAAATGGTGCCCAACTTCAGCGGCGCGAGTGTGATTTTTTTTTTTCTTCTTCTTTGGTCATTGTTCTGAGGGAAGGGTTCATGGATAGACCCAATCAATCTTGTTCCTACTGCAGGCATCCATCTTGTCTCCTGACAGCTGTCTGTACAGACAGAGTGACAGCGGTATTGTCTGAATGAGCATGTTTTACGCTCCAGTTGGGGAACAGCGAGTGAATTGGAAGGGGCGCAGATATAGCTGGGTGCATATATTTTTTCTCTAAATGGAGTTTTACACCTCATTCTGTGTGCAGCAGGGAGAGGGGGCAAATCAGTTGGAGAAGGATCTGGGGCCCGGGTGCACCCGTCCTCCCGAGAGTCGCGTCACCACTACTACCTGGGCGATGACTGTATGAATTCACATGGGAACAGAGGACAATACCAAGAATAAGTTGGGTACAAAGCATGCCAACTCCAGTAAAACCTGAAATTAAAAGAATTAAAAATGAGCTGTAAAATAAGGAATTTGGAAAGAAGTGGAACAGTAAGGGAAAACTGAAAACTCTCTTGTATTTTTTTGGCAATCAAAATAAATTGTAGCCACTATAATGCAAATAGGGTAAAGGAAGAGGGGCGTGGGGTTATTCTTTGTGTTGAGCTTTGAAAAGTTTGCATTAAATTTTATGAATCTATTGTACTGTTTGAATACACTACATGTATTGGGCAGGGGAACATTATATTAAGGTTTAAGAACATAAGAATTAGGAGCAGGAGTAGGCCATACGGCCCCTCGAGCCTGCTCCGCCATTCAATAAGATCATGGCTGATCTTCTACCTCCACTCCTTTCCCGCCCGATCCCCATATCCCTTGATTTCCCGAGAGTCCAAAAATCTATCGATCTCGGCCTTGAATATACTCGAAGATTCAGCATCCACAGCCCTTTGGGGTAGAGAATTTCAAAGATTCACAACCCTCTGAGTGAAGAAATTCCTCCTTATCTCAGTCTTAAATGGTCTACCCCTTATCCTGAGTCTATGCCCCCTAGTTCTAGACTCTCCAGCCAGGGGAAACAACTTCTCGGCATCTACCCTGTCAGAATCTTATGTTTAAATGAGATCGCCTCTCATTCTTCTAAACTCGAGAGTATAGGCTCAATCTCTCCTCATAGGACAGCCCTCTAATTGAGTGAACCTTTGTCGCACCGCCTCTAAGGCAAGTACATCCTTTCTCCGATAAGGAGAGCAAAACTGTGCACAGTACCCATGGTGTGGAGATGCCGGTGTTGGACTGGGGTGGACAAATGTAAGAAATCACACAACACCAGGTTATAGTCCAACAGCTTTATTTGAAATCACAAGCTTTCGGAGCGCTGCTCCTTCGTCTGACGAAGGAGCAGCGCTCCGAAAGCTTGTGATTTCAAATAAAGCTGTTGGACTATAACCTGGTGTTGTGTGATTTCTTACACAGTACCCCAGGTGTGGTCTCACCAAGGCCCTGTACAATTGTCGCAAGACTTCCTTACTCTTATACTCCAACCCCCATGCCATAAAGGCTGACATGCCATTTGCCTTCCTTATTACTTTCTGTACTTTGGCTTTGAGTGGGTTGAGCATTTGGGCCTCCGTGTCTAGATTTCAGTTGCGTTGGCGGGAGCGTCCTGGGTGCTCGTAAATGTTGTTGGTTGGAACATAGGAGCAGGCCTGGGCTATTTAACCCCTTGAGCCTGTTCCACCATTCAATTAGATCATGACTGATCTGTACCTTAACCCACTTTACCCAGCTTTGCTCCATATTCCATCATTAGTCTTGAAAACCTAATTGACCCAGTATCTGTGGGAGAGATTTCCAGATCTCCACTATCCTTTGTGTGGAAAAAGTGGTTCCTAATTTGACTCTTAACTAGCCAAGCTCTGATTTTAAGATTATGCCCCCTTTTTGTTTAATGGATTTCCCCCACCAGAGGAGATCGGTTAGCTACAGAGAAACTATTGATTCCCTTTCTCATCTGGAAGATCAACCTTCTAAAGTCAAGGGGAATGCAAACCAAGTTTACACAACCTGCCCTCCGAATTGGTTGGGGTTGGCTTTGCCTGTCTACGGGTGGGTCATTGTTGATGCTTCGCATTGTCCTCCTGAGGTGGTTTGGGGGTAGGGTTTCCGTTCAGTGAGGCTCCAAGAATGGACCTGGGACCTCTTGGTCTTTCTCCAAGTGGAGGTTTTTCTGTTTTTTTTATTGTTTTATCCATCTCCTTTGTGGAACTCTTGAAGGCGCTGCCCTTGGGTCTGACTCTTGAGGTGCCAGTCAGTCCAGTTCGCCTGGCAGTGCCAGTTTTTGGGCTGTGCCGTGAGGTGCCACACTTTATCCGAGGCAAAATAACCGGCAGAGCGAGCGTGTGGCTGGCCAGCGGCTCCCGCGTAAGGGGCTGAGTGGGGATCGGATGGGAGTTCAGTGGGACGCGAGAGACTGTTTCACAGGCGATGTGTCTGACTCTGGTACAATCAATTTTTGTAGAAGAGCAGCGTAGAAGCGGGCAGAAAATGCACAAGCTCCCAGACCGAATTATGGGATGTCTGTAGGAGTATGGATTGCTTGTCGGGTATTTTGCATTCAGTGACTGACTGGGCTCTCTTCCGTGAGAACGTGGTGCATGCATTCTAGGTTTCTTGGCACGAGTGCAGAAAAGCCAGTATCCCTACACAAGTCAGTTATGCAAAATTTTCGGGCTCAAAATGAGTATGAACAGGAGGAGGCCATTCAGCCCCTCGAGCCTGTTCCGCTATTCAATTAGATCGTCGCTAATCTGTACCATAAGTCATCTATCCGTCTTGGTTCTGTAACCCTTAATACCCTTAATTGCCTAACAAAAATCTATCAGTCTCAGTTTTGAAATTTGCAATTGCCCCCCGGCCTCAGCAGCTTTTTGCGGGCAGAGAGTTCCAGATTTCCACTGCCCTTTGCGCGAAGAAGTGATTTCCCGACACCACCCCTGACCGGCCTGGCTCTAATTTCTTTTGTGTGTGTGTGTGTGTGGCCTCCCGATTATTTGAGCCTCACTTGAAATGGTAGGTGAGGCGGTACATAGCCGTGCGATCCCATTAAAGGGTGGGTGTGGTGGAGGTCGTCTGAGCAATCGCAGTGCGTGGAGCAGACAATGTGAAACCGCAGTGTGGTCATTTGCATTTCTTTAGCTGGGGTTACGGTTTACGCAGGTGGATTGATGAGCTCGATAACCGACCACCGAAGGAGGCTCTTTGGGATTCATTTGGTGAGCACTGAGGCTGTGTGTCAGTGGTTTTACTGATTGCACCACTCTGAGTTGTAAAAAGAAAGACTTGCATTTATATAGCGCCTTTCACGACCTCAGGCCATCCCAAAGCGCTTTACAGCCAATGAAGTACTTTTGAAATGTAGTCACTGTTGTAATGCAGGAAACGCGACCGCTAGTTTGCGCACAAGCAAGGTCCCACAAACAGCAATGTGATCATGACCAGATAATTTGTTTTAGTGATGTTGGGTGAGGATAAATATTGTCCAGGACACTGGGGATAACTCCCCTGCTCCTCTTCGAAATAGTGCCGTGGGATCTTTTATGGCCACCCGAGAGAGCAGACAGGGCCTCGGTTTAACCAATCAACTGAAAGACGGCACCTCCAGAGAGTGCAGCACTCCCCCAGTATTGGAGTGTCAGCCTAGATTTTTGTGCTCGAGTCTCTGCAATGGGATTTGAACCCACAACCTTCTGACTCTTCTTAGGCAGTCCCTTGGAACTGAGGATGACTTGCTTCCACATTAAAAATGAGCTTGCAGGTGACTGATGAGTCCAATGCGGGACCTACAGTCTCTGTCACAGGTGGGGCAGACGGTGGTTGAAGGGGCGGGTGGGTGGGGTGCTTGGGTTGACGTGCGCTGCCTGCGCTTGGCTTCCGCTTGCTCCCGGCAAAGAGACTCGAGGTGTTCGACAGCTTCCCGGAAGCTTCTCCTCCACTTTGTGCGGTCTTTGACCAGGGATCCCCAGGTGTCGGTGGGGATGTTGTACTTTTTCAAGGAGGCTTTGAGGGTGTCTTTGAAGCGTTTCCTCTGCCCACCTGGGGCTCTCTTGCCATGTCGGAGCTCCGAGTAGAACGCTTGTTTTGGGAGTCTCGTATCGGGCATGCGGACGATGTGGCCCGTCCATCGGAGCTGATCGAGCGTGGTCACTGAGGCACAGTTGTACCTTGAGTGTTTCAAAATATATAGAAGCATACACAAGTGATGGGCAGTGAAATACCAGCTGGTCCATCAAGGCTGCCCTGCACCATGATGGCCGGAGTTTCATGGCTAAACGCTTCCTCCCTCCTCGTCCGCCCCTTCCCCTCTCCAACCATGTAATCACCCGAGAGAGGCAAAAAAACAAGTTACGAGGAGGCTGAAGACCTTTCTAGTGAGCAGGGTAGCGTGTTAGTGTGAAATTCTGTCGTGTATTTTAATCATTTCCTTCACACGTATTTGAAGTAATCAAATAAGCTCAAATAAATAGCCCACGGTTCACCAACTTTCTTGCCGCCTTCAGCCATCTGTTGCGTGCCCAGTAATGACCACTTGAGGTTCCTCCCTAGAGCCCGCTTGTTCTGGTCTCTCATCTCCATGAGGAACCCTTGTTTATTTCGCCCCGGAAGTTGCAACCACTTCACAAAGCGCCAGCTCTTCAGGAAGTGAATTGCCGATGCCCAGGAACTTTTGATCGGTTTCGGTGTTGTGGCTTCACTCGTGGCTATACAAACCCATGCACGTCGGCCGCAGTCTACATAAGAAATAGGAGCAGGAGTAGGCCATACGGCCCCTCGAGCCTGCTCGAGGCTGACGCGTATGTGTCTGCCATTAACCACGCGCAGCAGCGACGACCAATTATAATTTCATACACCCCCCGTGAACCTCTTATTTCCTGGGGTTAAGAGAGTGTCTTAACTCGCACCAAGTCCTGTTCACTCACCACTCCCTGTACTCTGGGATCTACATTGATCCCTGGTCTGGCAACAAAATTCTCATCCTTGTCTCTGTAACCTCCTCCAGCACTACAACCCTTCGAGATCTCTGCGCTCCTCCAATTCTGGCCTCTTGCGCATTCCTGATTTTCGTCATTCCACCGTTGGCGGCCGTGCCTTCAGCTGCTTAGGCCCTAAGCTCTGGAATTCCCTCCCTAAACCTCTCCACCTCTCTCTCTCTCCTCCTATGACACACCTTAAAACCTACCTCTTTGACCAAGCTTTTGGTCACCTGTCCTAATATCTCCTTAAGTGGCTCGGTGTCAAATTTTGTTTGATAACGCTCTCGCGAAGCGCCTCGGGGTATTTTACTACTTTTTAAGGACGCTGTATAAATTCAATTTGTTGTTGTTGAAGTGCCTTTTAATTAGGTCCCTGTGATGTGGGTGCTTTTTTTTTCTAAACTGAAGAGCAGCTGACCGCAGCACTAACTTGGAAAACTGGCTCCATGGAGTGAAGCACCTTGGTGGATGCTTAACTCCGTTAAAGGCGCTATATAAATGTATGTTCACTAGGTTGATTCCTGAGTTGAAGGAGTTGTCTTGTGAGGAAAGTTTGAGCAGGTTGGGCCTATACTCATTGGAGTTTAGAAGAATGAGAGGGGATCTTATTGAAACATATAGGGGGAAAAATGCAGTTGTTTGCGCCTCCCGTTAGCGCCTTAAGAGGGCGCCAATTGGGGCGCAAAGCAACTAGAGGCCGGGCGCGGCGATGTTTGTGCCGCTCGCGAAATTAACTAGACATTTTGCGGCGGCACTAAACGCTTCCGCCCCGATCTCTTGCGCCGGCAGATTGTGATGTCAGTCGAGTGTACAGCGCCCCGGACCGGATATTGAGTGGCGCCCCCTGCCTTACCGTCTGCCGCTAGCAACGACAGGTTGAGGGGAGCGTTATGCTGTCAGAAAGGGACTAGGGGAGCGCTATTTAAAGGCGACCGCTTCCTGCCTTTTTGTGTTGGTGACATTTTTGCACCACGCAGTCAGAGAGAGAGACTTCTGGAGAGATTCAACGCTGTGTGAAGGAGTTTTGAGTACTGAGCAGCACTTTGCAGGTTTATTTTGATTTGCCCTTCCTTGCTTCGCCAGCGCTCTGAGGTAGCACCTCGCTCCTCGGCCTTTGCGCCTTAAGACAGGTGTGAAGCGCCTGATTTAGCGCTCCAATCACCTCCAGGGGCGATAAAAGCCAAGTTTGCTGTCGGAAGCGATAATTAGCGCCAGGCGCTAAACTTTGCGCACGGCCGATTAACGGCGCCCCAAACGGGGCGATACTGAATTTTTCCCCCATAAGATTCTGAAGGGGCTTGACAGGATTGCAACACCACATGTGACCAAACTCCCTGAAAATCCGCCCCCCCCCCCCCCATCATCACTGATCATTTAAAATATTTAGTCATCAACCTTTCCTGTTTCTTTTTCCCTGAATTATACTCATTGAGTGCGTGCGAATTCCTGACTCATGATGTTCCTTGAATCTCACGGCACTCCTGTTTTAAGAAAAGAGTGCAATTTTTTTTTTTTGTCTCTTTTTTTTTCTCTTTCAGTAACTTTCTGGTCGACTTGCATTACTGAAACCTTTTCAGACTAGTTTGTTGTTTCAACAAAGATAAAATTGCGACCTTTTTTCAAAAGATGTTTGCATTGTCTTCAGGGTAACATATGCCCTTCCCCACCACCCATCATTATGTATCTGATTTATCATATAAAGACTTGCATCTAACATGGACATCACATTCCAAAGTGTCATGTTTTGCTTACAGGTACAAAACCTTTATTTTCTTTAGAAAGCCTGTGTTTTTTTTCCATGCTAGGTTCTTCTGACCTGGAAGCAGAAATTTGCAAGCAGTTGTAATTGCCCTCGGGAGTTTACAGGCTATTAGCGTTCCGTGGGTTTGCCTATTTAGGTCACTTCCCCACAGGATGTACTTCAGTGACCTTACAGGGGTGGGGGCAGGCCAATCGCAGCTCATTCCGCAGGGGCTCAACGTTACAACCGTGCTCCCTATCGTCTGCGAGCAACTTCATTATAAAGCTGGAAGCCATTCACATCCTAGAATCATAGAATGATGCAGCACAGAAGGAGGCCATTCGGCTCATCGTGCCTGTGGTCGAGCTACCCAATTAGTCCCACTCCCCCCTGCACTTTCCCCATTCCCCTGTATTTTTTTCCCCTTCAAGTATTTATCCAATTCTCCTTTTGAATGTTACTATTGAATATTTACCACCCTTTCAGGCACTGCATTCCAGATCACCACAACTCGCTGTTTTTAAAAAAAAAAAAAAAAAAACACAAGTTTCCTTGTGCCTTTGTTACCTCTCCTGGCTGGCCTTCCACATTCTACCCTACGTAAACTTGAGGTCATCCAAAACTCGGCTGCCCGTGTCCTAACTCGCACTAAGTCCCGTTCACCCATCACCCACTGGGCTCGCTGACCTACATTGGCTCCCGGTTAAGCAACGCCTTGATTTCAAAATTCTCATCCTTGTTTTCAAATCCCTCCATGGCCTCGCCCCTCCCTATCTCTGTAATCTCCTTCAGCCCCACAACCCACCGAGATATCTGCGCTCCTCTAATTCTGCCCTCTTGAGCATCCCTGATTATAATCGCTCAACCTTTGGTGGCCGTGCCTTCTGTTGCCTAGGCCCTAAGCTCTGGAATTCCCTGCCTAAACCTCTCCGCCTCGCGACCTCTCTTTCCTCCTTTAAGACGTTCCTTAAAACCTACCTCTTTGACCAAGCTTTTGGTCACCTGCCCTAATTTCTCCTTATGTGGCTCGGTGTCAATTTTGTTTGTCTTATAACGCTCCTGTGACGTGCCTTGGGATGTTTTCCTATGTTAAAAACACTATATAAATACGTGGTGTGTCGCCTCTGGTTCTTTTGCCAATCGCCTTAAATCTGTGTCCTCTGGTTACTGACCCTTCTGCCACTGGAAACAGTTTCTCCTTATTTACCCTATCAGAACCATTCATAATTTTGAACAGCTCTATCAAATCTGATGCGCCATGTAATGGATGATATGCCATCAATGACTCAAAGACAAGGATTCAACTGAAGGCTTTTAATCACGAAGAACATAGCAGCATAGCAGGTCTTCCCACATCGGGTTCATCTGGTAGTGAGTGACTCATACAGCTCCTGAGACCTTTATATGGCAAAAGACAGGGGCGTAGCCAATACACACTATAGGAACAAAAGGGTGTGGTTCACACAATACAAGCAGGTCTGATGAAGGCATATTTCATCACATTCACCCCTTCTACAGATTTAGTCTGTCCGGGGGTGTGATAGTCCTTCCTGAACGTCGCAACAGTACCTCGGGTTCCAACCGGGAGTCCGTGGTGACCTCCTGGGCATACCCATGTGCCGGGGGTGTTGCAGGTACTTCTGGGGGTGGTGAGGATACCTCTGGGGATGGTGGAGGTTCTTCTGGGGGTGGTGGTGATGGGTCGTCATCGTCGCTTCCTGCCGAGGCGAGGTCCTTTATGGACACGGTGTCTTCATGCCCGTCGGCGTGCTTGACGTACGCGTACTGTGGGTTTGCGTGGAGTAGGTGTACTGCCTCCACGAGGGGATCCGTTTTGTGGCCCCTCACATGCTTCCGTAACAGGACTGTCCCTGGGGTGGAGACCCACGAGGGTAGGGATACTCCTGAGGTTGATTTGCGGGGAAAAACAAACCTCTTCTCGTGAGGAGTGGCGTTAGTAGCAGTACACAGTAGCGACCTTATCGAGTGGAGTATGTCTGGGAGGACCTCCTGCCAGCGGGAGGTGGGGAGGCCTTTAGACCTTAGTGCTAAGGTGACCGCCTTCCACACTGTCGCGTTCTCCCTCTCCACTTGCCCATTACCCCGGGGGTTATAACTAGTGGTCCGACTCGTGGCTATCCCCTTCGACAGCAGGTATTGGCGCAGTTCATCGCTCATGAACGACGCCCCCCTGTCAGTGTGGATGTAGTTAGGCATGTCGAACGTGCAAAACAGGTTGCCGAGGCACTTGATGACCGTGGCACTGGTCATATCTGGGCAGGGGTAGGCGAATGGGAAGCGGGAGTACTCGTCCACAATGTTGAGAAAGTACACATTGCGGTCGGTGGAGGGGAGTGGTCCCTTGAAATCTAAGCTCAGGCGCTCGAATGGCCGTGTAGCTTTGATCAGGTGGGCTCGGTCGGGTCTGAAAAAACGGGGCTTGCATTCCGCACAGGTGCGGCAGTCCCTGGTCATAGACCGGACCTCCTCAATGGAATAGGGCAGGTTAGGGGATTTTATAAAGTGGACTAGCCGGGTGACCCCCCGGGTGGCAGAGGCCATTGTGGAGGCCCTGTAGCCTGTCCCCCGGATGCTGGCACACATCCCTCGTGATAGGGCGTCGGGGGATTCGTTGAGGGCCCTCGGCCTATATATTATGTCGTACTCAAACGTGGAGAGTTCGATCCGCCACCTGAGAATTTTGTCGTTCTTGATCTTCCCCCTCTGTTTGTTGTTAAACATGAAGGCTACCGACCGCTGGTCGGTAAGCAGGGTGAAGCGTTTGCCGGCTAGGTAGTGCCTCCAGTGCCGCACTGCCTCCACTATGGCCTGGGCCTCCTTCTCTACCGAGGAGTGCCTGATCTCGGGCCCTTGGAGGGTTCTTGAGAAAAAGGCTACGGGCCGCCCATCCTGGTTGAGGGTGGCTGCTAAAGCGAAGTCGAACGCATCGCTTTTGACCTGGAAAGGGATGTTTTCGTCCATTGCCCGCAGCGCGGCCTTCTCAATGTCGTGTTTAATGCTGTTGAAGGCGGCGTGGGCCTCGGCTGTGAGCGGGAAGGACGTTGATTTCAGGAGGGGATGGGCCTTGTCGGAATAATTGGGGACCCATTGGGCGTTATAGGAGAAGAACCCCAGGCACCTTTTCAGGGCCTTGGGAGTGTTTGGTAGGGGTAGCTCCCGTAGGGGGCACAATCGGTCGGGGTCCAGACCGATTTCCCCATTTTCCACCACGCAGCCCAGGATACAGAGGCGCGTGGTGCTAAAGACACACTTATCCTCGTTGTAGGTGAGATTGAGTCTGAGGGCGGTTTTCAGAAATCTCGCGAGGTTCGAGTCGTGGTCTTGCTGGTCGTGGCCGCAGATGGTGACGTTGTCTAGGTATGGGTAGGTGGCTGTTAACTGGTTCTCATCGACCATGCGGTCCATCTCCCGCTAGAAGACCGGGACCCCGTTCGTTACCCCAAAGGGGACTCTGAGGAAGTGGTAGAGACGTCCGTTCGCCTCGAAGGCGGTGTATAGACGGTCCTCCAGCCTAATGGGGAGCTGGTGGTATGCCGATTTTAGGTCGATGGTGGAAAACACCCGGTATTGCGCGATTTGGTTAACCATATCCGCTATGTGGGGCAGAGGGTAGGCGTCTAGCTGGGTGTATAGATTAACCGTCTGGCTATAATCTATCACCATCCGCTTCTTTTCGCTACCCTTAACAACTACTACTACCTGGGCGCGCCACGGGCTGGTACTGCATTCGATGATACCCTCCCGCTTGAGTCTTTCTACTTCCGACGCAATGAACCGTCTATCCTCCCAGCTGTACCGCCTACTCTTGGTCGCTATGGGTCGACAGTTGGGTGCGAGGTTGGCGAACAGAGAGGGCGGCTTGACCTTCAGGGTAGCCAGACCGCACACTGTGAGGGGCGGCTGGGACCCACCGTAGGTAAGCGTGATACTTTGGTGGTGGCACTGGAAGTCCAGACCCAAGATCACGCTCACACAGAGATCTGGCATTATCAATAGTTTAAAATCTCTGTAATCATTGCCTTTTACCGACAACATAACCGCGCAGAAACCTGTAATTTTTGAGGTATGAGTCTTATCGGCCATGGCGATTTTGCCCTGTGTGGGGACTATCGTTGGAGAAAGTCATTTTACCAGGCTAGGAGGAATAAAGCTTTCGGTGCTCCCGCAGTCAATCAAGCATTTAACCTTGTTCCCGTTTACCTCTATGTCCATCATCGATTTAGACAACAGATGTGGCCTGGATTGATCCACTGTGATCGAGGCCACCAGTGGGTCCTGGAGGTCCGTGTAGTCGGGGCAAGATGGTGGACTCCATGAGGGTGGACAAGATGGCTTCCAAGATGGCCGCTCCCACGGCGCGCACGCGGCAGTGGTGGAGTCGGAGGCGGGGTTCCCTCTGCAGACTTTGCTGAAATGTCCTTTCTTCCCGCATTTAAAACAGGTGGTGCCCTTCGCTGGGCACAGATGCCTGGAGTGTTTGTCCTGACCGCAGAAGTAGCATTTCGGGCCCCGATGCATCGCGGCAGTAGTGGGGCTCCTGGGTGGAGGCTGGGGCTCCGATGATGCTGGGCTGGCCTGAGACCTGGGAGGTGAAGATGGCTTCCAAAATGGCGGCCCCCACGGCGCGCACGAGGCGGAGTGGGCCGCGTGGCCTGAGGAACAGGATTCAGAGTTCCTCTGGGCCATATCCTGCGATCGTGCTATATCTATAGCCTGTTTTAAGTCCAGCCCCTCCTTTTTCAAACAGTTGCTGCCGAATATAATTTGAACTGAGGCCCGCAATAAGGGAGTCTCGAATCAGCTCCTCCGTGTACACGATGGCAGACACGGCCTTACAGTTACAGTCTCTGCCCAGTACTTTTAGGTTTAGTATAAAGTCCTCTAGTGACTCACCATGCCGCTGCGTGCGAGTAGTCAGAAGATGCCTGGCGTACACCACGTTTATTGGCCGCGCGTAGTGGGCCTTCAGGATGGTGCAGGCCTCCTCGTAGCTGGTGGCATCTTGGATGAGAGGGGAGACCTGATGGCTCACCCAGTTTCGCAGGATTCCCAGTTTCATGTCTCCGGTAGCGGTTGCGGCTGCTATGGCGGTGGATGAGTTTGCAATGAAAAATTCGAAGCATTGGAACCAGTGTCCGAACTGTGTGGCTGCGTCTGAGGCATGGGGGTCCAGATCCAAGCGCTCTGGTTTCAGGAGTCGATCCATCTTGGTGTTTTAGTGATTAAAATTGATATGCCATCAATGACTCAAAGACAAGGATTCAACTGAAGGCTTTTAATCACTAAGAACATAGCAGGTCTTCCCACATCGGGTTCATCTGGTAGTGAGTGACTCATACAGCTCCTGAGACCTTTATATGGCAAAAGACAGGGGTGTAGCCAATACACACAATAGGAACAAAAGGGTGTGGTTCACACAATACAAGCAGGTAAAATACAAGCAGGTCTGATGAAGGCATATTTCATCACAATGGAATTACGTAGAATTGACCGCACAGAAACAGGCCATTTGGCCCAACAGGTCCGTGCTAGTGTTTATGCTCCACACGAGCCTCCTCTAACCCCATCAACATAACCTCCTATTCCTTTCTCCCCCGTGCTTAAAGAAACTGGGCTCGGTAGGGTAAATATTACAAATTTATGCTCCTGGTTTGGAGCACTGTCTCCTTGCTGCAGTATGTGCCTGTGGTCATTCTTGAGTAGAATGGGCCTATATTCTCTGGAGTTTAGAAGAATGAGAGGTGATCTAATTGAAACGTAAAAAATTCTTCGAGGGCTTGACCGGGTAGATGCTGAGAGGTTGTTTCCCCTGGCTGGAGAGTCCAGAACTAGGGGGCACAGTCTCAGGGTCAGGGGTTGGGCCTTTTAGGACCGATGAGGAATTTCTTCACTCAGAGGGTTGTGAATCTTTGGAATTCTCTACCCTGAAGGGCGGCGGATGCTCAGTCGTTGAGTATATTCAAGGCTGAGATGGATAGATTTCTGGACTCTAGGGGAATCGAGGGATATGGGGATAGTGTGGAAAAGTGGCATTGAGGTAGAAGATCAGCCACGATCTATTGAACGGTGGAGCAGGCTCGATGGGCTGTATGGCCGACTCCTCCTGTTTCTTATGTTCATGTGTGAGCCTAGACGACGAGCATTGGCAGGCTATTCAGTTGCTGTTTCAGCCCTGTCCTCACTCAGTGTCGATGTGTGGGTACTTTTTCAGGGTGCCGTAGCCAACTCCAGCATCCCAGCTGGTACCCTGAGATCAGCTTAACTCGACACAAGCTGGGGGGGGTCAAACCTGGTGTGTACGACACTGTGCGGTGCACTTGGCCATTGGGCCAGCAGTAAAAATATTCCTTTCCTTATTCCAGAACAGGCTCAACACTGTCATCTGCAGTGGATCATCTGGCTTGCAAGACTATTTTGACACTTTTTTGAAATTTATCTGGTGATCTGAGAAGAACAGTCAATCCAGTTGTGTTGTTTCACTGTTCTAGTGCTGTGTTGTGGAATAACTTTAATGTTGTGGACTGTTGCATGATGTTGGAACTGGATGAATATAGTCTAGATTCCATCCTCTTGGGACTCTTGATCCCTATCCGAGAGCGGAGTCTGCCACCTTCTGTGTGTGTGTGGGCTGGACGCAGATCAGGGCCTTGAGATAAAGGTCTGCGTATTTGGCTGCTGTGCTGCCCTGTTTCAAATAGTAAGATATATTTTTTTTAAAGTTCCTTTTCCAGATGTCCCTGTAAGAGCTATATTTGGTATCCTACCACAGCTATAGCAATGGTGGCATAGTTGGCCCTTCCAGACTCTGGTGAGTGCTTGGCATTATTCCAGATGACAATGGGACGGGAGATTGTGGCAATCTTTAAAAGCCTCTTCATAATAAAAGAAAATTGGATAAATGCTCCTGTTGGGTGGTGACAAGAGGACTGTTGGGACATCGTTTGGCATATTGGCGGGGATGAGCGTGCGTATTGTGCACATTGAAGAAAGAACTTGTATTTATATGGCACCTTTCACAACCTCTGGACATCTCAAAGTACCTCACAGCCAAGGAAGTACTTTTTTGAGGCGTAGTCACCGTTGTAACGCAATGAAATGCGGCAGGTGACTTGCGTGCAGTGAGGTCCCACAAGCAGCAATGAGATAAATGACCAGATAACCTGCTTTAGCAATGCGGGTTGAGCGCTCAATACTAGCACGCCATGGACTGCCAGGGCAAGCCAAAACTTTCCGCTGGCCTTTGAAAGCAGAATGAACGCAAAGGTTTCTCATCACTCCAAACCCTCCTTTATTCTCGCTCGCTAATGGATGGCCTTTCACGCAGTTATGCGAAGGTTCCGGATGACTATACCCCCTTTAAGAGACCCGGTGATATCCGGCTTACAGCATTTATACACAAAAAGTTTTCTTTTGTTCACCAACAATAGAGATGTTATCTCGCCAAAGAATCTGAACAACATTTTTCTGTCAGAACTGTAAATCTATGATTATTTTTCCCTGGTGAAGCGTGGAGGCTCGAGATGACTATCTTTCCTTTCTGAGGGAGTGGAGCGTGTTTTTGCAGAATATTGCTGCAGTTTTTTAGAGTGAGAAATGTTATAAATGTCAAGGCTGGTCCTTTGAACCCGTTGGTGCTGGCTTTCCATTTGCAGTTGGTATGCACGCTCCACTATATTTTAGCCTGCACAACTGGAGTGAAGGATGCCTATTGTTCTGCCATATTGGGGTGTGCACTGCTGATTGTTTCACACACTGCAGTCTGGTAAATAACATGACCCGGTACTTCACATTTAAAAAAAAAAAAAAAAAGAAAACCACACCGCAGGATCGAGGGTTTTCTTATCCAAATGATCTCGGTTAAATTGGAGAACTGCTCCGAAAGTGCAGTTAAAATGTGACCTCTCCCCCTGGAAGTCACGGTACAAACTCTGGAGAATTGAACAGGTCATTGTGTCAACCGTGTAACCTGCAAGGACTGTCAACCCAGTGGACAGACGGCATGGAGAACAAAGAGGCTTGAGGGGATGGTGGACGTAGCCAAGAGGGGATTTTTTTTTTAACCTGGAGACGGGTTGAAGGTAAATTGCTTAGAAGCAAAAGCTCTCAAGTTTTTTTTGTTGTGCATGTCCGTTGTCGACATGGGACCTGAACTCATGGGCCAGGATAAGATTTAGGAGGAGGCCATACAGCCCCTCGAGCCTGCTCCACCATTCAATAAAATCATGGCTGATCATCCACCTCAACGCCACTTTCCCGCCCGACCTCCTTATCCCTTGATTTGCCGAGAGTCCAGAAATCTATCGCTCTCTGTCTTCGTTAGATTCAAAAGACTCCTCATCCACAGCCCTCTGATGAGCATGGGTTGCGTGGCAGCCACATAGACGAAATGTCCCGTTCCTCCGTGACACCTCTTCTGCTGCACCAGTATGTCTAGTGCACGCTCCCCTCAACCCCTCGCCTTCCATTTCTCTCGCAGGTAATCTTTGTAAGATTGACATTACAACCTGTGGCAGTCTGTTTCCTGGTGTGGTGTTGCACCTCTGTCTTATCTCTACTGTCTTCAACCTTGTCCTGAATTATTGTCCGTGTCCCCTTGGCTTGCTTTCTCCATTTTAGAAAAAAACATAGGAACTGGATTAAGGTTGTTTCAAACTCTTTTTTTTCCAGGAAGGAGAAAAAGATTGTCCCATCAGCCTGGGCTGGAGTTGAACCAATTCTATCACCCTCTCCCTCACTCCAAGAACCCTGACTCCAGTACACCTGAAGGGGTAAAAGGAAAAAGAGGCTTTAGCTGGTGATAAAGAAAGCACTTTCATTTAAATAGTGCATATCACGTCCTCATGACATCCCAGAGCACTTCATAGCCAATTTAAGTACCTTTTGAAGTGTAGTCACTATTATAATGAAGGAAAATACTCCATTTATTGCCCATGTCTGGTTGCCCCTGAAAAGGTGGTGGCAAGGCTGAGAGGTGCCGTCTTTTGGATGAGAAGTTAAGCCGAGGCCCCGTCTGCCCCCTCGGGTGGATGTAAAGGATCTCGTGGCTCTATTCAAAGAAGAGCAGGGGAGTTCTCTCCGGTGTCCTGGCCAATGTTTATCCCTCAACCAACTTGGAAAAAAAAAAGATAATCTGATCATTATCACATTGCTGTTTGTGGGAGCTTGCTGTGCGCAAATTGGCTGCCATGTTTCCTACATTACAACAGTGACTACACTGGGAATTTTTACATCCACCCGAGAGGGCAGACGGGGCCTCGGTTTAACGTCTCATCTGAAAGACGCCACCTCTCAGGCTGACCACCTTTTCAGGGGCAACCAGACATTGGCAATAAAGGCAGCATTCGCCTACATTATAATAGTGACTACACTTCAAAAGTACTTAAAATAACAACAGAAAATGCTGGAAAAACAGAAAATGCTGGAAAAACTCAGCAGGCCAGGCAACATCCGTGGGGAGAAATTAAGAGTCGACATTTCGGGTGAACCCTGTTAAGTCTGTGTGTTATATTGAGAATTACTACACAGACCACAAGAGTAAAATTTAACAGGTCTTTACTAGTCGAAGGTCAGGGCGGAACTGCCCAATAAATCATTACACAGCACTTATATACCGGTGTGGTCACCACCGGTATTATAGTATACAGCAGCCAAGATAAAGTAGTGCAACCCTTAAAATAGTTCTCTTAAAGGTGGAACGGTTACATACACTACAAACCCTTTTTCAAAACTGGAAAGGAAATTAAATAGATCGAAGGCAGGGCTGCGATAGAACAAAAGAAGTAGAGACATTAAGAGGTATTCAAAACTAGATGAGATGGTAATAGTACAGTGGAGACAAAAGACGGCTCAGATTAGGTGTGAAGTGTACTGGCAGGATGAGAGACAGCTGCCATGTGGGAGAGGGGAAAAAAAAAGGAAAGGGGGCGGGGGGGGGGGAAAAAAATATAAGTAAAAATGTAATAGGGGCCGAGGTTATGATCTGAAATTGTTGAACTCGATATTGAGTCCGGAAGGCTGCAATGTGCCTAATCGGAAGATGAGGTGCTGTTCCTCGAGTTTACGTTGAGCTTCCATGGAACAATGCAAGAGGCCAAGGACGGTGAGGTCCGAGTGGGAATGGAGTGGTGAATTAAAATGACAGGCGACCGGAAGCTCGGGGTCACCCTTGCGGACTGAACGGAGGTGTTCCGCAAAGCGGTCACCCAACCTGCGTTTGGTCTCCCCAATGTAGAGGAGACCGCACCGTGAGCAGTGAATCCAGTGTACTAGATTGCAAGAAGTACAAGTAAATCGCTGTTTCACCTGGAAGGGGTGTTTGGGGCCCTGGACAGTGGGAAGGGGGGAGGTATAAGGGCAGGTGTTACATCCCAACATTGGACAAACTGGGGGCTATGGGGGGGAGGAGCTAAACATGATCAAAATCACTAAGGAAGTGGTACTCGGTAAAATAATGGGACTCGAGGCGGATAAATCACCTGGACCTGATGGCTTACATCCTAGGGTCTTGAGGGAAGTGGCGGTAGGGATTGTGGATGCATTGGTAATTTTCCAAAACTCCCTGGACTCGGCAAAGGTCCCAGCAGACTGGAAAACTGCTAATGTAACGCCCTTATTTAAAAAGGGCAGTAGACAGAAGGCTGGAAACTATAGACCGGTTAGCCTAACATCTGTGGTAGGTAAAATATTGGAGTCCATTGTTAAGGAGACAGTAACAGGACATTTGGATAATCATAATTTAATAGGACAAAGTCAGCATGGTTTTATGAAGGGGAAGTCATGTTTGACAAATTTGCTGGAGTTCTTTGAGGAAGTAACATATAGGGTGGATAAAGGGGAACCAGTGGACGTAGTGTATTTAGACTTCCAAAAGGCATTTGACAAGGTGCCACACAAAAGATTATTGCTTAAGATAAAAAATCATGGGATTGGGGGTAATATTCTGGCATGGATAGAGGATTGGCTATCTAACAGAAGGCAGAGAGTTGGGATAAATGGTTCATTCTCAGACTGGCAATCAGTAACTAGTGGTGTTCCGCTGGGGTCAGTGCTGGGTCCCCAACTCTCTACAATCTATATTAATGATTTGGAGGAGGGGACCGAGTGTAACATATCAAAGTTTGCAGATGATACTAAGATGGGAGGGAAAGTAGTGAGTGAGGAGGACATAAAAAACCTGCAAGGGGACATAGACAGGCTAAGTAAGTGGGCAGAGATTTGGCAGATGGAATACAATACTGGAAAGTGTGAGGTTATGCACTTTGGCAGGAAAAATCGTAGAGCAAGTTATTATCTTAATGGCAAGAAACTGGAAAGTACTGAAGTACAAAGGGATCTGGGGGTCCTGGTGCACGAAACTCAAAAGGTTAGTATGCAGGTGCAGCAAGTGATTAAGAAGGCCAATGGAATGTTGGCTTTCATTGCTAGGGGGATAGAATATAAAAATAGGGAGGTATTGCTTCAGTTGTACAAGGTATTGGTGAGACCGCACCTGGAATACTGCATACAGTTTTGGTGTCCATACTTAAGAAAAGACATACTTGCTCTCGAGTCAGTACAAAGAAGGTTCACTCGGTTAATCCCGGGGATGAGGGGATGGACATATGAGGAGAGGTTGAGCAGATTGGGACACTACTCATTGGAGTTCAGAAGAATGAGAGGCGATCTTATTGAAACATATAAGATTGTGAAGGGGTTGGATCGGGTGGATGCGGGGAGGATGTTCCCGATGATGGGTGAAACTAGAACTAGGGGGCATAGTCTTAGAATAAGGGGCTGCTCTTTGAAAACTGAGATGAGGAGGAACTACTTCACTCAGAGGGTGGTAGGTCCATGGAATATGCTGCCCCAAAAAGCTGTAGAAGCTACGTCATTACATAAATTTAAAACAGAAATAGACAGTTTCCTAGAAGTAAAGGGAATTAAGGGTTACGGGGAGCAGGCAGGAATTTGGACATGAGTCTAGGTTTGGATCGGTCATGGCCCTGTGGGTAGCGGAGCGGGCCCAGGGGCCGTGTAGCCTGATCCTGCTCCTATTTCGTGTGTCTAATTCTGTTAGATTCAGGAGATGGTTCTGTGATAGTAGATTGGCAGTTAGGATCAGATCAGCCATGATCTTATTAAATGGCGGAGCAGGCTCGAGGGGCCGATTGGCCTACTCCTGCTCCTATTTCTTATGTTCTTTTCTCCTGCGCTTGCACGGAAAGGTGCCAGGCGAAGGGGAAGGGCTGTTGGGGGTGATGGAGGAGTGGACTAGGGTGTCTCGGAGGGAGCGGTCTCTACGGAATGCTGAAAGGGGAGGGGAAGATGCGTTTGGTGGTGGGATCACTTTGGAGGTAGCGGAAATGGCGGAGGATGATCCGTTGAATGTGGAGGCTGATGCGGTGAAGGGTGAGGACAAGGGGAACCCTATCGCGGTTCCGGGAGGGAGGGGCAGGGGTGAGGGCAGAAGTGCGGGTGATAGAACGGACACGGTCGAGGGCCGTGTCAACCACAGTAGAGGGGAATCCTCGGTTGCGGAAAAAGGAAGACATGTCAGAAGCACTGGTGTGGAAGGTGGCATCGTCGGAGCAGATACGGCGGAGACGGAGAAACTGGGAGAATGGAATAGCATCCTTACAGGAGGCGGGGTGGGAGGAAGTGTAGTCCAGGTAGCTGTGGGAGTCAGTGGGCTTGTAATGAATATTGGTCGATAACCTATCCCCAGAGATGGAGACGGAGAAGTCGAGGAAGGGAAGGGAAGAGTCAGAGATGGACCATGTGAAGGTGAGGGAAGGGTGGAAATTGGAGGCAAAGTGAATGAAATTGTCTAGTTCAGGGCGAGAGCAGGAAACGGCACCGATACAGTCATCAATGTATCGGAAAAAGAGGTGAGGGAGGGGACCTGAGTACGACTGGAACAAAGAGTGTTCCACATATCCCATGAAAAGACAGGCATAGCTAGGACCCATGCGGGTACCCATAGCAACACCTTTGATTTGGAGGAAATGAGTGGAGTTAAAGGAGAAGTTGTTCAATGTGAGAACAAGTTCAGCCAGGCGGGGGAGGGTGGTGGTGGATGGGGACTGGTCGGGCCTCTGTTCAAGGAAGAAGCGGAGCGCCCTCAGGCCATCCTGGTGGGGGATGGAGGTGTAGAGGGATTGTACGTCCATGGTGAAAAGGAAGCGGTTGGGGCCAGGAAACTGGAAACTGTTTAAGTGGCGGAGGGCGTCCGAAGAGTCGCGGATGTAGGTGGGAAGACACTGGACAAGGGGAGATAGGAAGAGAGAAGTTCCGTGGGGCAAGAACAGGCTGAAACGATGGGTCTACCAGGGCAGTCCTGTTTGTGGATCTTGGGAAGGAGGTAGAAGCGGGCTGTGCGGGGTTGGGGAACTATGAGGTTGGTGGCCGCGGGGGGAAGATCTCCAGAGGAGATGAGGTCAGTGACAGTCTTGGAAATGGTGGTTTGATGTTCGGTAGTGGGGTCCTGGTCCAGGTGGAGGTAGGAGGAGGTGTCGGAGAGTTGACGTCAACTCCTCTTCCGATTAGGCACTTTGCAGCCTTCCGGACTCAATATCGAGTTCAACAATTTCAGATCATAACCTCGGCCCCTATTACATTTTTACTTTTTTTCCCCCACCCCTTTGTTTTGGGTCTTTCCCGCCCCCCCCTTTCCTTTTTTGTCTCTCCCACATGGCAGCTGTCTCTCATCCTGCCAGTACACTTTGCACCTAATCTGAGCCATCTTTTGTCTCCACTGTCCTATTACCATCTCGTCTGGTTTTGAATACCTCTTAATGTCTCTTTACTTCTTTACTTCTTTTGTTCTGTCCCAGCCCTGCCTTCGATCTATTTCATTTCCTTTCCAGTTTTGAAAAAGGGTTTCGACCCGAAACGTCGACTCTTAATTTCTCTCCACGGATGTTGCCTGGCCTGCTGAGTTTTTCCAGCATTTTCTGTTGTTATTTCGGATTTCCAGCATCTGCAGTATTTTGCTATCTTCAAAAGTACTTCATTGGCTGTGAAGTGCAAGCCTTTTTCCCTTTCCCTTTTTATATTCATTTTCTTCTTCTCTTCCTCCTTCTCTTCCTTTGCTTTCTTTTTAAGAACATAAGAATTAGGAGCAGGAGTCGGCCATTCGGCCCCTCGAGCCTGCTCTGCCATTCAATAAGATTATGGCTGATCTTCTACCTCAACTCCACTTTCCTGCACTATCCCCATACAGGTAGACTATCCTTTATCCGAAAACCTCGGGACCAGCCGTGTTTCGGTTTTCAGAAAATTTCGGATTTCGGAAGGTATTTTATAAGACTGGGAAATTTGTCCGGGGTGGGGGTCGGGTCGGGGGTGGGGGTCGGCGGGGGTCGGGGTCGTGCGCACGACTTACGCTGAACGAAAACACTTTCGGTTTTCAGAGGATTTCGGTTTTCGGAAGTGCGGATAAAGGATACACTATCCCTTATCCGAAAGGGGTCGGGGGTCGGGGGGGGAGAAAAGAATATCGGACAGGCCGCTGTATTGTTGGGTTCACTCTCCCGGTATACCTCCTTTACACTGCCCGGCTCGGCCTGCAATCTCCTACCCAGGAGGGAACTCTGACCCTCTGCCCTGCTCAGCGTAAGTCGTGCGCCACTCTGGTCATGTCGTGCGCACGACTTATGCTGAACGAAAAAACCTTCGGTTTTTAGAGGGTTTCGGTTTTCGGAAGTTTGGATAAAGGGTAGTCTACCTGTATTCCCTTAATATTCAAAAATCTATCGATCTCTGTCTTGAATATACTCAACCACTGAGCCTCCACAGCCCTCTGGGGTAGAGAATTCCAAAGATTCACCACCCTCTGAGTGAAGCAATTTCTCATCATCTGACCCCTTATTCTGAGACTGTGACCCCTGGTTCTAGACTCCCCTGTCAGAGGAAACCTCCTCCCAGCATCTACACTGTCGCGCCCTGTAAGAATTTTGTATGTTTCAATGAGATCACCCTTCATTCTTCTAAACTCTAGAGCATATAGGCCTAGTCTACTCAATCTCTCCTCCATAGGACAACCTCCCCATCCCAAGAATCAGTCTGGTGAACCTTCGTTGCACTCCCTCTATGGCAAGTATATCTTTCCTTAGGTAAGGAGACCAAAACTGTACACAATACTCCAGGTGTGGTCTCACCAGGGCCCTATATAATTGCAGTAAGACGTCTTTACTCTTATACTCAAATCCTTTTGTTATAAAGACCAACATTTGCTTTCCTAATTGCTTGCTGTACCTGCATCCAAGTCCCTCTGAACACCAACATTTCCCAATCTCTCACCATTTATAAAAAAAAAAAAAAAAAAAATACTCTGCTTTTCTATTTTTTCTACCAAAGTGGATAACTTCACATTTCTCCACATTATATTCCATTTGCCATGTTCGTGCCCACTCACTTAGTTTGTCTATATCCCCTTGAGGCCTCTTTGCATCCTCCTCACAACTTACATTCCCACCCAGCTTTGTTGTATCATCAGCAAACTTGGATATATTACATTCGGTCCCCTCATCCAAATCATTGATGTAGATTGTGAATAGTTGAGGCCCAACCACTGATCCTTGTGGTACCCCACTAGTTACAGCCTGCCAACCCGAAAATGACCCGTTTATTCCTACACTCTCTTCTGTCCGTTAACCAATCCTCAATCCATGTTAGTCTATTACCCCCAATCTCATGAGCCCTAAATTTCTTTAATAATCTCTTGTGTGGCACCTTATCGATTGCCTTCTGAAAATCCAAATACACCACATCCACTGGTTCCCCCTTATCTATTCTGCTAGTTACAACCTCAAAAAAATCTAACGGATTCATCAAACATGATTTCCCTTTCATAAATCCATGTTGACTCTGCCCAATCCTATTATTATTTTCTAAGTACCCTGTTAGCACGTCCTTAATAATAGATTCTAGCATTTTCCCTACTACTGATGTCAGGCTAACTGGTCTGTAGTTCGTCGTTTTCTCTCTTCCCTCCTTTCTTAAATAGTGGGGTTACATTCGCTACCTTCCAATCCGCGGGAACCGTTCTAGAATCTATGGAATTTTGGAAAATGACAACCAATGCATCCACTATCTCTATAGCCAACTCTTTCAAAACCCTAGGATGTAGACCATCAGGTCCAGGGGATTTATTGGCTTTCAGTCCCATTAATTTCCCCAGTACTATTTTCTTTTTTACTGATACTAATTTTTTTCAGTTCCTCATTCTTGCTAGACCCTTCGTTCTCCACTATTTCTGGGAAGTTTTTGCATCTTCTTCCGTGAAGACAGACACAAAGTATTTGTTTAATTTCTCTGCCATTTCCTTATTCCCCATTATAATTTCTCCTGCCTCAGCCTGTAAGGGACCCACATTTACTTTTGCTAATGTTTTCCTTTTTACATACCTATAGAAGCTTTTACAGTCTTTTTATGTCTCTTGCTAGTTTACACTCATTGTATTTTCCCTTTCTTTATCAATTTCATGGTCTTCGTTTGCTGAATTCTAAAATCCTCCCAATCCTCAGGCTTACTACTCTTTTTGGCAATATTATAAGCCTCTTCCTTTGATCTAATACTATCTTTAACTTCTCTTGTTAGCCACGATTGGATCACTTTTCTGTGGGGTTTTTGTGCCTTAAAGGAATGTATATTTGTTGTAAATTATGTATTAATTCTTTAAATGCTAGCCATTACTTCTCTACCATTATACCTTTTAATGTAGTTTCCCAATCTACCTTAGCCAACTCGCCCCTCATACCTAATGTAGCTTGCTTTGTTTAGATTAAGACCCTAGTTTTGGATTTAACTAAATCACTTTCAAACTCAATATAAAATTCTACCGTATTATGGTCACTCTTCCCTAAAGACCCCTTTACTACAAGGTTATTAATTAACCCTTTCTCATTGCACAATACTAGATCTAAAATAGCCTGTTCCCTAGTTGGTTCCTCAACAAACTGATCTAGAAAACTATCTTGCACACAATCCATGAATTCGTCCTCCACACTATTACTGCAAATTTAGTTTGCCCAGTCTCTATGTAGATTAAAGTCCTGCATGATTGCTGTATTACCCTTGTTACACGTGCCTCTAATTTCCTGATTTATACTCTGCCCTACATTACAACTACTGTTTGGGGGCCTATAAACAACTCCCACCAATGTTTTATGCCCCTTGCTGTTTCTTAGCTCCACCCAAACTGATTCTACTTGATTTTCAGAGCTAAGATCCTTTCTCTCTACTGCCTTTATCCCATCCTTTATTATCAGGGCTGCACCTCCTCCTTTTCCATTTTGCCTATCTCTTCTAAAAGTTAAGTATCCTGGAATATTTTGTCCCCAACCTTGGTCACATTGCAACCACGTCTCTGTAATGGCTATTAGATCAAACCTATTAATTTCTATCTGTGCTATTAATTCATCTATTTTGTTGCGAATGCTTTGCGCATTCAGATATAGTGCCTTTAGCTTTGACTTATTTCTATTTTTCCCTGATCACTTAAATCACCGATGCCTCATTACCTTTGCTACTCTCTCTCTGTCCCTTCCTGACCCAAAACTCTACTCTGCTCTAGAGCCTTGACATTTCCCTCGCTGCTTTTAAATTTACTCTTTCCTGAATCCTCCCCCCCACCCCCCCTTCATTAGTTTAAAGCCCTGTCTACTGCACTAGTTATTCGGTTCGCCAGGACACTGGTCCCAGCCCGGTTTAAATGGAGCCCACCCCCACAGAACAGCTCCCGCTTTCCCCAGGACTGATGCCAGTGCCCCATGAACTGAAACCCCTTCCTCCCACACCACGCTTTGAGCCACGCATTTAAACCTCTAATCTGTTTGCCCCTATGCCAATTTGCGTGTGGGTCAGGTATCAATCCAGAGATTATTACCTTTTTTCTTTTTCCTTGTCATTCACTGAACTAACATAAATGAAATAACAAAAGGAGTAGAAAATGCACAATCCACACTACTGGTACTCACTATTAATACCTGTTGCCCAAATTCCTCTGGCGAATAAAGCTTTGGCCAGATTAGAGACACTAACCAGGTTTAAAACCTGGTCAAGCTGCTGTGCAATGTGTTGCATGACTTCTGCTGTTCCTATTGTTACTGTCCTGTGCCAGAGATTGGGTACAGTGCCACGCTAGTGCAGCCGGCTCCTGCGGGCCGTCGCTCCGAGTAAACCTGCCCGATTGACCTCCTCGTCAATTCCTGAGAACAGGAATAGCCCGACCAGAGAATTGGAAGTTCTGTGTTCACCTGCTGCAGGAAGTGAGTGTATTTTTGTTTATTTCAAGTCTTTTTATAGCAGATTGCCGTACTTATTGAGGGGAAAGAAAAAACAATGAGGTCCCTGTGGCCAAGTTCAGGATGGGCCTGATTAGTCATGTAAACAGACGATAAAGCACCATAAAATATTAGACAAGGTAGGAATAGTGAGCCTCATAGTACAGTTATGTCAGTGGTATGAAAATGACAGTAAGTGCCAGTAAGCGTATGTTTCAGTAGTGAAGGATCACGTATGAGACTTATAATCACTGATAAGTTGAAGGGTTGTTTGATAACTGTGGGCGGGGACGTCAAAAGGCTGCCAATAGCAGGGCAAAGGTTGATTTTCACCCAGAGTTGTTTTGTACTTTGAGATTATGGGTGTACCCAGGCACATGAACAGAGTGTTCCCACGTACACTTTGTAACTTCCTTTGGGTGGCGATAACTAACTCGGCACTGCGCCCTGCCCCGTTGCTGCTGTTCGTGTTGCCCTGCGGGATGATGTGCTGCCGCAGGCTGGACTTCTTCCGACCGTTCTGCACGATCGGGAACCCGTGATTTCTCGAAACGACCACGAGAATTTCCGCCCAAAGCCACGTTTCATCCCTCGGGGGGAGTAGAGGGGACGGAGAAGGCCAGCGGGGACGGTTGGGGGAGTGACGGGCGCAGGCATGAACTGGGGAGGAGGAGAGGAGAGATCTGAGGGGGTTGAGGCAGAAGAATGGCAGCAGTGGGAGGGAGGACAGTCGTGTCAGCCGTGGCTCAGTGGGTAGCACCCTCGCCTCTGAGCCAGAAGGTTGTGGGTTCAAGTCCCACTCCGGAGACTTGAGCAAAAAATCTAGGCTATCACTCCAGTGCAGTACTGAGGGGGTGCTGCACTGTCAGAGGTGCCACCTTTCAGATGAGACGTTAAACCGAGGTCTTGTTTGCTCTCTCAGGTGGACGTAAAAATATTCCATGGCACTATGCGAAGTAGAGCAGGGGGGTTCTCCCCGGTGTCCTGGTCAGTCCCTCAATCAACATCATTAAAACAGATTATCTGATCATTATCACATTGCTGTTTGTGGGAGCTTGCTGTGTGCAAATTGGCTGCCACGTATCCTACATTACAACAGTGACTACACTTCATTGGCTGTAAAGCGCTTTGGGACATCCTGAGCTCGTGAGGTGCTATATAAATGCAAGTCTTTCTTTCCAGTAGGTGTAAGTACCTCTGAATTAGGGGGCAATGGTTAGAGAGGGGAGTGGCTTTATGAAGGGGAGAGAATGACTGTTCAGTTAACTTTGGGGTAATGATGTTCTGACCTGTTGAATTTGGGTAGAGCCACTTCAATATTTTTAGAGTAAAAATCTGTCAATTGTGAAGTAAAAAAACTTCCCTATTTTAACTGCACTGGAAACATCAGCCTAGATTTTTTGCTCAAGTCTCTGAAGTGGGAATTGTAAATAAATAAGACTTGCATTTCTCCAGTGCCTTTCATGACCACTAGACGTCTCGAAGCGCTTTACAGCCAATGAAGTACTTTTTGAAGTGTAGTCACTGTTGTAATGTGGGAAACGTGGCAGCCAATTTGCGCACAGCAAGCTCCCACAAACAGCAACGTGATGATGACCAGATCATTTTTTTTTGTTATGTTGGTTGAGGGGTAAGCATTGGCCAGTACACCGGGGAGAACTCCCCTGCTCTTCTTCGAAATAGTGGCTGTGGGATCTTTTACGTCCAACTGAGAGCAGACGGGGCCTCTGTTTAACGTCTCATCCGAAAGACGGCACCTCCAACAGTGCAGCATTCCCTCAGCACTGCACTGGAGTGTCAGCCTAGCTTTTGTGCTCAAGTCCCTGGAGTGAGACTTGAACCCACAACCTTCTGACTCGGAGGCGAGTGTGCTGCCCACTGAGCCACAGCTGACACTCTAATCAATAATATAAAATTGACAATGGCAGCTCATTGCACGTACACCAAGTGCTCCGGTATCTTTAGTGCGGTTGCGGATTGAGTGCGACAGCGAGCCTGGATTATGAAGTTTATCCACTGTTCTTCACAGACATGGGGAAAATGTAACTTGGCTTTCCAAGCCCAAAGGCAGACTCTTGGCAGTTCTGGTGCCAGGGGAGGTCCAGTCACCTATTGGTTCTTTTGATCTTCCGATTTGCCCGACACGGTATCGGGATATCAAAGGAAACCCTGGGATGCAGCCAGCATTCTAACTGAGATGGCAGTGTAACGTGAGGGGACTGAATAACACAAAAAGGGGAATTTCCCACCTTCCCATTGTTTGATTTGTTTTATTTTATGTTGTGCGCGTTTCTTCCGAAAGTGGACCTGATTGTTCAAAAGATTTTTATGCAACAAAATTTTAAAGTGGTTCCATTTGTTAGTTATTTTTGCATTGAGAGCACAAACAAACAAACAGCGACTTGAATTTATACAGCGCTTTTAACGTAGTTACATCATCCCAAGGTGCTTCACAGGAACGCTATCAGACAAATTTTGACACCGAGCCACATGAGGTGATAATAGGACCGGTGACCAAAAGCTTGGTCAAAAAGGGAGGTTTTAAGGAGCGTCTTAAAGGAGGTGAGAGGCAGAGAGGTTTGATTGGGGTGGGAATTCTAGATCTTGGGGGCCCAGGCAGCTGAAGGCACGGCCACCAATGCTGGAGCAAAAGAAATCGGGGCAAGAGGCCAGAATTGGAGTAGCGTTGAGATCTCGGAGGGTTGTAGGGCTGGAGGTGGTTAGAGATAAGGAGGGACGAGGCCATGACTCGTGGAGGCATTTGGTTTTGCATGAAGAGCATATGCTTCAATGGATAAGCTGCGTGCGGGATGGCTACGTTTCAAAATGACGGGCGTCACTTGGACAGGGATTTCAAATGAGGACCAAACTTAATCAAGCGCTATATTTCCTCATTAAACACTCCGTGCAGCCGGGTATCCAAGTTGGCGCTGCTGTCAGCTTCTCTGTTAGTCAAAAAAGCGCCCACATCACTGGGACTTGATTAAGGCGCTTAAACAACAACAGCAAATTGCATTTATATGGCACCTTTAATGTAGAAAAACATCCCAAGGAGCTTCACGAGAGCATTATCAAATACAGCTTGACACCGAGCCACAGAAGGAGATATTGGGACAGGTGACCAAAAGCTTGGTCAAAGAGGCAGGTTTTAAGGAGCGACTTAAAGGAGGAGAGAGAGGTGGAGAGACAGAGGGGTTTAGGGAGGGAATTCCAGAGCTTGGGGCCCAGGCAGCTGAAGGCACGGCCGCCAATGGTGGAGCGAAGGAAATCAGGGGTGCGCAAGAGGGCAGAATTGATAAGAGTGCAGAGATCTCTGAGGGTTGCAGGGCTGGAGGAGGTGACAGAGATAGGGAGGGGCGAGGCCGCGGCAGGACCTGAACATGAGGATGAGAATTTTAAAATTGAGGCGTTGATGAACCAGGGGCCAATGTCACACCTGCGCTCTTATGTAAACGTGCTCTCTCATCCTCATGGCATCGGAGATCCGCAGATGTGTAATGTGGTTCTACAATTCCGCTGCTGAGAATAAGGGAGCTGGAGGAGCGCACTGGCTATCCAGTATATGTAAGCTTGTTTTAAGCACTAGATTGTCAGCTCAGTAAAAGTGGGTCCTTGTGCACACCCTCATTGGAAAGTGGTAGCTGTTTATTGCTGTTGATTGTGCCTGGAGGGTTTTGCATATTTTACTGTGTACTTGTATTGTTTATAAAGGTCACCAGCAAGACTGCTGCGATAGGTCAGTCCTTTAGTCAAATGCCAAGAGAATGAGTTGTAGGTGTGGGATCCTGCTGGGAAAAGAGTGGGTGGGAGAAGAGGCGGAAAGACATGTGTGTATTGCAGCATTCCCACAACAATATGATGATTAATGCTATTTACACATCCACTCTTTTTGAATGACGGCATGTGTAGTGTGTTCTGCAGACAGTTTTTAATGGCAGTAAGTGGGTCTATGCCTGTGTAGCTGGGCTACAGAGAACCGAGAGTACCAGCTCATTGAAGCTGAGCGCCCGGATCAGGGTCAAGTGAAGTACCAGTTGTAGAGCAAATTGTGTTCAGCTCACTGCTGGTGAAGGGGCAGAGTGCTTTGTGCCAGTTCTGTCCTATTTAGGGTGTGCCGCTTGTGTCCACACCTTTCAGAGGAGGAGGAGAGCGCGGTTGAGCAAGAAACATACAGAAGAGATTTACTAGAATGGTTCCAGGGATGCGGGACTTCAGTTACATGGAGAGACTGGAGAAGCTGGGGTTGTTCTCCTTGGTGCAGAGAAGGCTAAGAGGAGATTTGTTAGAGGTGTTCAAAATCATGAAGGGTTTAGATAGAATAAATAAAGAGAAACTGTTTTCAATGGCTGAAGGGTCGATAACCAGGGGGCACAGATTTAAGATAATTGGCAAAAGAACCAGAGGCGACATGAGGAAAAATATTTTTACGCAACGAGTGGTCAGGATTTGGAATGCGCTGCCTGATAGGGCGGTGGATACAGATTCAATAGTAGCCTTCAAAAGGGAATTGGATAAATACTTGAAGGAGAAAAAATTGCAGGGACATGGGGAAAGAGCGGGGGAGTGGGACTAACTGGATTGCTCTTCGAAAGAGCTGGCGCAGACTCGATGGGCTGAATGGCCTCTTTCTGTGCTGTGTTGTACTGTTCTAAGATTCTATTAGACCAAGCAGCTGTGGCTCAGTCAGTAGTCTTCCCTCTGAGCCAGAAAGTTGTGGGTTCAAGTCCCACTCCAGAGACTTGAGCAGAAAATCCAGTGCAGTACAGAGGGAGCGCTGCACTGTCGGAGGTGCCGTCTTTCGGGTCCTCTCGGGTGAATGTCAAAGATCCCATGGCGCTATTTGAGAGAAGAGCCGGGGAGTTATCCCCGGTATCCTGGGGCCAATATTTATCCCTCACCTCCCTCACCTAACATCACTAAAACAGATTATGTGGTTATTGGCACATTGCTGTTTGTGGGAACTTGCTATGTGCAAATTGGTTGTCATGGTTCCTAAACAAAAAGTGACTCCACTTCAATGGCTGTAAAGCACTATGGGATGTACTGAGGTCGTGCAAGGTGCTATATAAATTATATAAATGCAAGTCTTTCTGTCTCCTCTCTTCAGTGGATATAAAAGAAACGCAGCTGCCAATTTGGGCACAGCAAGGCTCCACAAACAGTAATGCGATAATGATCAGATAATGTTTTTGGTGATGTTGGTTGAGGGATAAACATTAGCCAGGAGAACTCCCCAGCTCCTCTTTGAATAATGCCATGGGATCTTTTACATCCACATGAGGGGTTTAACATCTCATCCGTAAGATGGCACCCCCGACTGTGCAGCACTCCCTCGGTGTCGGCCTAGTTTCCACACTGCCCTTCCTGAGGGAAAGGCAGGACGTCGGGTAGGGAATGGGTTTCGGGGTTGGACAAAAAGGCATTGGCTTCAAGTAGGAGTTTCTCCCATTTCATTTCATTTATTCCCATTCCACCTCCTGCATGGTACATGTGTAGGCCTCATGGAATTGTTAATCTCCCAAGGAGTTTGTACTGATGAGCTTCTTAACAACCCAGCGATAATCATTCATTCACCGTTAAACCAAGCAACGAGTCTCTTGGGAAGTTTCCCGAAGGAGTTGTATCGTTCCATAATATTCTATCAGAACCATGTCTAGGGAGAAATGAATCATGCTGGTAGTAAACAGAAGGACTCCTTATCCTTGCTGACCTTAAATCAACAGTAATAACAACAGAAAATGCTGGAAAAACTCAGCAGGCCCGGGCAGCATCCATGGAGAGAGAAACAGAGTTAACGTTTCAGGTCAAAGACCTTTCGTCAGAACTGGGAAAAAGCAGGAAAGGGCCTTTTTTCTTCCCTCCCACATTCTGCCAGCACCATTCACATGATCACCGACCTTCCCTGTTGTTCTTTCATTCCCCCCTCCCCCTTTTCCCAGCCCCCAACTTGCTTTAAAATCCGTTCCCTTTCCTGCTTTTTTTCTAGTTCTGACGAAGGGTCTTCGACCTGAAACGTTAACTCTGTTTCTCTCTCCATGGATGTTGCCCTGGCCTACTGAGTTTTTCCAGCGTTTTCTGTTATTTCGGATTTCCAGCATCCGCAGTATTTTGCTATCGTATTAAATCAACAGTAATTGGGTTTATAGAAGGAAGCAGCTACTCTTCGTTATCATCCTCTGCTTATCCTGAATTCCAAAATGTCAAACCATTTCTTTTATTTCCCTTTTTTTGAAAGATAAGTTGAAGTAGTCTTTTAATATCGTACGTTGTTTGAGATCAAAGCATCTCTCATTGGCTGCAGCTACCTTGGGTTTAATAGTCCAGCAAAGCTTTCTCGCACCTTCTCTAGACTTGCGTTTCCTTGCCAACGACTGCGTAGGTATAGCGGGATGTGAAGAGCGCTGTCCATCAGAGGTGGCCCTTCAGCCCTGTTTCTCAGCAATGTTACAACCCCTGTCTGTCCAGTCAGCCAGTGAAGGTGGTCATCTTCTTTCGTATGGTAGTAGCAGCAAAGCAAATCAAATGCCAATATCCAAGTCTGATATCTAGGTCAAAGCTTCCGGTGTAACAGCGTGGATATCTCGTCAGCTGCCTGCGAATTTCCTCTGAGGGCAGTGCACAATGATGGGCTCCAGGGTCTGATCAGGGGCTCCAGGGTCTGATCAGGAGCTCCACAGTCACGTGATGGGGATGCTTTAATCTTCCATCTACGGAGAAGGTGGGCAGCCTCTACTGTGACCGGTTCTGAGGCGGTTGATGGTTGTTGCGGGGAAGGTTTGATCCTTCAGGTTGTACTGTGGGGTCCTCTGTAAGGAATCCACTCCGTATATGTCACAGTCCTTCCAGGCATTTTGGTGAAGGTGTAGAGGATGTTTGGCGGGGTCTCCCCAGGAGCTCGGCATGGAGAGGGCCCTTCCCCAGACTCTTCCAGTTCATTTAGACAGACTACACTTTCGGTGGTTTTTGCTGTGGTCTAGTTCTTGTCAGACAAGCCTCGCCGCTGCTTCGGCCGTGTCTTCCATGATTCATTTGACACCAATCTCAAAATCTTGGTTCGAAGCCTCCATTTCGTCACTGGAGCACTGCTGAGTTCAGCAAGATCATGACGCACTTTGAGGTCAGACAGCAAAGGTTTATATGGATGTATAATCTTCTCAATGGGCCCTCTTGTTCTCTTCCTTTTCCCTTTGTGGTTCGAGTGACTCCTTTTGCGGTCAGGGAGAGAGAAAGTTTTAAGTTATCAGTCAGAAAGTGGCAGAGGAAACCGAGTCAAATGTTACTTAAAAGTGCAATGCGGCATCACCGCGAGAGTGCACTCTATTCCAATATGCTTAATTAAAATGATCTTATTTATTACTTTTAGTGCTAATTTAACTTATTGGACATTTAATTTTTTTAATGCAGAAAATGACTTCAGGCGTAGATGGTTGTGTTGGAACCAGTCGTCCTCTCGGGCAAAATACCGTGGGCGCTGGAAATCTGAAATATAAACAGAAAATGCTGGAAATACTCAGCAGGTCAGGCAGCATCTGTGTTACATAGAAACGTAGAAGATAGGAGCAGGAGTAGGCCATTCGGCCCCTTGAGCCTGTTCTGCCATTTAATGAGATCATGGCTGATCATCCAAATTCAGTACCCTGACCCTGCTTTCTCCCCATATCCCTTGATCTCTTTAGCCTTAAGAAATATATCTAACTCCTTCTTGAATATATTTAATGAATTGGCCTCAACTGCCTTCTGTGGTAGAGAATTCCACAGGTTCACCACTCTCTGGGTGAAGAAATTCCTCCTCATCTCTGTCCTAAATGGCTTACCCCTTATCTTTAGACTATGACCCCTGGTTCTGGACTCCCCTGCCATCGGGAGCATCCTTCCTGCATCTAGTCTGTCTAGTCCTGTTAGAATTTTATAAGTTTCAATGAGATATCCTCTCATTCTTCTAAACTCTAGCGAATATAAGCCTAATCGACCCAATCTCTCTTCATACGTTATTCCTGCCATCCCAGGTATCAGTCTGGTGAATCTTTGCTGCACTCTCTCCATGGTAAGAACATCCTTCCTCAGATAAGGCGACCAAAACTGCACACAATACTCCAGGTGTGGTCTCACCAAGGCCCTGTACAACTACAGCAAGACATCCTTGCTCCTGTACTCGAATCCTCTCGCTACGAAGGCCAACATACCATTTGCCTTCTTAACCGCCTGCTGCACCTGCATGCTTACCTTCAGCGACTGGTGCACAAGGACACCCAGATCTCGTTGCACTTCTCCTTTTCCCAATCTATTGCCATTCAGATAATAATCTGCCTTCCTGTTTTTGCCACCAAAGTGGATAACCTCGCATTTATCCACATTGGGCAGATGCATGGCAGATTATGCAGTATAATCACCCAACCTGTCCAAATCATCCTGGAGTTTCTCGGCATCCTCCTCACAGCACACAAGCCCACCCAGCTTTGTGTCGTCTGCAAACTTGGAGATATTACATCTAGTTCCCTCGTCTAGATCGTGTGTATGTATGTATGTATGTTCAAGATTGAGCGATGACTTGTGGACCACGTCTACAGGTTATTTAGTATTAAAATACTAAATGGACCAGAAATTAGGTTTGGGGGCTTGCCGCGCGTGCAAGCCCCCGATGTGCACTTACCCGGCGCGCTGACATTTCAATCCTGGCCCGCATTGCATTTCCTGTCACTGGCCCACTTCAGGTCTTGCCGCGCTGTGCGTGCGTGACCCAGCGGCGTACTTAGTGCGATGAGCCGGCTGGGATCACGTGAGCACAGGGCAACCAATGGGAGGTTGCAAAAGTTCATTCATGAGTTTGATAGTAAGAACTGTCAAACTCATGAAAACTCCTGGCCCCAAAACACTACTTAAACTTGAAATAAAATTAAAAAAAACATTGCACTACTTAAATGAACTATAAATAACTGTTAAAAAAAACTATTTTAAACAATTTTAAATTTTGAAAAAAATTATTATATAAAAAATCGGGGCTAAAAATACACTTACCTTACTGTAAAGTCTTCAAAAATAATGAACCTGTGGAAAAATCTTCTAATTTTACTTAATAGACCACTTACCTGTTAAAAGTAAATACTTACGACTGCTTTTTCCACGCGTAAAAACCGGAGTCGTTTCCCCATGGGCAACTCTTCAAAAAAAAAAAAAGGGAAGTTCAGCGCGCACGCGCTACCTGAAACCTCGCATGCGTTCTGCCTCTTAACCCCTTGGGTCAGAGGAGAGGAAATGCCGGTTTTCCCCGCATGCGCTGTGCATGCTGAAAACCGGCAATTCCTCCGGGCACACGCGTGCGTACCCTGTCCGTACTCGCGCGTTGGGACAGGAATTACTGGCCCATTATTTCTGATGGTTCATAATTGGTTTGATCGGCGAATTCTTCATATCTCTCCATGTATTGCGTATAAGGGCACAGTAGCATTGTGGTTATGTTACTGGACTAGTAATCCATCTGGAGACATGTGTTCAAACCCCACCATGGCAGCTGGGGAACTTAAATTCAATGAATTAAATAAATTGGGAATAAAATGCTAGTGAAACTACCGGATTGTCGTAAAAACCCATCTGGTTTACTAATGTCCTTTTAGGGAAGGAAATCTACTGCCTTTGCCTGGTCTGGCCTTTTTGTGACTCCAGACCCACAGCAATGTGGTTGACTCCTAACTGCCCTCTGAAATGCCACTTATTCAAGAAGGCGGCTCACCGCCACCTTCTCCAGGAAAATTAGGGATGGGCAATAAATGCTGGCCTTGCCAGTGACGCGCACATCCCGTGTATGAATAAAAAAATATTGGTCTTTGTAATTAGTCATATGGCACAGAAGGAGGCCATTCAGCCCATCGAGTCCGTGCCGGCTCTCTGTAGAGCAATCCAGTCAGTCCCATTCCCCCGCTCTATCCCCGGAGCCCTGCAAGTTTATTTCCCTCGAGTGCCTATCCAGTCTCCCCTTGAAAACATTGAGTGTCTCCGCTTCCACCACTTCCATTGGCAGTGAGTTCCAGGTCCTCACCACTCGCTGCGTAAAAAAAGGTTTTTCCTCACATACCCCCCCTGTATCTCTTGCCCAAAACCTTAAATCTGTGTCCCCTGGTCCTTGTACCATCAACTAGTGGGAATTAGTAATGTATTTATTGTATTTTTACACTGGCCTGATTTTTATATGAAGAGTAAGTTGGCTTGTTAAATATGGCGGGTAACTAGCATTGCCACTGACTGGCTTATTCAATAGCTCTGCGCCAACTGTATTTGTTTGGCGAAACTTAAATCTAGAATCTTGAGGTATCATGTGGTTGAATCCATAAAATCAATCACCCAATACCTGCCACAAGCAAAGTACAAACTGGGTTAGGCTGCCATGATTTGTTGGTGGCCTGTAGACAACAGTAAACGGCAATGCCGAGCGTTTGAGCCGCTGATGCAGCTTTCCCATGTGGCCTGATGTAACGGGAGTTTTAAATGCTGGAATTTTTGTACAGTCCAAACCGTTGACACTGTAGAAAGTGATATGGGGGCGTTCAGAACGGAACAAAATGTGGTAGTTGGATTTCAGTGCGACGGATTGTACCACGTCAAAGTCAGGGAGTGGGCACTTGTTTGGAAACTCTGAGCTCTCTAGCAAGCACTGCTGGCATCCTGCATGCAGCATGTTATTGTGAGGGCACTTTAAATGGTTTCCCTCTAGTGAAGGGAGCTGCTTATCAGAAGTCTCAGTATTGCCAATTAAATCAGGCCATTCCTGCCCAAATGGGAGTGGCATTTATAGACCCATGAAGACGCTTATGGTGAAATTAATGTAGTGTAAAGAACATCTGCGTATACGATGTCTCTTTTTGCTAGTTAGTCTGTCTCCCTGGCGACCTTCACCATTGAGCAACTGCATGCAGAAGCATGTCCATGGACACGCACCCGTATTCCAGGATGTAATTGTTCTCGTGTTAGAAGCGGAAGACTAGTTCTGAGGTAAATGCAAGCAAGACTCTTAGAAACGAGCCAAAGCTTTTCAGCACAGATCCCCACCCCCACCCCTCCCGAGTAAAACCTCCTCACTTCTGTCGACTGCAGGTGAATGTTTTTGGACTTCAGTGACTGGCAATCGCATAGAAAAAGTTAGGTGGAAAATAACTTGGGTCTTTCTCTTTCCATTGAGTATTCCCTTGCTGGGCTTTGACGCGAATGGAGCTGGCAGTGTTTTGGTGGAATTATTGATGCTGTCTTATATAAAGATGGAATCTGTTATAAGACAAGTTGGGTTGTGCTGAGGGTTTCCATTCCTTGTTCTTTCCGTCCTAAGTGTGTCATCGCCTCGTCAGAAATGGAATGTTCCACAAGTATAAAGTAGGTTGAATTTCTGAAGGTTCCTTTTTAATGGTTTAGTCAGGTTTTGTATATGTTTGTGTAGCTTTGCTTGGCAAAGATGGTTTTTAATCTACAAGAAACTTGCGCTATTCATTCTGAAGTCAAAATGCAACTTGCAATTTATTGTCTCTTTTTTCCTTCTTGCTTTGTCTCTTTGATTTCTTTTACGCAAGTGCGCTGTCTTTGTCGTCGTCTTCTGTTCTCTCCTGACCGTTTGCTTTGGTACACCTCCTTTTCAACCCGTCACTCTCTACCCTCATTATTTCCCCCTTCTGCCCTCAGTATGTTCTCTCTCTCCTCTGTTTACTCTTTTTTTTCATCTTTCTCTTCTCTCCCTCCTCTCGCTTTTTTTTTCCTCTCTCTCTTTCTCTCATTTTCTTTTGTGCTATGTTCCTGCTGCATTCTCCGGGCTGCCTCCTTTTGCCTCATTACAATTGTTAGAGAACGTGAATACTGATTTTGTAATCCAAGAATTGGCCCACAACCTAAGAAAGTAAAAATAAAACTAAGTTGCTAAGCAGTTTCTCTTTTTGTGCAGATTGAATTCTCTACAGTCTCTAACCTTGTGGTCTTGCACCCTTTTCTCCCTTTCTCTCCTGAAGATGCTACCTCAAGTCCTCTTGATCTATAACAACAACAACTTGCACTTATTTAGCGCTTTTAACATAATAGGAGAGGCCATTCTTCATTTCTAGCATGGATGGCGAGTGTGTGCATGGTATTCTATATGAGCGTAGGCTAGGGCACAGTGGCTTCCAGCCAAGCCTAATCCTGTTCTAAACGCCTTAACACATGTCGGGAGGAGTTAAGTTTAGAGAATGTGTGGTCCCTTGGCACGCATAGAATTACATAGAATC
The DNA here is from genome assembly GCF_052327205.1 of Somniosus microcephalus. NCBI lineage: Eukaryota > Metazoa > Chordata > Chondrichthyes > Squaliformes > Somniosidae > Somniosus > Somniosus microcephalus. The sequence goes on along the minus strand of NC_141004.1, from coordinate 17,530,472 downwards.
TGCAGCACAGAAACAGGCCATTCGGCCCAACTGGTCTATGCCGGTGTTTGGACTCCACACGAGTCCCCCCTCCCAGTCTAATTTCCTGTTCCCACTCTGCTCCCTTATCTCCCTCCTCTATGCAGCAAGCTTTCCCCTTAAATGCATCGGTGCTCTCCGCTTCACCCTCTCTCTGTAGCAGCGACAACGTTCCCCCTAAGCTGGGCGGTCGGGCAGCGATCGGGAGGTCCCGCGCAGGCCACTCACCAGCTGTAACGCTGGACAAGATACCGCGATCGCGCACCTAAAATAAAAATTAGAGGCAACCTTGGTGGCGAGCTTGACATTTTCACCACTCTGTGCAAAGAAATTCCTCCTAAAAATTCTTTATTTAATCTATCAGTGGCGATTTTTATATTTATGCCCCTTTATTCTGAACTTATTCACCAGTGGAAACAGTTTTTCCATGTCCATCCTATCGAAGCCCTTCATAATTTTGAAGACCTCTATTGGGTCTCCTCAGAAGAGTCTTTTTCCAGCGAAATGAGCCCCAGCCCGCTCAATCTTCCCCGAGATTCTCTCCATTCTGGTGACACCCTTGTAGACCTTTTCTGGGCTTTCGCCAGTGCCTCGGTGTCCTTTTCGTAGTACGGAGACCGGAACTGTGCACAGTGCTCCACAAGTGCGGTCACCATCTCGTCTCGTTTTGAATATCTCTTAATCTCTCTTCACTTCTCTTTTTTGTTATTTCCCAGCCCCCAAACTGGCCTTTTAATCTGTTTCATTTCCTGTGTTTTTTCAGTCCTGACGAAGGGTTTCGACCTGAAACGTTGACTCTATTTATTTCTCTCTCCACGGATGTTGCCTGGCCTGCTGAGTTTTTCCAGCATTTTCTGTTGTTATTGCGGTCTAACTCTTTTGTAACATTGTGAAGGACCTGTGAGATTGCACTGTTCCAAAGTGAGCAAACATACCCCAACATGTCCTTGCACATCACAGCAGAATTCCTCACCATTTTGAAGCAGGATTTTTTTTCTCTTTCTGTAAGATGATCAGTTTATTTGCAAGAGTTCCATGGTTCAAACTTTCTAACCCACCTGCTGTGAGGGCACAGCCCCAGTACGTAATGAGGAATTGTGTAAAATTCGCGCGACGCTTAAAGGAGAAATCCTCGGCTCCGAAGAACTTGTGTACAATATGCAGAACACAATTCAATGTTATCACTGCATCTGCACAGGAAAAGCTGGTTTTTGTAGTGAATGTTTTCTGCTTGCTTATCACTGGGCAGAGATTAAAAGCCTGTGATCTCCAATTCAATGCGTCGCGCTGGCTGAATTTATATAGCAACCTGGGACTTGATCATGTCTTAATTTTTTTTTGTGCGCGCATTTAGAGTTCACTCCTCCTCTACAAATCTTTTCGTGTCCGTCTGTTGTGAAATCTTGCACAAATGTTGTCGTCGTCGTCAAGGTGAGAGGGATGTTGGCACCAGGGAATGGAACAGTTTCTGTTTCTGCCACCTGAAGTAAGGACTGATTTTTCCAAAATTGCCTTTCTGCTTGGGAGCCTCAACTGCTGGGCGCGCTTCCGGGAAATTCCAGGTTGGTTTCCCATGAATTTCTATTCGCACAGTTATGAATCGGTCCTCCAGTGTCCACTTGAAGCACTGCTAGGTCAGGTATAGTGACACAAAGTAGAACGCTCTCTGCCACTCAGTCCGACCAATTCTCATACCAGCCATCCTGTGGCCACTCTTGAGTGCCAGTTGGGAGCACTTTTGTGCTATGGGTCCATGTCCACCGAGCTTTTATAGTCATTTGATGGATGAGGGTTGCATCCATCTCAATCTGGGTTGAATTTGAACAGGAGATAAAAGGCCAGCCTTTAGGCGCAGGAGTAAGCCATTCAGCCCCTCGAACTTGCTCCACCATTCCAGTAGATCATGGCTGATCTGTACCTCAACTCCATTTACCCACCTTTGCTCCATATCTCTTGACACCCTTACCTAACAGAAATCTACCTACCTCAGGCTATTTTAGATTTTGTACTGTGTAATGAGACAGAGTTAATTAACAATCTCATAGTAAAGGATCCTCTGGGGCAGAGTGATCATAATATGATAGAATTTCACATTAATTTTGAGAGTGACTTGCCTAAGTCCGAAACTAGAGTCTTAAACTTAAATAAAGCCAATTGCATAGGTATGAGGGGCGAGTTGGCTAAGGCAGATTGGAAAAATAGATTAAAAGGTAATGGCGGTAGATAAGCAGTGGCTAGCATTGAAAGAAATATTTCATAATTCTCAACAAAAATACATTCCATTGAGAAACAAACTCCACGGGGAAAAGTGATCCATCGTGGCTAACTAAAGAAGTTAAGGATAGCAATAGATTGAAAGAAGAAGCTTATAATGTTGCAAAGCCTGAGGATTGGGAGAGTTTCAGAAACCAGCAAAAGTTGACCAAAAAATTGCTCCTTTAACATAAGAAATAGGAGCAAGGGGAGGCCAGGCGGCCCCTCGAGCCTGCTTCGCCATTCAATAAGATTGAATGGCATCATGCCGCCCTTCTACCTTGACCTTATTTTAAATAAAAAGTCTTTAATCATTGATCCCAGTTCCTCTGTGTATTGTAACCAGCAGTGAGCAGCACTAAGGCATCCTGATGTGTGAAGGCTGCCGAGGATTGCTCTGCAGTCATGAAACTCCCTGTTCCGAAACTTGTTTTTCCTGTGTAGGGGAAATAAATTGATGTTAGGCCCAGGTATGAGGGGAATGTTCTACATCTTAAACAGAAGATATTTAGAGGCTGGAGTTACCTTTTTTATAAATGGAATGTCGAATTGGAGAATTTTAGCTATGAGGAAACATTGGACGGGCTGGGGTTGTTTTCTTTGGAACAGAGGAGGCCGAGGGGAGACTTGATTGAGGTGTTTAAAATTGAGGGGCCTAGATTGAGTGGATAGGAAGGAGCTATTTCCCTTAGCAGAGAGGTCAATAACCAGGGGGCACAGATTTAAAGTAATTGGTAGGAGGATTAGAGGGGAGTTGTGGAGAACTTTTTTCACCCAGAGGGTGGTGGGGGTCTGGAACTCTCTGCCTGAAAGGGTGGTAGAGGCAGAAACCCCCATCACATTTAAAAAGTACTTGGATATGCACTTGAAGTGCCGTAACCTACAGGGCTACGGACCAAGAGCTGGAATGTGGGATTAGGCTGGATAGCTCTTTGTCGGCTGGCGCGGACACAATGGGCCGAATGGCCTCCTTCTGTGCTGTAAATTTCTATGATTCTATATTAACGACCCGGCTGGGTTCTATTTGCTTAATTCCTTAACGAGAGTTCAGTGGGTAGTGGTTTATGCCTGTTTAATTGGTTAGTGTGCAGTTTATACTAACCTGTTTGGGGAATTGTGGAGTCTGTCTGTGTCTGTGTCTGTGTCTGTGTCTGTGTCTGTGTCTGTGTCTGTGTCTGTGTCTGTGTCTGTGTCTGTGTCTGTGTCTGTGTCTGTGTCTGTGTCTAACCAGGTGGACTCGGTCAGGATCAAGTTGTCCCTTTTGGTGAGCAAGTGCCCGGATCGCATTTGCACATAAATGAAGTTCCTCATATCTGGTAATAAAATCAATGATTTGAGTGCAATGTGAGGCTGCTTGTGAGAACGGGACAGAGTTACCACAGGAATTTGGCGTGGAATTTGAATGCTGAGCCACTTAGTATTCCAACTGTGTTTGGGGGTTACCGGAGGCAGACTCCAGTAAATAATGGTGTGACCTTTCCATTGTCCGCTGCTGATGATGCAGATGCTCCCAGTACAGTGCTGAGATGTGTCTATTGTGACGCTGCCAATCGATGTTCTTGCTTTCCTTTTGTGTTGATCTGTAGTTACTGAGAAGAGGCTGTTCGGCAGAATTGTACAAATAATTGAATGAAATCTGCAGAAAATGGATGCCGGGGACACCGATGTGAAATGTTATTTCAACCAGGGACGTGAGCCAACATTAATCGAGGTTAATGTTGTGTAGCGTGCAGGTTTCGAATTTTGTTTGATAATGGCTCCTGCGAAGCGCCTTGGGACGTTAAATGCGCTGTATAAATGCAAGTTGTTGTTGTTGTTGTTTGTTTGTTCAAACTTGGAGCCGTATGTTTTCGAGGGGGTCAACACTACAACTTCAATTCCTGGGCCGAGTCAGACCTTTGACACGGAATTGGGCCTTTACCAGGCTTTCGGGTAACAAAGTGGGATTGACCCTGCATATTTTTTTCGGGTGGAGTCACAGTTGTGCCAATATTATCCACGCGCTCTTCAAAGATGGATTCCCCTCATCAGTATCACATCCCCTCAAAGCCTCCTTGAAAAAGTGCAACATCCCCACCGACACCTGGGAATCCCCTGGCCCAAGACCGCACAAAGTGGAGGAGAAACATCCGGGAAGGCGCCGAACACCTCGAGTCTCTTCGCTGGGAGCAAGCGGAAGCCAAGCGCAGGCAGCGCAAGGAGCGCACGTCAACCCAAGCACCCCACCCACCTGCCCCTTCAACCACCGTCTGCCCCACTTGTGACAGAGACTGTAGGTCCCGCATTGGACTCATCAGCCACCTGAGAACTCATTTTTAGTGAGGAAGCAAGTCATCCTCGGTTCCGAGGGACTGCCTAAGATTCCCTCCCTCCACTGCTTGGCCCCCTTCTCCCAAAACCTGGCCTCCCCATCTTTAAATTAGTCAAATAAAAAAAAAGAGAAAGAACTTGCATTTCTATAGCGCCTTTCATGACCTCCGGACGTCCCAAAGCGCTTTGTGGCAATGATTTACTTTTTGAAGTGCAGTCACTGTTGTAATATGGGAAATGCGGCAGCCAGTATGCGCACAGCAAACTCCCACAAACCGCAGTGCGATAATGACCAGATCATCTGCTTTAGTGATTGAGGGATAAATATTGGCCCAGGACACTGGGGATAACTTCCCCCTGTACTACTACAAAATAACGCAATGGGATCTTTTACATCCACCTGAGGCTTCGGTTTCAGGTCTCGCCCAAAAGACGGCACCCCTGACAGTGCAGCACTCCCTCAGCGCTGGACTGGAGTGTCAGCCTAGATGTTTTTTTTTTTTTTTGTTTGTTTTTTATCAAGTATGTGAGGTGGGTCTTAAACCCACGACCTTTTGACTCGGAGGCGCGAGTGCTACCCACTGAGCCACGGCTGACATTAAAATGGTTGATCGACTGATGTCCATTGGGATTTTCTCGGCATGCTGTGGCATTATCTGAGGAAGGATGTTGTTGCCATGGAGGGAGTGCAGTGAAGATTCACCAGACTGATACCTGGGATGGCAGGAATGACATATGAGGAGAGATTGGGTCGATTAGGCTTATACTCGCTGGAGTTTAGAAGAATGAGAGGGGATCTCATTGAAACTTATAAAATTCTAACAGGGCTAGACAGATTAGATGCAGGAAGGATGTTCCCGATGGCGGGGGAGTCCAGAACCAGGGGTCACAGTCTAAGGATAAGGGGTAAGCCATTTAGGACAGAGATGAGGAGGAATTTCTTCACCCAGAGAGTGGTGAACCTGTGGAATTCTCTACCACAAAAGGCAGTTGAGGCCAATTCATTAAATATATTCAAGAAGGAGTTAGATATATTTCTTAAGGCTAAAGGGATCAAGGGATATGGGGAGAAAGCAGGGACAGGGTACTGAATTTGGATGATCAGCCATGATCTCATAAATGGCTCAAGGGTCCGAATGGCCTACTCCTGCACCAATCTTCTATGTTTCTATGTAAACATGTCTGAGTGACATTGTAGTAGTTTCAATAGAAAATGCATGGGGCCAGAAACAAAACTTCAGGCCAAATAGATAATACAGATAGCAAATGGAGTTGGGATTTAAAAAAAAACTCTCTTCCTGGAAATGAAATGAATACATGCTTGAAGTCCAGTGAAATTAATTGTTTTATAAGGCCCCCCTCTCATCATCTGGCGCTATCTCCGAGGGGATCTTGTTTCGATATACAAGGGATTTAACTGGATAGAGAAAGTAAACATGAATAATACATGGGCAGTCCGAGCACTGAGACAAAAGGACACAGGTTCAAGGGTTGTGAAGGACGAGTTCAGGACAGACACCAGGAAGAATATAAGAGGATGACCAATGGGTTGCCAGGAAGGGTGATCAGGGCATTTAAGAAACAGCCAGATAAAGTCTGCTCACGATGTGGTCTCCTCTACATTGGGGAGACCAAACGCAGATTGGGTGACCGCTTTGCGGAACACCTCCGTTCAGTCCGTAAGGGTGACCCCGAGCTTCCGGTCGCCTGTCATTTTAACTCGCCGCTCCGTTCCCACTCAGACCTCACGGTCTGCGGCCTCTTGCATTTTTATCGGAAGCTCAGCGTAAGCTCGAGGAACATTAGGCACTTTACAGCCTTCTGGGCTCAATATCGAGTTCAACAATTTCAGATCATAACCTCGGCCCTGATTATATTTCTATATTTTTTATCCACACCTTTTTTCTCTCTCTCTCCCACACGGCAGCTGTCTCTCATTCTGCCAGTGCATTTCACACTTCATCTAGAGCCATCTTTTGTCTCTTCACCTTTTCCTATTACCATCTCGTCTCGTCTTGAATACCTCTTAATGTCTCTTCACTTCCCTTTTTTGTTCTTTCATCCCATTTCCCAGCCCCCAAACTGGCCTTTTAATCTGTTTCATTTCCTGCCTTTTGTTCTCGGTCCTGAAGAAGGGTTTCGACCTGAAACGTTTACACTCTTTCTCTCTCTCTCCACGGATGTTGCCTGGCCTGCTGAGTTTTTCCAGCGTCTTATGTTATTTTGGATTTCCAGCATCCGCAGTATTTTGCTGTCGTAAAGTCTTGGTAGGGTTGGTGTTCTGGGAGGATGAGATCAAATGAATTGAAGGGCCCCCTTCATCCAACTGCACAGAAACTATCCGAGCAACGAGGCTGGGTACGACCAAACTGTAAATTATGGACACCTAAGGGATTGGCATCAGCTGTCTTTTTTTTTGCAGGTGTCCTTATTTTCAAAATGGCCATTGTATGTACTGTGGAAAACAAATTTCCCCAACAATCTTGAAGAGCCAGCTGAGATGCTGATCATCAAAGTCAGCTGCAACAATAAGAGCTTGAGTTCATAAAGCAGATGCGACAAAGCTGACGTGACAAGTGCAGTACCTGTACAATGGCACCTATTCCGAATGATACTGGCAGACGATGGACAGCTGTACTGCATGGGGTCAGGTCCTGCTGGGGTCAGGAGCGTGGCCAGCAAGGTTACTGTTGGAAGCAGGGACAGCTGCAGGGGTGGTTTGAATCCCGATACCTTCATGGACAAAACGGAGTCCAGTAACACTCCGTCGGTCATCACGATCCTCGGACTCGGCTACAGTAGGTGCTCTGTCAGCCGTGCCTCAGTGGGCAGCACCCTCGCCTCTGAGTCAGAAGGTTGTGGCTTCAATTCCCACTCCAGAGATTTGAGCGCAGAAACCTAGGCTGAGGGAGTGCTGCACTGTCAGAGGTGCCGTCTTTCAGATGAGACGTTAAACCGAGGCCCTGTCTGCTCTCTCAGGTGGATGTAAAGGATTCCATGGCCACTATTTTGAAGAGCAGGGGAGTTGTCCCCGGTGTCCTGGCCAATATTTATTCCTCAATCAACATCACTGGAAAAACAGATTATCTGGTCATTATCACATTGCTGTTTGTGGGAGCTTGCTGTGCGCAAATTGGCTGCCGTGTTGCCCACATTACAACAGTGACCACACTTCAAAAAGTACTTCATTGGCTGTAAAGCGCTTTGGGACGTCTGCTGGTCGTGAAAGGCACTATAGACATGCAAGTACGATAGCAAAATACTGCAGATGTTGGAAATCCGAAATAACAACAGAAAATGCTGGAAAAACTCAGCAGGTCAGGCAACATCCGTGGAGAGAAATTTGAGTTGACGTTTCGGGTCGAACCCTTCTTCAAAACTGGAAAGAAAAGATAGATCGGAGGCAGGGCTGCGATCGGACAAAAGAATAAAAGAAACAAAAGAAGTAAAAGAGACAATAAAAGGTATTCGAAGCTAGACCAGCTGGTAATAGGCTGAGATTAGGTGTAAAGTGTACTGGCAGGGCAAGAGATAGCTGCCAGGTGTGAGAGAAACAAAAGGAAAGGGGGGTGGGGGGGGGGGAAAGGAGTGGAAAAATTACAAGAAAAAATGAAATAGGGGCCGAGGTTATGATCTGAAATTGTTGAACTCGATATTGAGTCCGGAAGGCTGCAGAGTGTCTGAAATTACATTGGGGAGACCAAACGCAGATTGGGTGACCGCTTTGCGGAACACCTCCGTTCAGTTTGTAAGGGTGACCCCGAGCTTCCGGTCGCCTGTCATTTTAATTCACCGCTCCATTCCCACTCGGACCTCACCGTCCTTGGCCTCTTGTATTGTTCCATGGAAGCTCAACGTAAACTCGAGGAACAGCACCTCATCTTCCGATTAGGCACTCTGCAGCCTTCCGGACTCAATATCGAGTTCAACAATTTCAGATCATAACCTCGGCCCCTATTTCATTTTTTCTTGTAATTTTTCCACTCCTTTCCCCCCCCCCCCCCCTTTCCTTTTGTTTCTCTCACACCTGGCAGCTATCTCTTGCCCTGCCAGTACACTTTACACCTAATCTCAGCCTATTACCATCTCGTCTAGCTTCTAATACCTTTTATTGTCTCTTTTACTTCTTTTGTTTCTTTTATTCTTTTGTCCGATCGCAGCCCTGCCTTCGATCTACTTTTCTTTCCAGTTTTGAAGAAGGGTTCGACCCGAAACGTCAACTCGAATTTCTCTCCACGGATGTTGCCTGACCTGCTGAGTTTTTCCAGCATTTTCTGTTGTTATATAGAAATGCAAGTCTTTCTTCTTTACTTAAAAGTGTGACCTTGGGCTGTGTTCCCTGTTTTAAAGTTGTAAAAGGGCTTGGTGCATTGAAGACTGTCTGTGGTTCATAATTTGCGAGTGTCCGTTGTTTCAGAGTGCCTCTTGTGTATATTTTACAATGCAAGTTATTTGGAACTGTCGATAAGAGTCTGTTTTTTGGGAGTGCCCATTTTTACAGGTTTCATTGTAAATGTAATAGAAAGTAATACAGCCTAAAAGTCCCATTGCTAGTTAAGTACTGTAGATGCATTCTGCCTCCTGCAATGAAGTGCTGATGTTGTGGTTTAATCCTCTAAGTTTAAAAGGCAATCTTGCTCGTGGTTCTTTTATTGAAAACATCTTAACTTTTGCACAATTAGTACTTTTTGCTTCCACCAACTTTAGAAACTTCTGTGCCTTTCGTAGCAAAGGTCTGGCTAGTTTTCATCGTGTTTTTTTTTCAGTAGCTTTGCCTTGAATATTTTTTTATTTTTGACCCCAACTCCTAGCAGTGGTCGTGCTGTTTGTTGGTGCTTGGTTACGACCTTGTGAAAATGCGTGGAACCGATTTTACAGCTGTGATATTGAAGCTGATTTTTTTTTTTTGTTGAGATTTGGGGTTTTGATAAAATGTGTTTATGTAAAGAGCACTTCTGGCGCAAACCCGCAGAGGTGCACTCCAACTGCAGCGATGCGTAGGGCAACACGGTGCGTGTGGGCAGATTGGCCTATCAGGTAATTCTGTTTCTAACAAGTATTTTCTTTTATGGTATTCCTATGGTCAGTGCTCCTCTCTCTGGTTCCTCCTAAGATTTGAATATACCCTCTTATGTGTTCTTCCTCCTCCTAGTATCCATACTCTTGAAATCACGTCTCATTGCTCTAGCCTTGTGACAGGAAAAAAATGGATCTTTTATGTTGAATTTTTAATGTGTATAATATCTTATTACTGGAAACAGCATGTGGGGGGTTAAGATCAATCGTGGCTTGCTATTTGCTGCAAAATGGTGGCAATTTCCATTTAACGTCTGACATGCAGAAGAGTCACTTCAGATGCATTGTTCCGAAGCAGCACTTGTGATAACTTGCGGCTTTATACAAGTTGCTCAGCTTTGACACTTTGTTTACAGACAGTCCGGTTAATAGATGTCTGCATACTTAACTGGAAGTGGCAATGCCTTTTGGATGGACCAGAATTCCAACTCCTTGATAACCCCATTTATAGAGTCATAGCGACACAGCAGGCTAGTATCAGTAATAGTGACCATGAAACTACCGGATTGTTGTAAAAACCCATCTGGTTCACTAATGTCCTTTTTAGGGAAGGAAATCTGCCGCCCTTACCTGGTCTGGCCTATATGTGACTCCAGACCCACAGCAATGTGGTTGACTCTTAACTGCCCTCTGCAATGCCACTTATTCAAGAAGGAGGCTCACCACCACCACCTCGAGGGAAAATTAGGGATGGGTTATAAATGCTGGCCTTGCCAGCGACGCACACATCCCGTGTATGAATTTTTTAAAAAATGGTCTTTGTAATTCGAGTCATACGGCACAGAAGGAGGCCATTCAGCCCATCGAGTCCGTGCCGGCTCTCTAGAGTAATCCAGTCAGTTCCATTCCCCCGCTCTATCCCCGTAGCCCTGCAAGTTTATAGAGGAATTAAAATCTAGCCCGCCTCGTCTGCGGTTTGACCCCTCGCATCTCGGCTGTGAAAACCCCAAAGCGAGAATCATACCCCTAGGCCAGCGAGCCACTGCCGCCGTTGATCTGGCGAGATTGAGAAAAACAGTTATTTGTTGCTTTTTGTTTCAGTACATCTTCAAAGGACATTGAATGATCCATCTGAGCTGACTTTACACCAGTAAACAGTTTTCAGCTTTCCGGCCAGCCGAGAGTTTTTTTGTGTTTTAAGTTTGTGCCAAGTAGCTGAAGTGAGGTCACTTCAAAAAAAAATTAATTTTTTTAATTAAATTTTAAAAATGAAGCCTCCATTTTAAAATTCTCATCCCTGTTTTCAAATCCCTCGCCCCCTCGCTATCTCTGCAATCTCCTCCAGCCCTATAATCTCCCCCAGACCTCCGCGCTCGGCCTCTTTGCACCTGCCCTAACATCTCCTTATGTGGCTCGGTGTCAAATTTTTCATTTATAACACACCTGTGAAGCGCCTTGGGACGTTTTATTACATTATAAAGGCGCTATATAGATAGATAGATATTATTTTGAACTCTGCGTATTGTGAAAGTGAGTTGCGTCTATTTTATGTATTGAGAAGAACAGCGAAGTGTATGATTCTCTGTATATTGTTCACTTATGTTTTTCTGACAGTCTCTCTTGCTTTAGTGCCTGGGCTTCAGTGTGATGGTATATATTCAGTCTGATGTTTAAAGAGAGGAGTTTCACACGATGGTCTGTGATATAGAAGCATAGAAAAATAGGAGCAGGAGTAGGCCATTCAGCCCTTCGAGCCCATTCAATATGATCATGGCTGATCCTCTATCTCAATACCATATTCCCGCTCTCTCCCCATACCCCTTGATGCCTATTGTGTCTAGAAATCTATCTATCTCCTTCTTAACTATATTCAGTGACTTGGCCTCCACAGCCTTCTGTGGTAGAGAATTCCACAGGTTCACCACCCTCTCAGTGAAGAAATTTCTCCTCATCTCAGTCCTAAATGTCCTACCCCGTATCCTGAGACTGTGACCCCTCGTTCTAGACCCCCCAGCCAGGGGAAACATTCTCCCTGCATCCAGTCTGTCTAGCCCTTCAGAATTTTATATGTTTCAATGAGATTCCCCTCTCATTCTTCTAAACTCTACTGAATACAGGCCTAGTCGACCCAATCTCTCCTCATACGACAGTCCTGCCATCCCAGGAATCAGTCTAGTGAACCTTCGCTGCACTTCCTCTATGGCAAGTATATCCTTTCTTGGGTAAGGAGACCAAAACTGCACACAGTACTCCAGGTGTGGTCTCACCAAGGCCCTGTACAACTGTAGTAAGACATCCTTGCTGTAGTGACAAACTACAGTTGCTGGAGTGCACAGTCTTGCTATTGTTTACCCAGGTATTCGACCGAAGACTCTACGCTCTGGATTGTAGGGGATGCAAGGTCTGCTTACAGGACCTGGTGACTCTGAACCAGGGAAAATATCTAGCGGTAAAAACTCCAAAAACACGACCCTACCACTCGTAACTCATTCTTCCCTAATGACGTTATATAGTGTCGGCCGTGGCTCAGTGGGTGGCACTCTCCCCTCGGAGTCAGAAGGTTGTGGGTTCCAGTCCCACTCCAGAGACTCGAGCACAAAAACCTAGGCTGACACTCCCAGCGCAGAGCTGAGGGAGTGCGGCACTGTTGGAGGTGCCGTCTTTCGGATGAGACGTTAAACTGATTATCTGGTCATTATCACATTGCTGTTTGTGGGAGCTTGCTGTGCGCAAATTGGCTGCCGCATTGCCTACATTTCAATAGTGACTGCACTCCAAAAAGTACTTGATTGGCTGTGAAGCGCTTTGGGACGTCCTGAGGTCGCGCTATAGAAATACAAGTCTTTCTTTTTCACAATACCTTTTAAAACTATAAACTTCTTGGCTCCCTCAGCCTTCTCATCCTCCTAAAATCAACAGGCTTTTACCACCCAAACTTGGTATCTGCGCTACTCATTTATCTCCTCTCCTGTCCATCTCTGCATGTTCAAGCTTCATTATCCTGATCACTAGGTGATTTTGCTGTTTTTGGCATCTCCCAATGGCCCCTGAGACAACCAGGAACTTGCTTCAGCTCCATTCTGTGGATCGATCTGTGCTGAAAGTAGCTGCCAAGCTAAAGGAAGTAATTTACTGATCTGAAGGAATTAGTCGCAGCTGGTCTAATGTGACCCGTTAGAATTAGGTCTTGTTGTAGATAATAGCTTTTTTATTTTCTGCTAATCTTCTGCTCAGAATTAGTTTTGGAGTTTTTTTTATGTCCGATTTAAGCTCTGGCGATGGTGCGCATTTCATTATGTTGGCTTTATCGGTTTAGTTATTCTGGTTCCCAGCTGCCCATCATGACTGGAAACACATGGCTCTGAGATCAATGCTGTACTCACCTGCCCTCTGGCCTTCCAGCAGGGGTGAACAGACAACAACAACTTGCCTTTATATCGCACTGTAAAACAGCCCAAGGCCCTTCACAGGACTGTCCCACCACTCGGATCTGGATGCAGACCGGATTGAACCTGGAGCATTCCTAATCTGTGTAGCTCGATTCCGCAGCATGGGTTCTTGCAGCAAGAACTACCAATACATTTATTGCTAAACCAGATGGAGGCCCATCATTGTGTTCAGTCTCCCACAGGCCATAGGTTTCCGTTGATCCCCCTGAAAGATGCCGATTGTTGCTGCTTGAACCATCATGGACTCTCCTTCCTTCCACCCTATCACAGACCTTCCCTTTTGTTCTTTCCTCTTCCCCTCGCCCCCCCCCCCTCCCTCTCCCTGCCCCTACACTTGCTTAAAAACCTGTTGCATCCCCAACTTTTTCCAGTTCTGACGAAGGGTCATCGACCTGAAACATTAACTCTGTTTCTCTCTCCACAGATGCAGCCTGCCCTCTAAGTATTTCCAGCATTCTCTGTTTTTATTACCATTATGGACTTGATTGGTCATAGTCATAACGACACAGAAGGAGTCCATTCGGTCCATCGAGTCCGTGCCGGCTCTCTGTGGAGCAATCCAGTCAGTCCCATTTCCCCGCTCTATCCCCGTAGCCCTGCAAGTTTATTTCCCTCCAGTGCCTATCCAGTCTACCCTTGGAAACATTGAGTGTCTCCGCTTCCACCACTTCCATCGGCAGCGAGTTACAGGTCCTCACCACTCGCTGCGTAAAAAAGTTTTTCCTCACATCCCCCCCCCAAATCTCTTGTCCAAAACCTTAAATCTGTGTCCCCTGGTCCTTGTACCATCAACTAGTGGGAACAGCCTTTCCCTGTCTAGCCTATTCAAACCCGTCATAATCTTGTACACCTCTATCAAATCATCCCGCAACCTCCTTTGCTCTAATGAAAACCAATCCAGTATTGGTACTCTTGACACATTGTCCGGCTCGAGTGGGATGCTACTTCACTGACTAGACCTCAGCTAGAGTATTGTGTCCAATTCTGGGCACCACACTTTAGAAAGGATGTCAAGGGCTTGGAGAGGGTATTAGACTGGTACCAGGGATGAGGGGTTTCAGTTATCTGAAGAGACTAGAGAAACTGGGGTTGTTCTCCTTGGAGCAGAGAAGGGTAAAGGGAGATTTAATAGAAGTGTTCAAAATTATGAGGGGTTTTGATAGTCGATAGGGAGAAACTGTTTCCACTGGCAGGAGATTCCGTAACCAGAGGACACAAATTAAAAAAAAAAAAAAATAACGGGGGAGACGAGACTGTTTCTTTGTTTTTTTTACGCAGCGAGTTGTTGTGATCTGGAATGCGCTGCCTGAAAGGGCGGTGGAAGCAGATTCAATAGTAACTTTCAAAAAGGAATTGGATAAATACTTGAAAAGGAACAATTTGCAGGACTATGGGGATAATAAGCAAGGGAGTGGGATAAATTGGAAAGCTCTTTCACAGACACGATGGGCTGAATGGCCTCCTTTCCGTGCTGTATGATTCTCTGACCTAGTACTCTACGGTGACTTGGGTGTGCGATGACGCAGATCGGGGGCAGGTTGCAAAGGAGACAGTTAGCTATTCTGTTTTGCTAAATATTTCAGTTGTTTGTGCAATTCGTAGCGGTTTTTGAAGTGAAATGAATGTTGTCACTGAGATAGATAGCACTTTTATTTTGTGTCTCGAACTGCTGTTCTTAATTGTATTGCGAGAGCCACTTCCGTTTCTATCAGATGTAAAGATACTTTGTGCTCGAAAGCGTATCTGTATCCTTGTATAAAATCTAGTCTTCAATCTTCCCATTAGATAGAACAGTCAACTTGTTTATTTAAATGTTTTTAATCTTTTTTCCATCGGGTAAAATTAGCTGCCATTTATCCAACTGCAATTAATTGAAACCTACAATTGATGGTGAAATAGACACAACTCTTTGCATGTCTTCTAAGCACCTCCATATTTACGCAAAACTATATTTAATATTGTATTCTCCAAATACAATGTGCAAATTGGCTGTCGTGTTTTCTACTTTACAACAGTGACTACACGTCAAAAATTACTTCGTTTAAAAATCATGAAGGGTTTATATACAGTAAATAAAGAGAAACTGTTTCCAATGGCTGAAGGGTTGATAACCAGAGGACACGGATTTAAGGTAAAAGAACCAGAGGCGACATGAGGAAAAACTTTTTACGCAACGAGAGGTTAGGATTTGGAATGCGCTGCCTGATAGGGCGGTGGATACAGATTTAATAGTAGCCTTCAAAAGGGAATTGGATAAATACTTGAAGGAGGAAAAAATTGCTGAGATGTGGTGAAAGAGCGGGTGAGTGGGACTAAGTGGACTGCTCTTTGAGTCTGCGCCGGCGCAGACTCAATCGGTCGAACGACCTCCTTCTGTGCTGTACTATTCTATAATTCTGTGATTTGTTATAAATTGCCTTGGAATGACCTGAGGTCGTGAAAGGTGCTATATAAATGCAAATTCTTTGTTTTCTTTCTTTAAAACAGGCTGTTCTGAATACATACTAGAATTGTGAATAATATTTCAACTGAAAGTTGTCATTTTGCGTAGTGTGGTCCTGGTGCCATGCAGGCCATCAGGGTCCTGGCTTGAGCTGGCTACTTGCAGCTGTAGGAGCACGGCAAATGCTGTCAATGTCCTTGGGCCAGGGCGGGATTGAGGTTGCTATCCAGTGAAAAAGAAAGACTTTCATTTCTACAGCGCCTTTCACGGCCACTGGACTCTTGAAGCGCTTTACAGCCAATGAAGTAATTTTTTGAAGTGTGGTCACTGTTGTAATGTGGGAAACACGGCAGCCAATTTGCCCACAGCAAGGTCCCACAAACAGCAATGTGATAATGACCAGATCATCTGTTTTTGTTATGTTTGAGGGATAAATATTGGCCCAGACACCGGGGATAACTCCGAAATGGTGCCATGGGATCTTTTACATCCACCTGAGAGCAGACAGGGCCTCAGTTTAACGTCTCGTCAGAAAGACGGCACCTCCGACAGTGCAGCACTCCCTCAGCACTGCACTGGAGTGTCAGCCTAGCTTTAGGTGCTCAAGTCCCTGGAGCGGGACTGAACCCACAACCTTCTGACCTTTGAGGCGAGTGTGCCACCCACTGAGCCACAGCTGACACCGTGAAGATGTGTGTGTGTGTGTCTGGTAAGGACAGCGTTCAGTTAGACTGTGATGTTTTCCAAAGCTACATCGCCTACTCGCCACCCTGGATCACATGTAGGGTGTGGTTAGAGATCATAGAAACATAGAAGATAGGAGCAGGAGTAGGCCATTCGGCCCCTCGAGCCTGCTTTGCCATTCAATGCGATCATGGCTGATCATCCAAATTCAGTACCCAGTCCCTGCTTTCTCCCCATATCCCTTGATCCCTTTAGCCTTAAGAAATATATCCAACTCCTTCTTGAATATATTTAATGAATTGGCTTCCACTGCCTTCTGTGGTAGAGAATTCCACAAGTTCACCACTCTCTGGGTGAAGAAATTCCTCCTCATCTCTGTCCTAAATGGCTTACCCCTTATCCTTAGACTGTGACCCCTGGTTCTGGACTCCCCGGCCATCGGGAACATCCTTCCTGCATCAGATCTATACAATCCTATCCTGCTCAATCTGCTCTACAACTGGTGCTCCATGAATTGCAATACCTGAGTGCGTAATAAAATTAGTGACCACAGTAACATGATGACCTATAGTCACCTTATTGGACCTCTGCCCCGTTGTGACTACATTTATTATTGCAGTGTGATTGGTAAGATCACCTCGTTAGAAGGCTATGCCCATATCTCATCCCGAACTTTGCCTAACCTATCCAAAGGGCTTTCCATACCATCGTGCGAGTATGCTGTCACCTCTGCCAAAAGTTGAGGGTTGAAGACCCACAGCAGGACATAATCCAGGCTGACACACCAATGCTTTGCTGAGGAAATGCTGCACGGTTGAGGGTGAAGTCCATTGGGTGAGGTGTTCAAGTGAGTTCTCATCTAATCTGTTCATGTGGACACTAACGATCCCATCCACTGTTTGGTAAAGGGGCAACAATGTATCTGGCGTCCTAGCCAATATTTGTCCTTCATCCAATAACGCCAAAAAAAGCGTTAACTGGTCTTCCATTTTACTGCTGTTTTGAGGAAATTGCTGGTGCAGAAATGCTGCCACAGAAGTCATTCGATTCATTGAGCAAAGTGCCTTGCGATATTTTGATTGTGTGATTAGGCACTATATTGGGCGCAAGAATTTTTTTTTTCATCCACTGCCTGAACCTTGATATCTGTTCCCCTGACCTTAATGGGGAAAGTTCAGGCCTGGCTGTTCGGTTATGGGTTGTGCAGTGTTCCTCCTGACGATTAATACTGGCCAGTGCTACAATGGAGCTTGTTTCATCCCAGCCAAGCTTTCTACCCCTTTGCGTATTCCATCATAGATACTTCTGTAGGCAGCAAGAGTATTGAGGGATAGGGAGATTTATTACTGGGATTTAAAGAGATGCAGCAGATGAAATGATGGAGGAGCTTTAAGGGGCTGAATGTCCTCTTGTTTCTATCTCGACCTACATTTTGCCTTGAATGAAAATGTTGCATGATGTGCTTTATTCCCCACGGCACCTTTCCGTGCAAGCGCAGGAGATGCAACACATGCACTTTTACCTCTTTCCTTCCCGCTGTCCAGGGCCCCAAACACTCCTTCCAGGTGAAACAGCGATTTACTTGTTGTACTTACAATTTAGTATACTGTATTCGCTGCTCACGATGCGGTGGTCTCTACATTGGGGAGGGCAAACGCAGATTGGATGACCACTTTGTGGAATATCTCTGTTCCGTCCGTAAGGGTGACCCCGAGCTTCCGGTTGCCTGTCACTTTAATTCTCCGCTCCACTCCCACTCTGACCTCTCTGTCCTCGGCCTCTTACACTGTTCCAAAGAAGCTCAATGTAAACTCGAGGAACAGCACCTCATCTTTCGATTAGGCACTTTACAGCCTTCTGGACTTAACATCAAGTTCAACAATTTCAGACTATAACCTCGACCCCAATGTTTTTCTCCTCTCACATGGCAGCTGTTGATCATCCTGCCATCGCTATTTACATTTCATCTAGAGTCATCTTTTGTTTCTTAACTTGTCCCATAACCATCTCCTTTTGCCTCGCACCATCATCCCTTTTGTCATTTAATCTCTCCTGCCTTCCAGCCTATCACAGACTTTTGCTTTTGTTCTTTCCTCCCCATCTCCCTTTCTCTGCCCCTGCACTTGCTTAAAAATCTTGTTACTTCTCCAACTTTTTGCAGTTCTGATGAAGGGTCACCGACCTGAAACGGTGACTCTTTCTCTAACCACAGATGCTGCCTGACCACCTGAGTGTTTCCAGCATTTTCTGTTGTTGCTTTTTTTTGCCTTGTTGGTTTGTGTGCGGGTGAAGTATTGGTAGATTTTGGAGCTTGATTCATTAAACTCGGGATTGAGAGGAAACATTTGGAATCTGGTCGTATTAAAAGAGCAATTCAGTGTGGTGCCAAGGTCTCGTTGAAAATAATCTCGTTAGTGCGCAGTAATGAATTCGGCGATGCAGCAACATGTCACTGATTATCTCTGGTGTGAATTTCTTCCCCTCTGCCGAAAGCTACTGAAGTGAATAAATGCATGTTGTAAAAGTTCATGCTGCGGCAGAGGCAAAGTCTGCTGCCTTATTATCAGTGTAGTAACTGGAATGTGTGGTCTTGGGACTTGAGTGAGGTACTGGAAGGTGACGGGCATCAGCTGCCTGAAAACTAACCTGTGCAGTATGGACAACCCATTGGGTGTGATGAAATGGAGAAGGCCCAAAGCATGATGTGTGTGCTATTGAATTTTTTTTTTTCAAATGTATAATCCTGTACCTTTTTACCCCCAGGGCATCTATTCTAATCTTGCATATAGGATCAAGAGCTGCTGCTCGGCTCTGCCTGTGGCTCAGTTGGGTTTATCGAAGGAATAGCTGACTAGTTCAGTCCCCAGTCTGGATTGAGTTAGCAGATCTGAACTAGAGATGTCAATGTGGATTGTCAATGTCAATTTTCGCTACAAGCCCACTGACTCCCACAGCTACCTGGACTACACTTCCTCCCACCCCGCTTCCTGTAAGGACTCTATTCCATTCTCCCAGTTTCTCTGTCTCTGCCGTATCTGCTCCGACAATGCCACCTTCCACACCAGTGCTTCTGACATGTCTTCCTTTTTCCTCAACCGAGGATTCCCCTCTACCGTGGTTGACACGGCCCTCGACTGTGTCCGTTCTATCTCCCGCACTTCTGCCCTCACCCCTGCCCCTCCCTCCCGGAACCACGATAGGGTTCCCCTTGTCCTCCCCTTTCACCCCACCAGCCTCCACATTCAACGGATCATCCTCCGCCATTTCCGCTACCTCCAAAGTGATCCCACCACCAAACGCATCTTCCCCTCCCCTCCCCTTTCAGCATTCCGTAGGGGCCGCTCCCTCCGAGACACCCTAGTCCACTCCTCTATCAGCCCTTCCCCTTCGCCTGGCACCTTCCCGTGCAAGCGCAGGAGATGTAACACCTGCCCCTATACCTCTCCCCTTCCCACTGTCCAGGGCCCCAAACAGCGATTTACTTGTACTTCTTGCAATCTAGTATACTGTATTCGCTGCTCACGATGCGGTCTCCTCTACATTGGGGAGACCAAACGCAGATTGGGTGACCGCTTTGCAGAACACCTCCATTCAGTCCGTAAGGGTGACCCCGAGCTTCCGGTCACCTGTCATTTTAATTCACCGCTCCATTCCCACTCGGACCTCACCGTCCTTGGCCTCTTGCATTGTTCCACGGAAGCTCAACGTAAACTCGAGGAACAGCACCTCATCTTCCGATTAGGCACTTTGCAGCCTTCTGGACTCCATATCGAGTTCAATAATTTCAGATCATAACCTCGGCCCCTATTACATTTTTACTTATTTTTTCTCTCTCCCACGTGGCAGCTGTCTCTCTGCCAGTACACTTCACACCTCATCTGAGCTGTCTTTTGTCTCTTTATATATTGCTTGGCAGAGCCTACAACACTTGTGGCAACAAGCTGCTGTGGATGTCTAAGTTTGAACAAAAGCCATGAATAGCCAATTCACATCTTGCCGTTGGCCCTTAGCCCAACTGTGCAGGCTACCGCTGGGCAAACTGCAACACCGGGCAGCATGGGTGGGCTGAACGGTCCACCTGCCTGGAACCAGAAAAAAATGGCATCTTTGCTGTTCTTGGTACAACCTTCGGAATCACCCAGAAAAGCAGAGCGTGGGGTGGGTGTGGCCTTCTCTAGAGATGCAGTCGTAGGCTCATTCACCTTGGCGTAGCCAGTGACATTGCAGGAGGATAAAGGCAGCATGCGTGAGCTATATTTGGATTGTCTGGAGGGCAGTGGCAGAATGGCACTGACTCGGGTGAGGGGGAAGGACTGAGTGCCACTGGTTGGAGCGGAGAGATTACCACTTTTTTTTGAAGTAGTTTCCAATTGTTGCTGTGCAGACAGACCATGGCCATATTAGACATAAAGTACACCAAGTACTTGAACTGCAGGATTCCTTTGGCTAAAGATTACTGAAAAGATTAGACCAGTATTGTTAAATCAATACTTTCTAAAAAGAAATGTCTTTTTTTATCTGATCTGAGTCCTTCCCACCCTGCCCTGCCCCAAAAGACCACTTACTCTATCCTACAGGGATCTTGGAAATCTTGGGGTTGAAACTCCACTGTGTGCTACGAAGGAGGCCAAAATGTTACATTAACTAATGAGCGTGGGAATGTTACACAACCCTGTTAACCAATACACTAAAAATAACAGTCAGTGGAATCTCAGCCTCTTGGTGTATGTAAGCTGGACTCGGATTAAATAAAACCTCCGCTGGTTGTGACTCCGTGATTGACCGAGCAATAATATTGTGCTTGCAGGGACTGGAAACGAGTACCACAGAAATGAAAAGCCATCACTTAAATAAGCTTCCCGTTAGAAACAAAATTGATTTGAAAGAATGATTCCTGTCTCGGGTGGGTGCAAATTCAATAATATAGGTTGGTGTCGTTTTGCAGCTTAATATCGAGCTGACTATTGCCTACGGTAAAGAATGACACTCCAAACTGAAGCAGCCTGCTGGGGCTATGTGCAATATATGAGGCAGTTGATGACACGCATGAGTTTATTGTTTGGGCAGCACTCTCGTTCAGTACTACTGCTGAATAATTCCTTCTCTCTCTCCTTGAGGACGGGGCCACAGTTCCGCAGGTACGGCCAGCCTGCCTCCCTAGTAATTCACTCAAGTGGCCACGCTTTATGCGTAAGCCTTGACGGTGAATGTTGGCAGGCTGTGGGGTGTCATCAGAGCCAAGCTCATTCCAGAAGAGATCATTGAAAAGCAATTGGGAACCACTGACTCTTTATTTTAACACTCTTTCCTAGCCCAAACCCACAAGAAAGATGGAAGAAAGAACTTGCATTTCTATAGCGTCTTTCACGACCTTGGGACGTCCGAAAACGCTTTACAGCCAATGAAGTACTTTTGAAGTGTAGTCACTGTTGTAATGTAGGAAACGGGGCAGCCAATTTGTGCACAGCAAGCTCCCACAAACAGCAATGTGATAATGAATCTGTTTTTGTGATGCTAAATTTTGGCCAGGACACTGGGGGTAACTCCTCTGCTCTTCTTCGAAGTAGTGCCACGGGATCTTTTACGTCCACCTGAGGGGGCAACCAGGGCCTCGGTTTAACGTCTCATCCGAAAGACGGCACCTCCGACAGTGCAGCGCTCCCTCGGTACTGCATTGGAGTGTCGACCTGGATTTTGTGCTCAAGTCGCTGAAGTGGGACTTGAACCCACAATCTCCTGACTCTCGGAGGCGAGAGTGCTACCCACTGAGCCACAGCTGACACCAATTGTAGTATTGTACTGGCTGAGTGAAGCTAACTTGGCCCGATCCGGGGATTGAACCTGTGACCTTTTATGACTTGTGGTTCAATACTACACCATGAGGTGCGCTTACCTACTTTGCCATGAGGGGGGGAGGGGGGCTGAATTCTTGCCCTTCCAACTTCCCCTGCTGTTGGAGACCGCCGTTTCTTGAGCAGTGCTTGTTCTCGGGCGATGTAAACCATCATCGTTTCTGGTATCTGTTTGGAGATCGATGAATAATCTCGCACAAGCCAGATACCATCTTGGTGGGAGCGCTGAATAGAGACGGAAGACTGCAAGAGGATGCTGTGGAGATGAGATTTCAGATAGTTAAATGTATGAACAAGTGAAAGATGGGTTGCTGTTTCCTTAGTGTTATTAGTTGTGTGGCAGAAAATGAACAAAAACATTGTTGAAAGAGTATGTGTTTATCTTTAAGTTTAACAAGCTGCTATCCCTCCTCCCCTCGTTCTAAAGTTACTTTTTGTGCTCCTCCCATCAGAAAAATGGTTCTTGTAAATTCCTGTTGAAGTCTCTTGCACCCCACCATTGGTGGCCGTGACTTTAGCCACCTAAGCCCCATGCTCTGGAATTCCCTCCCTAAACCTTTGCCTCGCCATCTCCCTCTCCTCCTTTAAGATCCTCCTAAAACCCAAAAGTTGTTTTTTTTTTGCCCCTATTCCATCATATTTATTAGGGCTGCCCCAGGATTGTCCATACATAACTGCAACAATCCGGGAAGGATTTAGATGTATCAAATACAGTTGAACATCAAGTACAAGTGTTTTGTGCAATGTTTTCTCAAAAGTAGCCATGGTGTGGAGATGCCGGTGTTGGACTGGGGTGGACAAATGTAAGAAGTCACACAACACCAGGTTATAGTCCAAATAAAACTTGGACTAGAACCTGGTGTTGTGTGACTTCTTACATTTCTCAAAAGTAGCTGTAGTTATCAGGTCTTCTGCTATAGTAATTGAGCTCTGTAAATAATGACATCAAATTATGATTTCATCATATTTATAAAAGCATGCCTTTAATTAAAAACTGCTTGCACTTGACCCTGTAAGTGACTGTAAAGGAGCACTGGTCTGCTTCATACAGTAGAATTTACCCAGCCTTTTTCAGTTTTTGCTGAAGCTTTTGGTCAACCCTCCTAACCTTTCATCCTTTTTCCTTTAATGGCATCCATTGCAAAGTATTTACAGCCCAGAAACGGGCCCTTCGGTCCATGCCAGTGTTTATGCTCCACATCAGCCTCCTCCCACCCTTCTTCATCTAACTCCAACATAGCCTTCTATCCTTTCTCCCTCATTTGTTTAACTAGCTTCCCCTTAAATGTATCGATGCTATTCACCTCAACTACTCCTTGTGATAGCAAATTCCACATTCTTGCCACTCTCTGGGTAAAGCAGTTTCTCCTGAATTCCCTATTGGATTTATCAGTGACTATCTTGTATTTATGGACCCTAGTTCTGGTCTTGCCCACAAGTAGAAGCATCTTCTCTGTCTACCCGATCATACCCTTTCATAATGTTAAAGACCTCTATCAGATCACCCCTCAGTATTTTTTCTGGAAAAAATATCCCCAGACTGTTCAATCTTTCCTGATGGGTATAATCTCCCAGTTCTGGTATCATTCCAGTAAATCTTTTTTGTACCTTCTCCAGTGCCTTTTTATAATATGGAGACCAGAACTGTGCACAGTACTCAAAGTGTGGTCTAACCAAGGTTCTTTCCAAGTTTAACATAACTTACGCTGCTGCATAACCCCTTGGGGCATTTCTTTCTACGTTAAAGGCCCTGTACATGTGTGGTTTGTGCTGCTGCTGCCTCACAAAGGTTAATAGTTTGTGACAAAGTGTTGCTGAGTATAATGGGCTGGATTCTATCCCTGGTATTGCTTCAACCAAGTGGAGAGAGTCAGAGAGGGAGGCATTAAAAATTTTTTTTTTAATGTGTTCCTGGGATGTGGGCGTCACTGGCAAGGCCAGTGTTTGTTGCCCATCCCTAGTTGCCCTTGGAAAGTGGTGGTGAGCCGCCGCCTTGAACCGCTGCAGTCCGTGTGGTGTAGGTGCTCCCACAGTGCTGTTAGGGAGAGCGTTCCAGGATTTTGACCCAGCGACGATGAAGGAACGGCGATATATTTCCATGTCAGGATGGTGTGTGACTTGGAGGGGAACTTGCAGGTGATGGTGTCCCCATGCATTTGTCCTTCTAGGTGGAAGGGGTCGCGGGTCTGGGAGGTGCTGCTGAAGAAGCCTTGGCGAGTTGCTGCAGTGCATCTTGTAGATGGTACACACTGCAGCCACGGTGCGCTGGTGGTGGAGGGAGTGAATGGTTAAGGTGGTGGATGGGGTGCCAATCAAGCGGGCTGCTTTGTTCTGGATGGTGTTGAGCTTCTTGGGTGTTGTTGGAGCTGCACGCATCCAGGCAAGTGGAGTATTCCATCGCACTCTTGACTTGTGCTTTGTAAATGGTGGAAAGGTTTTGGGGAGTCAGGAGGTGAGACGCTCGCTGCAGAATACCCAGCCCCTGACCTGCTCTTGTAGCCACAGTATTTATGGGGCTGGTCCAGTTAAGTTTCTGATCAATGGTGACCCCCCAGGATGTTGCAGGTGGGGCATTCGGCGATGGTAATGCCGTTGAATGTCATGGGGCGGTGGTTAGACTCTCACTTGTTGGAGACAGTCATTGCCTGGCACTTGTGTGGCACGAATGTTACTTACCAGTCCAAGCCTGAATGTCGTCCATGCCTTGCTGCATGCGGGCATGGACATCAGTCCATCAGTTTGAGTAGGAGCTGAGCTCATTTCAAAGGATAGCATTCAAGCCAGCATCATTTGAGAGAGAGGAGACCATCAGCCCATCAGCTTGGGCTGTTAATTATTGTCCTTCAGTGTTAACAGTTTTCTCACCACTTTGTTTTCGCAGTTAGAAGTTTGATGTTTTTAAGGTGAAAAGGTCAGAGTTTGGTAACCAGACCTACAGGATTCTGTTCTGAAAAAGGCAATCTGAATTTTAATAACACCTAGTTCAGATGTACAGAAGGTCTTATTATAATTGAATGGGCTCATGCAGTGGGCGCAGGCAGCAATTTGCATGGGTGAGTTTAAGACACCCTGGTAACCTAATATAATTAGACCGAGTGCCTGTGAGAGTCACCTGACCTAAACGGATCAGTCCTCCTGGCCCGGGGGCTCTGCTTTGTATTAACAATCTTGTTGGAAATGATTTAATTCGGTTTTAATATTTTAATTTGTTTAAGGTGACAGGTATCCGTGCCAGAGAATGAGGCCCTTTTGGGGCCTCATGTTGGCATCAATCACTCCACCCGGGCACAATATTACTAAGTACACAGTGTGCAGCTCTATATTCTGCCCCAACAATACATCTTAACCCCAAAGACACAGTACGCTCCCCTCTACAGCCTCAGTGATCTCTATTTGAGTGAGGTTACCAATTTAGTGCTAATTTGTGGTGAATTGTGTAGTTTTGTGTGAGGGGCTTACTCTCTCTAGGAAATTGTTGAGACCGTTCTCAGACATATCTCACGGGGTCCTTTACGGCTGACCGATAAAAGACCTTCCTCCCATCAGTCGGAGTTAGAATCAAATCCAAGTTCCAGAAATTATGAGATCACAAGAAAAATACTGATGGCAAAAGGTTAGGTACCCCATCTTGGTACATTTATCTAGAAAGAACCTACAGTTCCTTCATCCAGGGATGAGGGACTTCAGTTCTGAGGAGAGGTTGGAGAAGTTCAGACTGTTCTCCTTGGAACAGAGAAGGTTAATAGCTGAACTAATAGAGATTTTCAAAATGATGTGCGGTTTCAATAGAGAAAAATTATTACCTCTGGCGAGTGGGTCAAGAACCAGAGGTCACAGATTTAAAATCATTGGCAAAAGGTCCATAGAAACATAGAAGATAGGAGCAGGAGTAGGCCATTCGGCCCCTCGAGCCTGCTCCACCATTCAATGAGATCATGGCTGATCATCCAAATTCAGTACCCTGTCCCTGCTTTCTCCCCATATCCCTTGATCCCTTTAGCCTTAAGAAATATATCTAACTCCTTCTTGAATATATTTAATGAATTGGCCTCAACTGCCTTCTGTGGTAGAGAATTCCACAGGTTCACCACTCTCTGGGTGAAGAAATTCCTCCTCATCTCTGTCCTAAATGGGGAGATGAGGAGAAATATTTTCACTCTGAGTTGTTGGGATCTGGAACGCTCGACTCGAAAAGCTGGTGGAAGCCGATTCCATCAATAATGTTAAAAGGGAGTTGGACAGGTGCTTGAGGATGAGGAACTGACAGGGTTGGGGACAAAAAGCGGGGATGTGGGACTGAACACGACTGCTCCTTCACAGAGCCGGCACAGGCACGACGTGCCGAATGGCGGCCTCCTGTGCTGTAAGTTTTTATGATGCTATTATATGAACTTTTAAAAATAATTCCCAAGGATTTTGCCTTCGCTCCACTATCTAGCGGTTCATTCCAAGTGTTGCGCTCTCTCTCTCTCTGCGTGACGATATCTGTCATAAATTTGCCAGTTTGAATTCGTACTTCCTTGTCGTCTTCACCGTTTAATTTGTAGTGAAGAAAGAACTTGCATTTTTTTAATGTCGTTCACGACCTCCGGACCTTCTAAATCCCTTCGCATCCAGTAAAGTACTTTTGAGTTGTAGTCACTGATTTGTAATGTAGGAAAGATGGCAGCCAATTTGTGCACAGCAAGGTCCCACAAACGTCAATGAAATAACTGACCAGATGATCTGTTTTGTAGTAGCGTTGGTTAAGGGATAAATGTTGGCCAGGACAATGGAATAACTCCCCTACTGTTCTTTGAATGTGGCCATGGGATCTTTTACGTCCACTTGGAAAGACCAGACGAGGCTTCGGTTTAATGTCTCGGCCAAATGAGGGCACCTCCAACAGTGCAGCACTCCCTCAGTACTGCACTGACGTGTCAGCCTAGATGATATGCTCAAATCTTTGGAGTGGGGCTTGAACCCATGACGTTCCGACTCCGAGACGAGAGCACTACCCACTGAGCCAAGGCTGACCCCATTTGGCAAAGATTACTTTCAACGTCCATCTCTGAACTGGGTTGTCAGAATTGCTTTGGCTGACCTTCCAGATTTATCTTTTCTATACTGCTTTAATGCCTTGTATACTTCCTGAAGTTCCCCCTCAGTTGCATCCTTTCATATCCAAGTTTCTCCAGTCGCCTGGCTCATTCTCCTGACTCTTTTCTGAGCCACCTCTGGAACCTGAATGTTCCCCTTGTATCTGTGATGAAAAGTGGGCACTGTACCTGAGGCACTGTTTCACTGGAGCACTGTAACTTTTCAGAATGCCCCCCTCTGGCTTGTACTCGAATGGTTACGCAGTATCGCTCAACACTGTCATCTGCTTTGTTGTTTGATGTTCTGTCGTAACTGGACAGGTTAAATGCAGAGTCTACTGCCTCCCCATAGATCTCTTCCAAAGTAACCAATGGCTAATTCAACACCAATAAAGTTACGAAGAAAAGTTTTATTTTGTAGTTGTACTTAAAGTTACCATGAAATTCCCATGGAAAGTGATAATTCCTGAACACACTCAGCATTTAGGCAAAAGGTCATGAGGTATAAATCAAGTTTACCTTTCCTACAATCTAATATTTATTGACTTTGAGATGCTAATGCCTTGGTTTAATTGTGTGCTGAATAAAATCACTCTCTCAAACGTTCAGCTTTAGTGCTTTAAACAAATTTGAATAATTCTAGTTGCAGCGATTAATGTCACTGTTTCTCGGGGCAGATTCGAGATCAGATGCGGCCGGTTTGCGATAGAAAAGGATCGCAGGGGTTGCACAAAGTGACTCAACCTTCAGGCCAGTGAGTAATTTATGGGACCGAATATTGTCGCTGTGAGCTCATGGGTTGGTTGAACGGGGTAACTGTGGTCCAAAGGAATTAAATGTGTCCCCACTTCTAGTTTTGAAGATGTGTTGTAGAGATTTGGTGTTGTGATAAGTTCACCGGTTATCACGTTTCGCAGAAAAACAACAGAATGGAAAACGCAACCGAAGCATTTTGATTGACCTTGTGTTTTTCACATTGAAGTGAGGCGTTGCCGAGATGGAAATATTAAAATGGGGAGTTGGGTGGTGAGGGGCAGAAGGGGAGGTGGCGTGTTGCTGTTGTGATGGTGTACTCGTTCAAATTCTTCACAAATAGAAAAAGAGCCGTCGTTCCATGGCGTGCTTCAAGTTCACTTTTACTGGGGCAAGGCATTGCAAAACCAATTCCTGCATTTTTTTCATACCATTTTTTGTGGCCATGATTAATGATGGCTTTGGGCACCGTGCTGTCTGAAAATTGCTTTGAAACTTTAACCAAAAAAAATGTGATTTGCACTTTTGGTGCTGGCCTTGAGGTTACCATGTTGGTCGTGTATCATCACCTCAACCGTGCCTGAATCAACCAGTTGCCAATTGGGTGAAACCACTGCCTATTAACCAGGTGCTGGAACGTAACTGGGAGACTTTTTCCAGAAGTTTAACCTGCATTCAGTTGGGGAAGGCATACTCTGCGCAGTATGTTCATAACGTCCTTGGGTCTGGGAAGTTATCCAAATGACTCGGTGGATAAATGGGGCACGTAGTATTATACTGAGTCATCTAGATTTGGAAGGTCTCCTCTACGGTGCCAGATCTGTGCTGAGTTGGTTGACCCCAGCTCAGATGATGCTGGGAGTGATAGTTGATCTCCGTATTCCTAGAAGTGGGGAAAAGTCAGATGGGGTTCGCGCGCTCTCTCACTCTCTCTTTCTCTATTCCAGACCAGTGCTGGAAGGTACATGTGTGGATTTATTCTAAGGATGTGGGGAAAAGTCAGATAGGGCACTCGCTCACTCGCTCACTCGCTCTCTCGCTCTCTCACTCTCAGACCAGTGCTGGAATTATTCTAAGGAGCTGTTGAGCAACATGTTGACAGTCACTGCCTTAGGCTCATATATGGTCACTTGGGTGAGCTACCAAAGGGCTGTCGGCACCAGTGTAACTCAGCAAGAATCATTGCCGAGAGGAGGGAAGGAAACTTGGAAAAATGAACTCTTCCATTAAATATTTCACTAGATCAGGGGATAAACATGAACAAAGAAGACCATTCAGCCCATCTTATCTCATCTAGCTAGAAAAACCTACAGGGCCCCCCACTGTCCCCATCCCTCATTTCAGCTTCCAAAGATATCTTAGATGACTACCTCTGCTAATCACTCTTTACATTTAGGAGAACTTCCTGATGTTGATTCTAGGTTTGCCTTTCACCACATTGAACCCGTGACCCTTTGTTCTGGATTTGTCCTTTCTATTATTATATATATATTTGTATACCCCTCAGTCACCTTTTTGGTTAGGGAGCCAGAATTTCTCCAGTTCATGGTCATAAATAAATCCTTTGACAATACGGATCATCTTCATCACATTTCTGCGCTGTCTATTTTTTTGTGTCTTGATGAACTCTTTGATTGTTCTCAGCAACTTTGATTGTTCTCAGCAAGTCTTCCTTCAACTTAAAAACCCTACTGATTTAGCAGAACAGTTCGATATTCTGTGTGCTCTGTTGATTGGTACTTCATGTTAACTGGACATGTTAAATGTCAACTCTGCTAACAGCCCTAGGACTCTCAATATCGCCCTTGGCTGGTCTGAAACCATTCATAGTATATGTATGGTTTTTCTTCCAATGTGCAGTACCTTGTACGTATCCACGTTGTGCTTCATTTGTCTCTGTTCTACCCATTTGTAGATGTTACCCAGGCTCCTTGCCTGCTCCCATCCTGTTGGTGTTGTCTATGAAATGTGCATTGTATCCAAATCATTGATGTCAATGAAAAACTTTAGGAAACTTAAACTGATATTCGAAGCACTCCACTCATGACTCCCAGCGACCTCTTCACTACCACTCCTAGAAAATACCTGTTGCTTTTTACTGTCAATTTTTTTTTTACACCCATATTTATCCAAATTGACTTTCCACTGCTTTAAGCTTACCTTACCTGACAAATTTTTGTTAGTGGCTTTCTTGGTGTACCACACCATATGGTTTATCACTGTCCATTTGGGATGTCCCTTGTTCAGAAAGTCAAGAAGCTAGGCCAGGTCATTGCTCTTCTGAAGCTGTGTTGGGAGCTACCTACTTGCTTAGGTTATTATGCAGGCAGTCTTCTAGTTTGTTGCTAAATAATAGATTTCATTATTTTGCAAGTTGACCTGTAGTTTCCTGGGTCAGGTTTGTCTTTTTTAAAAACAAAAAATAATTCCGACTAAAGTCTACTGATGATTTAAAGTCAATTTTTGCATGGAGAACTTTGAATTAAGCAGTCTTTTAAATTAAGCAACTCTGAATGAAAACCAGTAAACTATACTGAAAGCAGCTTGTTGCCAATCCAGAGGGACCTCCCCAGCATTCACCGACTGCCTGCTCATGTTATCTCTCGCTTGTTAGTAGATCTTGTCTTGTGTCTCTCTCTGGGATTGTGGGATGTGTTTTTCTTGATCTCTTCCTCCATCTCATTGATACAGAAGTTGTTAAATCTCTTTGGATTATTCCCAATAATCAAGAACATGCTTCTCATGTTTTCTCTAGTGAGCACTTCAAGGAGGTAATATTGAGTATGTTAACTATTTTAATTCATCCTCCGCTTCAGACCTGTTTGCATCTTCACAGGGTAATCGATTCTTCATGGACAACCCACTTACTTTTATAGTCATGGGAGAATTTCTGGCTCTTGTGTTGAACATCAGTTTTTTTTTTTTATTTGGGGAAGTTGGGTGATGGGGATTAAATTCAAAATGAGGAACCTTTAGTTGAAAATTCCAATAAAACAACTTAAAGTACAATAACAACCTAATGTAAGCAAGTCAAGGATCCAAGTAGTGAGACATGCATTCTTAACTTCAGTTGCATTTTGGTGACCCTTAAGGAAGCTTTGTTATTGCTATTGGATGGAACAGTTGATGACTATCTTTCAGTCAAGTTAGTGGTTGCAGGAGCTTCTCAATTAAATTTGCTGCTACCTATACTGATAGGGTTGTGTTGCTGTTCTCTATTTCTGCCGTTCGAGTGCAACTTGGCAGTGTACCTTCAGCACTCCTTTCAAAAGTCCAATAGTTGGAGAGTTATAATTAACTTTGGTTTAATCACTGACCTCGAGAAATTGGCTGGGAGAAGACATAAATATAATACTCTAGAGACAGGATCGTTAACCCAGCCATCTTGTCTATTTGCATGCCTGACTCTATGTGCTGTTCAGTTTTCTCACGCTGGTCCAGTAATGCACGTTAGCCACTTCCACCAAAATTCTTGGGTTTCCTTTCACTCCAAGATCAGAATTAGATACAGGAACAAACAGTTTTTGTTAAATGCTAGTGGAGCTTCCCAAGATGTGTCTACCATCTACAAGATGCACTGCAGCAACTCGCCAAGGCTTATTCGGCAGCACCTCCCAAACCCGTGACCTCTACCACCTCGATGGACAAGGGCAGCAGGCGCATGGCAACACCACCACCTCCAAGTTCTCCTCCAAGTCATACATCATCCTGACTTGGAAATATATCTCTGTTCCTTCATCGTTACTGGGTCAAAATCCTGGAACTCCATACATAACAGCACTGTTGGAGTACCTTCACCACACGGACTGCAGCAGTTCAAGAAGGCGGCTCACCACCACCTTCTCAAGGGCAATTACGGATGGGTAATAAATGCTGGCCTTGCCAGCGATGCCAACATCCCATGAATGAATTTTTTTTTAAAAAGATGATAAATGTAATAATGTTGAGTGTATAAATAAATCTGTGCCCCTAACCCACCCCACTTATAGACACGCACACAGATACACACGCACACAGACACAGACCTCTCCATGCCAGCCACCTGTTCTTGTCATGAATTATATAGCAATTAGTTTAGATGGTACCAGAAGTATATAGAATGTAGTCGGGTGTTAATTCAGTCATTTTAGCTCAATAAAAATTCAAATTATCCAGTGGTTCGAATTAACTTATTTTAATGAAAATGTCTTCTGTGCTGTTTTAATTTGAATTAAGTAACTCGGAATTAAAATTAGACTAAGTATAAAAAAAAATCAAATTATATATTTGTATCAAATTACATAAAATGACACCAAAATATATAACTTTGTCTGAAATCTATCTTCTCCCAGTTTTGTATGATTCTCCCTCTAGTATATGTGATCTCACTATTTGCTTCATTTGTGTCGAATCCCTGAACCAGTGCTACTGAAACAGATTAAAACCAGGAAATGCTGGAAATACTCCGCAGATCAGGCAGCATCTGTGGCGAGAGAAACCGAGCTAACGTTTCAGGTTGATGACCCTTTGTACTATGCAACAGATTACCTGGTCATTTTAGCTCATTGGCTGTTTGCGGGACCTTGCTGTGCGCAAATTGGTGACCATGTTTGCCCACACAAGGACAGTGTTTACACCTCCAAATTAAATAATCGGCTATGATGTAATTTTGGACGGGCTGAGGTCATGAGAGTAGCTAAATAAATACAAGATTTGTTCTTTCTCTCTCCCCTAATATCCTAATCACAGAAACCGCTCTTGTGCCCTTTTTGGCTGGTTAGGAGCAGGAATGGGAAAATGTGTTTGCATGCAGGAAAAAGTCATGAACATTCAGAGAGGATGACTCTTGAGAAGGTAATCTTTTTGTGGCACATGTGGGTTATTCTTTAACAGGACCTGAGCACACAGGCCAGAATAAAGGAGCGTACTGCTGTTTGATTAATGCTTTATCCTTATCTAAAATGTGGGAAAGAATAGCCGAAGCCGCAGCAAACACTGACTACCTGTTTTGTTCTGGGTCGATCGGATGACTGTTTCCATGGCAATGGAATAATTGCACCTTAATTAAAAACAACAACTTGTATTTATATAGCGCCTTTAAAGTAGTAAAACGTCCCAAGCGCTTCACAGGAGCAATTATCAGACAAAGTTTGGCATAGATATTTGAAAGTGCTAAAAATACTCCGCGGGTCAGGCAGCATCTGTGGAGAGAGAAACGGAGTTAACGTTTCAGGTTGGTGACCATTCGTCCGAACTGGAAAAAGTTGCGGATATAATGGGTTTTAAGCAAGTGCAGAGGTAGGTTGGGGTGGGGGGCGGGGGGGTGCGTGGAGAAAAGAGCAACAGGGATGGTCTGTGATAGGGCGGGAAGGCAGGTGTGATTAAATGAGGAAAGGGATGATGGGACCAAAAGCTTGGTCAAAGAGGTCGGTTTTAAGGAGCATCTTAAAGGAGGAAGAGAGGTTTAGGGAGGGAATTCCAGAGCTTCGTGCCCAGGCAGCTGAAGGCACGGCCGCCAAAGGTGGAGCGATGAAAATCGGGGATGCGCAAGAGGCCAGAATTGGAAGAGTGCAGAGAACCCTGAGGGTTATAGGGCTGGAGGAGGTTAGAGATGGGGAGGGGCGAGGCCATGGAGGGAAACTCCCATTTACTGCTGGGGCTTCTATTAAGGTAGTCCCCACTCCCTTTGGCACGCTGATGGCCTTTCTGAAAGGAATTTAATTATTATTTAAATAGCGATAATTAAGCTTCGATTAATTCATGTTGAATAGAAAGGTGTTAAAGTTGAACTTGGTAATAAGGGATTCTGCGGCGTTTTTCCTTTTCCTTAACTTCCCTCCACTCCCCTATGTGGTTTTGATGTGCTGTCCATATTCTATTACTCACCGACAGCTTGCATGCCCTCTCATCTTCCCGTGTTTGGCTTGTTTCTGTGACGTTAGCCTCTGTTCTAGGGTAATGGGTTGTAGAGTCTTCTGTTGTGAGGTATGACCAATAAAACTACAGATTTGGTGCATGGCACGTTTTGATGCTTTTTGTTGTTGGGGGCCCTTCTCCATTGCCCAGAGAGAGAGAGAGAGAGACCACCCCCTCTTCTAGTGTCTGGGAAGCAGCCGCCCTCTTGCATGACCATCTCTGGGAGGGTTCTTCCCCACGGCCAATTTCTGGGCAGTGATCCTCTTGCATGTTTTCCCCTGCACCATGCCCATCTTTGTGGGTGAGTCTCCACTACCAGTAAGTGGAGAGTGACCCTCATGGAATATATCACAGGCCGCACATGGTGGTTTTGTGAATCCAAGAGCAGTGCTTTCATAGTCCGATGTGTTCAGTTTCCCATTCCCACTGAAAACAGTCGAGTGCTCGTGAAAAGGCCCTTTCTGCCAACTCTGGGGTGGGAACCTGTACTCTTGCGTTTCAGTGGGAATGAGCCACTTGGCTCTGTGGTTAAGCTCACCCATGTGACATGAATCAGTGGAAAACCAGTGCATATTTTCTCACTTTAAGAACATAAGAACATAAGAAATAGGAGCAGGAGTAGGCCAATCGGCCGCTCGAGCCTGCTCCACCATTCAATAAGATCATGGCTGATCTGATCCTAACCTCAAATCTTCTATCACTCTCCATCCCACCCGAACCCATGTGATCTCCCGGGAGAGACTAAGGACCAGTGTTGAACCAACAACTTCCACCAATTGGAATACAAGAAACTTTTTTTTATCTGGCACCGACTGGACCGGCGTGGTGCCGGTTTATCAAAAAATCCAGATTACAGAGAGGTATAGTTAAAGGTACGAAAGCCCGGTACACAGCAACAGACCCAGGCATCCCTGTTGCTTAGCAACAGGTGCAGGAACCCTGCCACAAGATCCAGGCATCCCTGTTGCTTAGCAACAGGTGTAGGAACCCCGGTTACACAGCCACAGATCCAGGAACAGCCACTAATATGAAGTAAAACTTACCTGAACCTACTCCTGAATTTTGCCGGTTAACAGAGGTTTCCGGTTATTTAGGTGCTGGTAAATCGAGAGTTTCCTGTAGTTGTTTATTTGAGAATTTAGTGATTTGATTCAGGGAGGGCTGATGTTTTAATATAATACCAGATGAATCGTGTCGTGGGCAAATTTCCTGGCCGTGCATGGTCTTTTGTCATGATGTGAGCAGCAATGTTTCCTTGTGTCCATGATGACTGCAAAGTTGTGTATTTATTAAATGATCCCTTGTGATCTGGTGGGCTTGTGCAGATCTGACATCTTACTCCATGGCAATCTAGTTCTGTGGCTAGCTGCCCAATTCTATCAGTCTGGTACGTGGGAGGAGGTGCAGTCAGCGGCCTTGCTGGCCTAGGAGTTCTGTCCCCCAGCCTTGTGTCCTACTTTGCTTTGGAAGAGAAAACTTAAAGAAGGTGGAAGAACCGGAAAGGACAAACTCTGTATCCTTCTGCTGTCTCGGCAGTGATAGGGTACCGGTGGTTGCACTATATTGGAGGTCACCTGGCAATAATGAGCGCAGTATCCTAGCCAGTTGCTCTACTGGCGTCTGCTTGCCCATTACTAGCGCTATATCCTGGCTGGGTTACTTTGGAACATTTTTAGTTTTGGCCAGAGCTGATGACTACCCATCTGAGGATCTACAGAAGGGTAGTCCTCAGCTCTGAGTGCAATGGTGCTAGCCTCCAAGGATATAACTAATGATCAAAGTCCATGAAATTTTAATAATGCTTCTTTCCTTTTTACTGTTGGACAATAACCTGATGCTTCACTGTTAGCTGACTATCATAAATAATGGAAGCAACGGATCTCCACCAGCTCCTTCTTCATTGGTGGCATGCCGAAGAATGACGACCACGGAATATCTCCAATGTTCGATGCAACGTTGGAACGTCTTACTGTTTGAGAGTGGAAACATCAGTGGACTGAGTGCAAGCCCAAAGGCCAGGAGGTCTTGGGTTTGGGTCCCAGCCAGGCTCACTCAGCTTTGCATAAAAATTGGATGAAATGAATAGCGTGTCTTAAGATGGGGTGGAAGAGCAGCAGACTGCAGAGACAAAGCAGCTGAGACCACACCATTGCAACATCTTGCTGTTAGGCAATGGAAAGTGGGCTTAACACCATATTCGATGGGCATTTCATGTCTAATGGCGTCTTTGAGGAGTGCATGCGCGCGCGTGCGCGCTCTCCTCTCAAGCGCTCTCTCCCTCTCTTCTCTCATTCCTACGGTGAACATAAGAAACAGGAACAGGAGTAGGGCATATGGCTCCTTGAGCCTGTTCCGCCATTCAATAAGATCATAGCTGATCATCTACCTCAACTCCACTTTCCCGTCCTCTCCCCATATCCCTTGATTTCCTTAGTTTTTGGTTCTGAACTCAAAGTCTAGAAAGCATCTCTTATGGGGATATGTTGGATAGCTGTAAATGGGGGTGGGGTGACACATGGAGAGTGCTTATGAGAGAGCGTTGAAGTGACTGCGTAATGTTGGATAGACTCCGATGAGTAGATACAGATACCTGTCCCCTTTCCTCGCCCTGCTCTGAAAACACTCTCTACAACAGTTGGATAAAACATTGTGCTCATCTACCCAACCTTAACAGAGTTGACGATATGACTTATTCAGAGATTGAGTTGCCTTTAAACCCTTGGGTTATTGAAGTAAAAACCAAAGTAAGATTGTTCTTACAAATCTCACGTACGTGAGTAAATGACAGATTCCTGCAGCAATTTCTTTCTTTCTTGGGAGGCACGGTGACTATTAAGATTATTCTCCTGCTGATTTCAGTTTGTACGGCGTGATTTTCGATAGATTGTTGAAAATGGCAGCGATCAGGCTATACGACAACAACAAATAATTGCATTTATATAGCGCCTTTAACATAGTAAAATGTCCCAAGGTGCTTCACAGGAGCGTTATCGAATGAAATTTGACACCAAGCCGCATAAGGAGCAGGACAGATGACCAAAAGCTTGGTCAAAGAACTTTTATGGACCGTCTTAAAGTAGGAGAGAGAGGCGGAGAGGTTTAGGGAGGGAATTCCAGAGTTTAGGGCGTAGGAACTGAAAGCACGGCCACCAATGGTGGAACAATTAAAATAAGGCTGTGCGCAAGAGGCTGGAATTGGAGGAGCGCAGAGATCTCTGAGGGTTGTAGGGTTATAGGTTATATGGATGGCGATGGTGTGTGAACTGAAAATGTAATGGACAAGAGTGTGCTGGGAGTGAATAACAATGAGCAGAGTGAAGGTGGTTTAGGAATTTTAATCTCTATCTCTTTTAGTGGGGGGTTATGATTATGGAAGGGCATGTAGACTACTTTCAGCCTGTATACTGACGACCCCCCACCACCTCCCCTGTACTAATTTTTTTTAAAGTTCAATATTTCAGACTGCTGCTCCTAGAGACCTGCCTCAAAGGCTGGTTCCATGGTTAACTACGCCATGTAGCACTGGCCATATAGTTGTGCCACCTGTGGCTCAGTTGGTCGCACTCTCTCCTCCTCCTGAGTCAGGAGGTTGAGAGTTCAAGTCCCAGTCCAGAGACTTGAGCACATAACCTAGGCTGCCACTCCCGTTTGACACGTAATCGGGTGGGATGTAAAACAGGCGTCCGATCTGATCTCCTCAGTTGCCCTCCTGGTGGATTAGGTTAAATAATCCCCAGACTGGTGGACTCGGGCCTGTCGGTCGTGGTGGTGATAAATGAGTACAGCACAAGTGCGTCACACAGCATTGACGTGTATGGGCTTGTGTTTTTCCTCCTTGTCCTGTATTGGTATCAGGACACTAAATAAACCTGAAAATGCTGCAGCATTGGAGTTGATTTATATACTTGTTGTACAGACTGGAGTGGCTTGTCTTTCACAGAATCACAGAATCTACAGTGCAGATAGAGGCCATTTCGGCCCATCGAGCCTGCACCGACACACATCCCACCCTATCCCGTAACCCCACGTATTTAATCCCCTAACACTAAGGGTCAATTTATCATAGCCAAATCAACCTAACCTGCACATCTTTGGACTGTGGGAGGAAACCGGAGCACCCGGAGGAAACCCACGCAGACACAGGGAGAATGTGCAAACTCCACACAGACAGTCGCCCGAGGCCAGATTTGAACCCGGGTCCCTGGCGCTGTGAGGCAACAGTGCTAACCACTATGCCACCGTGCCCCTCGTCTTTCTTGGGATCTGTGCTGAATTAGTGTTATATTAACCAGACTGGGGATGTTAATCTGGCAGAAGTCTGTTGATGGCCTTTCAAGCAGACAGGTTTACATGTGCAATAGTTAAGAAGGATCCTGCCTATCTGACTGACTGACCTCAGTGTTATCATTATTATTGATTTCCTGCGCAGTGCAAGGCTCCATAACCCATTGTGGACTGAATTCCTATCCGCCTTCCCCTGGATCTTTACCGGTTGAACTCTTGAAATCATAGACCCATCTTTCCAGTGCACCTCATAATTTCTCCAGTGAACGATCGATGTGGCTCCTCGGGTCGCGAGCCAGCATTGAGAACTAAAGCCTCAAGAGTTGCATCGAAATTACAACACGGGGAGGGGGAGGCCATGTTGACGTTTATCATCCAGGAGCGCTCGTTCTAATCCCAGGTGCCTGACCTGTTCCCATCTCCCTTTATCGCCATTTCCTTCCAATTACCCATCTAACCCATCATTAAATGTTGACCTGGTTGTTTCTTTCAGTCTCTAACTCTAGTAATGGAATACCCAGCCTCACGACCGTCTGGGTGAAGGAAAAGAAAAGTGTCGCTATCCTAAATCTCTTACATTTAATATTGTATCTATGGCCCCTTGTTTTAGACTCTCGCCCCCAACCACTAGGTACTGTTTGGACAGAACTTTCTACTTCACCGAGGGGTTGTGCAGGGGTACAACAGGCAGAAGTGGATTTGCCATCTTTTATACACACCGTCCAATTTTCCTTCCCCTAGACCTCAATGATAAAGTAAGACACCCTCTGTTTCTATCTCGCCTGCCCCCATCCCTGCACGATTTTAATCGCACCTATCAAATCACCTTGTAATCCCTTCTGTTCTAATGCGAACAACCCCAGTTTTTCCAAGCCGTTCTTCGTATTTATATTCCAAGGCAGCATCCCAGTGAATCTGCACTGTACCCTCTCTCTTGCCTCAACATCCTTCCTAAAGTATGGAACTCAAACCTGCACAATACTTGCCCAGGAGTCACCTGTGGATGATGAGTGAGTTGTGTGGGTCAGGAGTTCCAGTATAGCAGTGGTTATGAAACTTTTCTCTGTGTGGGTGAGGGGGCACTCCTGACGAGTATTGACACAATCCTCGGCCTTGAACTTCTTGAAGACACTGTCCGCTACCCAAAGCAATACGGTGCTATCGTTAAGGAGAGCATTTTTTTTACTGGTATACAGCACCACATGTAATGTGCTAGTAAGTCAAACGCTACAATAGGAATCTTGATGACCTCACAGACCCTCCCTGGGATCCCATGAGGTCTGGGGATCCCAGCTGGAAACCTATTCTCCTAATGGAGGTGGAAATTTGTCTTGGATAGTAGTGTGGAACGGGCGAGAGCGAAAGAGCCGCTCAGTTTACATTCTGTCTGAAATTTCTTCTCCATTGAGGTCAGTATTCCCACTTGGTGCTACAGGAAACTTTGGTTTATCCGGAGGTTATATGTCCGGAATACTCGATCTAACGGCAAAAATCAGGAGCCGTTTTCTATAAGTTTTTTTTTAGTTCTCGTTGCTTTTTTTTTCCCAGTCAGGCACTGCAAGGTCTGTAGCTATAGCAACAGCTTCAGCTAGGGACGCTTGCAGCTGCAGCCGACTGTTTTGAAGCACAGGTTTGTTGATTCACACGGAGTTTTTCAGTTCCGTATGTTTCAACATTAACGCTGGTATGTCCGTCACTTTTGATGGTACGGCACCAGCTCGGTCCCGTCAGTGCTGGATATCAAAGTTTCCTGTACATTACTCTCACGTGTAATGTGGCAGAGCGTGACCAACTCCACAAATTCCTACACCATGCGCTGCTGTAATTGTGCATTCAAAGACTAGGAGGCAATGCAAGTGCTGGTTTCCCGGTAAATCTGAGTGTAAGGAGCTCGCTAGTCTTGGTGATGCTTAAATGAAAGAAGGAAAAGAAAGAAAGACTTGCATTTCTATAGCGCCTTTCATGACCTCAGGACGTCCCAAAGTGCTTTTTGAAGTGCTGTCACTGTTGTAATGTCAGAAACACGGTAGCCAATTTGCACACAGCAAGCTCCCACAAACCGCAATGTGATCATGACCAGATAATCTGTTTGTGGTGTTGATTAAGTGATAAATATTGGCCAGGACACCAGGGATAACTCCCCTGCTCCTCTTCGAAATAGTGCCAGGGGATCTTTTGCATCCACCTGAGAGAGCAGACGGGGCCTCGGTTTAATGTCTCATCCGAAAGACGGCACCTCCGACACTGCAGTGCTGAGGGAGTGCTGCACTGGAGTGTCGGCCTAGATTTTTGTGCTCAAGTCTCCAGAGCGGGACTTGAACCCACAACCTTCTGACTAGGAGGCGAGGGTTGTTACCAACTAAGCCACTGGCTGACACACATCGTGTGGCTTTTATTAAACCGACGGAGGCACCTGATGGCCTACATCCTAGGGTCTTGAGAGAAGTGGCAATAGGGATTGTGGATGCATTGGTGATTATTTTCCAGAACTCCCTGGACTCAGGAAAGGTCCCTGCAGATTGGAAAACTGCTAATGTAACACCCTTATTTAAGAAGGGAAGTAGACAAAAAGCTGGAAACTATAGACCAGTTAGCCTAACATCTGTGGTTGGCAAAATGTTGGAGTCCATTATTAAGGAAACAGTAACAGAGCATTTGGATAAACATAATTTAATAGGACAGAGTCAGCATGGTTTTATGAAGGGGAAGTCATGTTTGACAAATTTGCTCGAATTCTTTGAGGATGTAACATACAAGGTGGATAAAGGGGAACCACTGGATGTAGTGTATTTGGACTTCCAAAAGGCATTTGACAAGGTTCCACACAAAAGATTACTGGTCAAGATAAGAAATCACGGGATTGGGGGCAATATACTGGCATGGGTGGAAGATTGGCTATCTAACAGAAAACAAAGAGTTGGGATAAATGGTTCATTCTCGGGCTGGCAATCAGTAACTAGTGGTGTTCCGCAGGGGTCAGTGCTGGGACCCCAACTCTTTACAATCTATATTAACGATTTGGAGGAAGGGACCGAGTGCAACATATCCAAGTTTGCCGACGATACAAAGATGGGAGGGAAAGCAGTGAGTGAGGAGGACGTAAAAAACCTGCAAAAGGACATAGACAGGCTAAGTGAGTGGGCAGAGATTTGGCAGATGCAATATAATGTTGGAAAGTGTGAGGTTATGCACTTTGGCAGAAAAAAATCAAAGAGCAAGTTATTATCTAAATGGAGAGAAACTGCAAAGTGCTACAGTACAAAGGGATCTAGGGGTCCTGGTGCATGAAACACAAAAAGTTAGTATGCAGGTGCAGCAGGTGATCAGGAAGGCCAATGGAATCTTGGCTTTTATTGCGAGGGGGGGTGGAGTATAAAAACAGGGAAGTCTTGCTGCAGTTATACAGGGTATTGGTGAGGCCACACCTGGAATATTGCGTGCAGTTTTGGTTTCCATATTTAAGAAAAGATATACTTGCTCTCGAGGCGGTTCAGAGAAGGTTCACTCGGTTGATTCTGGAGATGAGGGGGTTGACGTATGAGGAAAGGTTGAGTAGGTTGGGACTCTACTCATTGGAGTTCAGAAGAATGAGAGGCGATCTTATCGAAACATATAAGATTGTGAGGGGGCTTGATCGGGTGGATGCGGTGAGGATGTTTCCACTGATGGGTGAGACTAGAACTAGGGGCATAATCTTAGAATAAGGGGCTGCCCTTTCAAAACTGAGATGAGGAGAAACTTCTTCACTCAGAGGGTAGTAAATCTATGGAATTTGCTACCCCAGAGAGCTGCGGAAGCTGCAACATTAAATAAATTTAAAATGGAGATAGACATTTTCCTAGCAGATAAGGGAATTGGGGGTTATGGGGAGAGGGCAGGGAAGTGGACGTGAGTCTAGATTCGGATCAGCCATGATCCTATTGAATGGCGGAGCAGGCCCGAGGGGCCGTATGGCCTACTCCTGCTCCTACTTCTTATGTTCTTAAATGGTTAACGTGACTGTTTGTTTATCTCAGTCTCCGCTTCCTATTTCCTGAGTAATGCTGTTGGTATCGAGTGGGAATGACCTGTATTGTTCTCTATTAAGTCATGCCGCAGAACACTACCAGCGTTGGTCTGTCTGACTGGGTTCCATCCTCGCTCGAGAACTCTCTCTCTCCGGAAGCTTTGATTCCCCCGGCTTCAGATATAAAGTTGGCCGTAGCTCGCAGCAAAAGGGTTTTGTTGGGTATTTTCTGTAAAATGGTCTCGGCCGCTGCACTCTGTGCATTGAATGCAAATCTACGCCTGTTCCGGTTAGTGTTGGATTAAACATCTTGACTCTTTACTTAGGCTTCACTTACTTCCTTTACCTCACCTGTAACGTATCCTGACTGGGTCCACGCCATCAGTTGCTGATGACGATAAATGTGATTTTAGACTCTTTGGGGAGCGGGCAATAGGAAATGTTTTAAAAGTGTACTTTC
Organism: Somniosus microcephalus; assembly: GCF_052327205.1. Classification (NCBI taxonomy): domain Eukaryota; kingdom Metazoa; phylum Chordata; class Chondrichthyes; order Squaliformes; family Somniosidae; genus Somniosus; species Somniosus microcephalus. Next base: position 17,487,971 of record NC_141004.1, on the reverse strand, counting down.
TTCGTCTGTGAACTACTTTTAATCCTGTAGGTATTTATCTCGCTCTAGCTGCCATCCACTGTTACATCTCCATCTTTCTCCCAGCTCATGTTCACAGGAAAAAAGGGGGCTTCCATAAGGAGACCCACAACTCCTATGAACTAAAATTTGCACCCTTCTCCAAGATTCATAGGACGCTGCTGCACAGAAGGAGGTCATTCGGCCCATTGTGCCTGTGCCGGCTCTTTGAAAGAGCTCTCCAATTAATCCCACTCCCCCTGCTCTTTCCCATAGCCCTGCAATTTTTTTTTCCTTTATCCAATTTCCTATTGCAAGTTTCTGTAGGATGGCAATGGGATAATGTCATAGGCCTAACAGTTACCTTTCTTTAGCTTGGCTCAGTGGTAACGATCTCTCTTCTGAGTAAAGAGAAGTTGCAGGGTTAAGTTCTGCTCCAGGACATGATCACACAATCCAGACCGGTTCCTCAGGATAGCACCAAGGGAGTGCTGCATTGTCGGAGATGCCATTTTCTTCGGATGAGGTATTAAACTGGGGCCCTATCCGGCTGTTCCAATGGACGTAAAAGATCCCATGGCACGATTCCGAGAAGAGCAAGGAAGGTCTCCCAGTGTCCTAGCTAAGATTCATGCTTCAACCATCACCACCAAAAACAGCTTGACTGGCTATTTATTTCATTTGCTGTTTGCGAGACCTTACTGTGTGCAAATTGGCTGCTGTGTTTGCCGGCAAAACAGTGTCTACACTTCAAAAGTAATTAATTGGCTGTGTACTGCTTTGGGATTCATTGAGAGTGTGAAAGACATGATATGAATGCAAGTTCTTTCATATTTTTTATGATGGCGTTTTGCAGTGGTGACTACCCGGGCTACCGGCCATGCTGTTCTCTTCACTTTCTGAAAGATGTGAAATTCAAATTGTCACACTTTATTACACAGGCTAAAACTAATGGTCAGATTTATTTACAAGCAGGATAATTGCGCAGAAAGCACAGATAGCAAGTAAACTATTAGTACAATACTTGACTTGGAGAATATTTAAACTAATCTAAAAACAACCAAGTCCAAAATTTTTATACTTCAATTTAGTCTCTTCATAAGAACATAAGAAATAGGAGCAGGAATAGGCCACTCGGCCCCTCGAGCCTGCTCCGCCATGCAATAAGATCATGGCTAATCTTGGGCTCAAAGCCACTTCCCCGCCCGCTCCCCATAACCCTTCACTCCCTTTATCTTGCAAAAATCTGCCTATCTCCACCTTAAATGTATTTAATGACCTAGCCTCCACGGCTCTCTGGGGCAGAGAATTCCACAGATTTACAACCCTCAAAGAAGAAATTCCTCCTCATCTCCGTTCTAAAATGGCGACCTTTTAGTCTGAAACTATGCCCCCCGAGTTCTGGATTTCCCCACGAGGGGAAACAGCCTTTCTGTATTTACCTTGTCGAGCCCCTCCGCATCTTATGTTTCAATAAGACCACCTCTCATTCTTCTTATGAAACATGCGGATAATTCACACTATACCCCTTTCACTAGTTATTCAATGCAGATACTAGAGATATAGGAAACCCAATGCTTCTGAATCTACAAAGGGCAGATTTCCTTAAGATCAAAAGGTTTCTTGTTCAATAGGCAGACAATCGGCATATTAATTACTTCTCCTGAAATGGATATGGCGAGCAATCCCTTGATTGTCTGTTGATTTTTGTTTGCTCAGGACGTCTGGTCGCAACAGAAATAATTTTACCCGTCTGATTTGAGTCTGGAGGTTTATACATATTTAATATTTCAAAATCCATGAGAGACTAGTCAAATCAACTTGGTCTGAATAGTTCTCGATCAGGCAGTAACACCAGAAACAGTGGCTGGCCATCTCCCCGTGAAGCTAATAGTTTTCCAGACAGTTTCATGTTTTGGTTCCTTGTCTTTACCACAGTTCACCACTGTGGTCAGTTTTAAATGGCCTAACCCCGTCTTCCAGCTGAGACATTAAACCGAGGCCCCGTCTGCGCTCAGGTGGACGTAGAAGAACCCACTGCACTTTTTCGAAGAAGAGCAGGGGAGTTCTCCCCAGTGTCCTGGGGCCAATATTTATCCCTCAATCAACATCACTAAAAGCAGATTATCTGGTCATTATCACATTGCTGTTGGTGGGAGCTTGCTGTGCACAAATTGCCTGCTGTGTTTCCTACATTACAACAGCGACTACACTTCAAAAGTACTTCATTGGCTGTAAAGCGCTTGGGGACATCCTGGGGTTGTGAAAGGCGCTATAGAAATGTAAGTATTTTTCTATTCTAAAGTCAGATTAAGAACATGTAGTACATAAATGCTCGTATTTTGAGGCATGGCTGAACTTCCCGCACACCTTCAAAACAGTTTGTCTGTACAGTATTAATTTAAGTTATGTTGAATTAGTCTCTCTGTTAAACATCCTGGGATGAGAGGGTTGTCTTATGAGGGGAGATTGAGTAAAATGGGTCTATACTCTCTGGAGTTTAGAAGAATGACAGGTGATCTCATTGAAACGTCTACAATTCTTACAGGGCTTGACAGGGTAGATGCTGCGAGGATGCCTCCCCTGGCTGGAGAGTCTAGAACCAGGGGTCACAGTCTCCGGATCAGGGGTCAGCCATTTAGGGCTGATGAGAGATTTCTTCACTCGGAGGGTGGTGAATCTTTGGAATTCTCTACCCCAGTGGGCTGTGGAGGCTCAGTCGTTGGGTATATTCAAGGCGGAGATCGAGAGATTGTTGGGCACTAAGGGAATCGAGGGATATGGGGGTCGGGCGGGAAAGTGGAGTTAAGGTAGAAGATCAGCCATGATCTTATTGAATGGTGGAGCAGGCTCGAAGGGCTGAATGAACTACTCCTAGTCCTATTTCTTACATTCTTGTGTGTTAATACACCTCGGATCGCTGGTAGTGTGTGTGAGAGAGTGTCTCTGTCTTGAATGGTCACAAAGTGTAGGTTACATCCTTACTGTTTTCAATATATGGCTAGTTGCTCATGGGAGGTTGGTGTGCAGTGTTTGTCCTGCTCCATGGATGTACACAGTTCATTCATGCCATCCTGGAGTACTGTTTTATTTTGGCTTTTTCTCTCCATTTTGGTCATTTCTCCTCTCGATTTCATGTGTCAATCCTCGAGGAATGGGCCCCATGTTCATGACGCTCAGCAATGGTTGAAAGCGATGGGGAAGCCTGGGGTCGTCCTCTTCGGATTTCATTTTGCTCCTGTTCGCTGCTCAATGCACCTTGATATTCAGATAAACCACTGAATGGATGAGGAGCCCTCATTCACCACTCTTTTTCTCTCCCCCCCCCCCCCCCCCCCCCCCCCCCCCCCCCCCCCCCAACCACAACATGGCACAGTGCGGTGTTCTTCACTGTCCAGTAGCACTGTGCTATTGTGTCATGGTAAATAAAGAAAGATAGAACATGCATTTCGATAGCGCCTTTCACAACCTCGGGACATCCCAAAGCGCTTTACAGCCAATTAAGCACTTTTTGAAGTGTAGTCACTGCTGTAATGTGGGAAATGCGGCAGCCAATTTGCACACTGCTTTTGTGGGACCTTGCTATGTGATCATGACCAGACAATCTGCTTTTAGTGATGTTGGTTGAGGGGCACCGGGGAAACCTCTGCTGCTCCTCTTTGAAATAGTGCCATAGGATCGTTTGCGTCCACCTGAGAGAGCAGACGGGGCCTCGGTTTAACACCTTGCTTTTTAGTCGTGTGATGTTCCCTACTATGACTACAGTCATATTTGGATGGACCTACTTCTCCATCCGTGCTGCCGCCTGACCCAACTCCCAATCTAGGATTGTTATGCGGCTGTTTTTTCTAGCAGTGTGGAGACACTGAATGTACCTCCAGGTCGCTGATTTGGGTTCTTTTTCACTAGCAATGCCAGATCAGTAGCCTTTAGAAACTGCTGGCACGAGAAATGATTTACTCGCTTGCTCATCAATGAGAGTAGTATTCCCACACTGCCAAACGTTGGCCCTCCTGTTTGTCCGTGGACAAGGGAGATATTCCCAAGTATCTCTGCACCACAGAATTCGCACTGTGGCGTGTGCAGCTTTGTGTTGAATGCAAATACACATTAAGTGCCTGAAATGACATTTCACTCCAAAAGCTAACCGCTGGGCCCTTGTGCAGGTTCTACTGCAAGTATCAAAAGCTTAATCAAGGAAACATTATAGTGGACTTCAGCCTAAAGTGAAAAGGAAAGAGATCTGTAATCTGAATAGCAACCTTGTTACAGGGAGAGCAATATCAAGAGTGTCTCTGCAACCATGGGGTTGATTCCTGGCCTTATGCCCAGTGTGAGCCTGCAACTATTTATAGGGTCGCTAACTTGGCATTGGCAAGAGTTTTTCTCTGGAGTAAAGAATGATGCTGTCTGACTTGGTGCCTGCACAGGATGGGAGGTGCCCTGACAGGAATGGGCATTTCAAAGAATTCCAGGATGCTGGCTGGCAGAGGCGTTGTTTGCTAAGGGCCTGTGAAAAGGACTCTGTATAACAAAGCAGGTTTGGCACTGTTCTTGAGCCAGGTGCAGTGACAAAAGGTGTACAAATCTGCAATGCCGTCAAACACAAGCTTGTAGCAGAGAAAAACGTGGAGTGCGACGTGAACTCGGTGCCTCTCCTGGAATATTCATTTCTAAGCTCCAATCAGGTCTCTGGACACCCAGAACAGTACCATGGGGCCAGATTAGACAGAGACTGGCATTTAAATAGTGCCTTTCACGACCACCGGACGTCTCAAAGTACTTTTGGAGTGTAGTCACTGTTGTAATGTCGGAAATGCAGCAGCCAATATGCACACAGCAAGCTCCCACAAACAGCAATGTGATCATGACCAGATAATCTGTTCTATTGATGTTGTTTGAGGGAGAAATATTGGCCAGGATTCTAGGGATAGCACCCCCTTGCTCTTCTTCGAATAGTGCCATGGGATCATTTACGTCCACCTGAGAGAGCAGAGAGGGGCCTCGGTTTAACGTCTTGTCCGGAAGACGGCACCTCCGACAGCGCAGCACTCCCTCAGCACTGCACTGGAGTGTCGGCCTAGCTTTATGTGCTCAAGTCTCTGGAGTGGGACTTGAACCCACAACCTTCTGACTCGGAGGCGAGTGTGCTGCCCACTGAGCCACAGCCGACACTCGAGCAATGATTTGTGTTTTATTATTCTGTTAACCTAACCACATGGTGTCAAGAGGTTGGACAGAATGATCCAATGAAACCACACAGAAATTTCAGCTTGGTCAGGTTTTTAGTACATTACCCGCTGTCGACCATTGCTGGCTTTCACCCAACATTCTTGTAATAAAAGTTAAAATACAACAGAAAGAGGAGGTTATGATAAATGTCAAGAGCAAGATTCAGTTAATAACCAGGAAGATTATGGAAAGTACAGGAGGGAATTGAAAAAGTTAATACAGGAGGCAAAGAGAGGTTTTGAGATTAGTAGGCAACATTAAATTGAACCCTAAAACATTTTATAAACATATAAAGTGTAAGTGGTTAGCTGGGGAAAATGTTGGGCCTATTAAGGACCCATAGGGAAATCTTTATGTAGAGGCAAAGGGCATGGCAGAAGTATTAAATGAGTACTTCACAAAGGGAGTGGATGGTGGGAAGGTTACACTAAAAGAGGAGAGGGAAGTTATGGACAGGATAGTAATAGATAGGAAAGATGTGCTAAAAAGATTAGCATTACTGAAAGTTGGTAAGTCACCTGGTCCAGATGGAATGCATCCTAGGTTTCTGAAAGAGCAAAGGTAGAAATAGCAGAGGCATTGGTCACAATCTTTCAATCCTCATTGGATACAGGAGTAGTGCCGGAGGATTGGAGGGTTGCTAATGTTATACCACTATTCAAGAAAAGGGGAGAGGATTAAATAGGCCGGTCAGCCTAACATCGGTGGTGGAGAAGATATTAGAAACCATTATCAGGGACAGAGTAAACTTTCATTTGGAAAAGCATGGGTTAATCAAGGATTTGTTAATCGCGTCCGACTGACCTGGATCAGTTTTGGGTCCATTACTCTCTTCCATTTTTATAAACAACCCAGACTTTGGTGTAGGGAGCAGTGTTATAAAGTTTGCAGATGATACGAAACTTGGCAAAGTAGAAGATCATGATGAGGATAGTTATAGGCTTCAGGATGACATAGACAGGATGGTGAAGTGGGCAGGAGCACGGCAGATGGAGTTCAGTGCAGAGAAATGCGAAGTGGTGCACTTTGAGAGGACGAATATGGAAAGACCGTATATTATACAGTAAATGGCACGATTTTGAAAAGTGTAGATGTGCAGAGACCTTGATGTCCATGTACACGCATCCTTAAAAGGTGGCAGGGCAAGTTGATAAGGTGGTTAAAAAAGCATATGGGTTTATAAATAAAGGAATAGAACATAAAAGCAAAGAGATCCTGCTCGAACTTTATAAATCACTGGTTAGGCCTCAGCTGGAGTATTGTGGACAATTCTGGGCCCCACACTTCAGGGAAGATGTAAAGGCCTTAGAAAGGGTGCAGAGGAGGTTTACCAGGGATGAGGGACTTCAGTTATCGGAGAGGGTGGAAATTGCTAGTTAAGATTGTTGGATGAAAGCCAAAAATGCCAACTGCATGTAATGAACTTAAAACCGGAGCAAGCTGAAATTGCTGGGTGGTTTCATTGGGTCTTTCTGCCCACCCTCTTGGCACCATGTGGTCAAGAAAATGGAATAATGAAATTGAAATCACCACATGTCTGATCTAGCCCCACGGTACTGTTCAGGGAATCCAGAGGCACAAGTAAGGAGTGTGATGGAATACTCTCCACTTGCCTGGATGAGTGCAGCTCCAACAACACTCAAGAAGCTCGACACCATCCAGGACAAAGCAGCCCACTTGATTGGCACTGATGTGCCTCAATGAATCCGAGACTCGACGTTAACGGAGCAAAGCAAGGCTTTTATTAACTCAGAAAGTAATACACATTGGAGAAGTGTCTCTCATCCAGAGATCTGCTGTACTGCTGAGACACGCTGGGGCTTGCTTAAGTAGGGGCCAGGTATGGGCGGAGCCCTACACACAATACAATACAGGTAAGGAAATGAAACTGAAACTAAACTAAACACAGGGAATACAGTGCCTGATGAATGGCATATTTCATCACAGGCACCCCATCCGCCACCTTAAACATTTGCTCCCTCCACCACTGGTGCACTGTGGCTGCAGTGTGTACCATCTACAAGAGGCACTGCAGCAACTCGCCAAGGCTTCTTTGGCAGCACCTCCCAAACCCGCGACCTCTTCCACCTAGAAGGACAAGGGCAGCAGGTGCATGGGAACACCGCCACCTCCAAGTCACTCACCATCCTGACTTAGAAGTATATCGGCCGTTCCTTCATCGTCGCTGGGTCAAAATCCTGGAACTCCCTCCCTAACAGCACTGTGGGAGTACCTTCACCACACGGACTGCAGCGGTTCAAGAAGGCGGCTCACCACCACCTTCTCGAGGGCAATTAGGGATGGGCAATAAATGCTGGCCTTGCCAGTGACGCCCACATCCCATGAACAAATTTTTAAAAATCCAGAGAGGAGTGGTGGCGGAGAGGGGTGGGAGGGGGGCGGTGGGGGAGAGATCTAACTGAAGTTTAGAAATGATTGTGTTTCTTGGAATAGAGTTCACATTGTACTCTTGTGTTTCTGTGAGAACAGATCGTGTTTGATTCTGTTGTACGTTTGTGCACATTTGTCACTGACTGGATCAGCCACAGATAACAGAAAAAAATATATAAAAGATATGACTTTTTTTCCCCGTTATTGCTGTTTTTACTATTTGTTTTTACTATTTGTTTCGGACTGCGGAGGGCTATGTATTATTCCGTCTCTTCCAAAGTCCCATTTAGAAACAAATCCAATCCAGGTGTAGTCCTGTTTCTGACATGATGAAGCTCTGCTTTCAGCGCACTCCCATTACCCTTTAAACTATTACCCTGCTGAATAACCAAATGCTCTTCAGTTACACAGCAGTGACTAGCCCTTGTAGTTTTAAAAAAAAGAATGGACAGGGCAAAGGGGTAAAATCACTTCTGCCTAGTGATTTCCAATATGTTGTCCATGGTAACCAAACTACACAGAGCTGAGTGCCGCTATCGGATCAGTGAAAATCTCTCGCTATGTCTCTTTTTATTGAGCAGTAATAAAGCTTTGTTCCCCTCCCAATGATATGTCTCGCACCTTTTCCTACAGTACTTTTGTATCTCATGCCTTTATTCAGACAAAAAACACACACAAGGCCCTGTCAATGGCCAAGAAGTGGCATTGCATGAGGATGCTGTGTAGGTGCATGCACGTGACAGGGGTAAACAATCTGCCCATGTGCCATTTACCTCGGAGGGGAATTATGCCGGTCTCTGGTTGTTGGATCAGTTGCTGTCATGTCATTCTGCCCGGAGAGGTGGGGGGGGGGTGAATTTCCATTCTGTTCCTGCAGGGTCTTTGCTTTTTGTTTTAAAGATATATTAAGCTGTATTTGCAGAAGTAAAGACCAGTGTGTTTGTTGTGTGGTGGAGATTCATTATTTTTTTCAGATTGCTAGTTTGAAAGTGTTGCTTCCCTGTCAATTAGAGGGTTTAAAAAAAAAAAGTGAAAGGAGTGGGGTTGCAAATTGGAGAAAGTTGAATGCACTGTATCAGTGGTTGCAATGAACACCTGCTCGTTACTTTAAATGCAACATTTGGCTAATGTTCATTTCACTTTTGCAGTTCACTCTCTCCACACCCCCCCCCCCCCGCCAAATGTCTGTGTGAGACATCAAATATGAAATTGCTTCACTATGAAAGGCTGAGCTATGAGAAGCTTTCATTCTGAAAATGAGAAATTGTTTCGCATTTGATCTACTAAATGAGTTAGTTCCAAATCTCTGCTGTTCTGCATCGCCTGCTGTTCAATTCCAGTCAGTTTTAACTTGTTTGGGTTCTAATTCATTGAAGGTTACGCAAGATTCTCTTCGCTGTTGAGTATTCCCTGATTTATATAAATGACCATTTTTGACATTTTTATTAAGCTTGGATGAAGCCAATGTTGACAAGAACAGGAGAGAAGTACAGGTTAGGGAAAGTAATACTAGGCTTGTGTTTTTAAAAAAAGCTTGAAGATGGTAGGACGAAGAAAACCCTGAAGAGGTGAGGAGTGCCACGATTTTGGGAAAGATTGCGTTCAAATATGAGATAATACCTTATTAAACCCTTAGTTATGAATTCCTGATTTAATTCCCCAAAAGAGTTGGTAAATCTCAAACGCGCTGTGTCCCCATTTAGTACACAATTTGAGAAGGCACGTGTCTGCCGGCCGCATTCGAGGAATACACCGAATAGAAGGAACCTAAAGAGTAGGAGGAAAGATAATTAGATATGTCGGGGAAAGGTTTTTGAATATTGTAGATGCTGCTATACCAAAAGGTTATCTGCTGGTGGTACAGATGATGAGAGATAGATGGCTGGTTGGCTGTGCTGACTTGTAGCTATTCCAGTATCTTCTGGGTGAATCGAAGCTGTTGTCTTCAGGAAGCAACCTAATCGGGTGGAGGAGAGAAAAGGCATGAGGACTATAACAAAATGCCATCTCTCATAGTGCGAGCATCAGCAGAAACAAGCCACCGCAACCTTTGAAGAAACGTCTACAAGGCATGGTCTAATTTTGATACTTTCCCCCCCCCCCGCCACTCTAACAAGAATCTCCGAGATTACCTTGATGACGAATAGATTTTTTTGCTTTCAATGCGCTTTCTTGTATTTTCCAAACAGCAAGGTCCCACAAACAGCAACGCGAGAAACTGCTTTTTAATGATGTCGGCTGAGAGATAAATATTGACCAGGACACCAGAAGAACTCCCCTGCTCTTCTTCGAATAGAGCCATGGAATCTTTTATATCCAACTCAACCAGGCAAATGAGGCCTTGGTTCAACGTCTCGTCAAGAAGACAGTACATAAGAACATAAGAAATAGGAGCAGGAGTAGGCCAATCGGCCCCTCGAGCCTGCTCCGCCATTCAATAAGATCATGGCTGATCTGATCCTAACCGCCAATCTACTATCACGGAACCATCTCCTGAATCTAACAGAATTAGACACACGAAGTAGGAGCAGGATCAGGCTACACGGCCCCTGGGCCCGCTCCGCTACCCACAGGGCCATGACCGATCCGAACCTAGACTCATGTCCAAATTCCTGCCTGCTCCCCGTAACCCTTAATTCCCTTTACTTCTAGGAAACTGTCTATTTCTGTTTTAAATTTATGTAATGATGTAGCTTCTACAGCTTTTTGGGGCAGCATATTCCATGGACCTACCACCCTCTGAGTGAAGTAGTTCCTCCTCATCTCAGTCTTGAAAGAGCAGCCCCTTATTCTAAGACTATGCCCCCTAGTTCTAGTTTCACCCATCATCGGGAACATCCTCCCTGCATCCACCTGATCCAACCCCTTCACAATCTTATATGTTTCAATAAGATCGCCTCTCATTCTTCTCAATACTGTACTGAAGTGCCAGCCTAAATTGTGTGTTCAGGTCTCCGGAGTGGGGCTTGGTTCCAGGAACACCTGACTCCGGGGCAAGAGTGCTACCATTGAGCCAAGGCTGAGATTTACTTCAGGACACTGCGATCCTGACGTGTACCAGCTGGTGGAGGGCAGATGCAGCCCTTTGAAAGTTGCTTCAGTAAGGGAGGAGGGAGCTACCAGACGTGTGCATACTGTGTAGAGATTTTTATATACATAAATATTTATATGTATTTGTGAATATTCAGCAAAGTGCATTTTTAAAACGATTGTCTGAACACCCGAAAGGAGATCATTTCCTTGGAGTTTCTCCCAGTATCTGTAACTTGAATTTTCTGTAGATCCTGGGACAGGTTTTATTTCCCATTTTTGGGTTGAGTGACTTCCCCCCCCCCCCCCCCCCCCCCCACCCCCCAACCCCACCAGCCTGCTCCAAGAGTTGGTGTGCCGTTCTCACTGCAAGCTCAATGAACCATCGTCAAGTCCACGAATAAAACCAGTCAGTATATAACCGTTTGGTTGGGATATATTGCCCATTTGGTAACTGCATTCCTGTGACTAGCTGTAACGCTCTCCATGTTGTAGCTGAGAGAGTGTTGATGCTTCATTTCTGGTTGGGAGGTGACGAGTGGTGTAGATTCTTTGTGTGACACCTGCATATTTTTTCAGTGAGGGCTTCGAGGTGCGTTTCTGTTTGTATGATTCTTTTTATTTAAATGCCGCGAGTTGCAAGGAAAGAGAAACCAGAATTGAAAGGAATGCAAAGAGAAACAAGAGCTTGTATTTCAATAGTGCTCCTCGTGCAGGTGGACATTCTCGAAGCGCTTCTCAGTTAGAGGGCAAGCAATGGCGGGTGCTGAACGGAAGGGGGAAAGAGAGAAATGGAAAAAGGGGTGAGTTGGAGGATTGACGACATAGTTAACGGAAAATTTGTTTTTGGAGGTTGTAGAGCACCTTGGTTAGATCACACTTGGAGTATTGTGAACAGTTCTGGTCTCCATATTATAAGAAGGATGTAGAGGCATTAGAGAAAGTAAATTGTTTTTGCACCATCATGATACCAGAACTGAGAGGTTTTACTTATCAGGGAAGATGGAACAGGCTGGGGATCTTTTCTCGAAGAGAAGATTGAGGGCTGACCTGATGGAGGTCTTCAAGATTATGAAAGGGTTTGATAGGGTAGACGTAGAGAAGATGTTGCGATTTGCGGGCAAGACCAGAACTAGGGGCCATAAATATAAAATAGTCACTAATGGTTCTAATAGGGAATTCAGGAGAAATTTCTTTACCCAGAGAGTGGTTAGAATGTAGAACTCGCTACCACAGGAGTGGTTGAGGCGAATAGTATAGATGCATTCAAGGGGAAGCAAGATAAACACATGAGAAAGGAATAGAAGGATATGCTGATGAGGTTAGATGAAGAGGGGTGGGAGGAGGCTTGTGTGGAGCATGGACCTGTTGGGTCGAATGTCCTGTTTCCGTGCTGTAAAAACTTTGTGATACTTTGTAGTACTTCGTAGTACTTTGTCGATAGCAAGATGAAGGTAGGCAGGGAGGGCCTAGTGGCCACCGTTGGTGGAGTGTGGGATTAAAAGAAGCCCTGTGCTGGAGGAGTGGACAATGTGTGTGGGAAGAGGAGATCGCTAAGGTTAAAGCGTGGCTAGGCAAGGTTGTTGATTGGATTTGAAAGTGAGGATGAGAACTTTAAAATGAAACGTGCTGTGTCACTGACCAAATGGAGCGTGGAGAGGACCTGAACAATGGGAGTACAAGATGTTGTGTGGGAGAAGGCATGGACTATGGCATTTTGGATGAGTTGAAACTTGTGGGGGATAGCGCCACGAAGGTCATCTGGTAGAGTGTCGGAAAAATCGAGCCCCGTGTGGACTAGGGTTTCTGAGGGGGGGGTGAAGTTGGGCAGTGTTGTGAAGATGGAAGCAGGTGGCATTGGTAATGGAGAGGATATGGTGGAGGATGCTGAGCTTGAGCTGTACACCAAGGTTACGCACCTGGATTAGCCTGAAAAACCGAAAATGCTTCCATTGGTGGGTGACTGCAGCACTATGAGGCATTTGTACCTTCTCCATCAGCCAATGCATGGAAAAAGTCAGAGCCACAGGAATGTAGCTGTTAAATATGTCACTCAAAAAGAAAAGTTCCTTCCAACCTCCCAATATTGTTACAGCTGATCGTTTTTTGAAGACAATCTGATTTCAGTAAGGCTGAAACCCTGAAGGCATTCTGTCCACGGGGTAACTCTCAGGTCAGAAAGAGAAATGGATATTGTAGCTAAATTGTGATAATGTTGTAGCTTGCAGTATGATCTATCAGCAAGTGACGTTGACCGGATAACTTCGAGTGGAGATATTTTATCTTGTGACCTATTCTATTTTTAACTTTGATTTTACTCGCAGTCTGACGGTATCTGAAGCTGCTTGAATGACTCCCTTCACACACACGTTGTTTCCTTTCCCCTTCAGATCTGCTGTCATCAACCTCCTCACTTTCTTTAAAAAGCCCACTCTCCATCCCACCAACTTCTCCAACCATCGTTCCATCTCGAACCTCCCTTTCCTTTCCAGTACGCGAACGCACTGTTGCAACCCAGCGCTGTGCACAGCTCTCCAATCATTTTGTGTTTGAATCGCTTGGGTCTGGTTTCTGTCCAGCCGACAACATCAAGACCACCCTGGTCAATGTCCCATTGGTGTCCTCTGTGACCAATGGCTGCGACCATGGAGTGTTCTCTCTCCTTGTTCTTCTCTGCTTCTCCTCTCGATTTAACTCCATCCTATCTATCACCAAGACCTCATCTATCCACCTCCATATTTATCATAGAAACATAGAAGGCAGGAGTAGGCCATTCGGCCCCTCGAGCCTGTTCCGCCATTTAATGAGATCATGGCTGATCATCCAAATTCAGTACCCTGTCCCTGCTTTCTCCCCATATCCCTTGATCCCTTTAGCCTTAAGAAATATATCTAACTCCTCCTTCTTGAATATATTTAATGAATTGGCCTCAACTGTCTTCTGTGGTAGAGAATTCCACAAGTTCACCACTCTCTGGGTGAAGAAATTCCTCCTCATCTCAGTCCTAAATGGCTTACCCCTTATCCTTAGGCTGTGACCCCTGGTTCTGGACTCCCCGACCATCGGGAACATCCTTCCTGCATCCAGTCTGTCTAGTCCTGTTAGAATTTTATAAGTTATCTTCCCTCTACTGTTTAAGAAACCCTGCCAATGTCTCCAGGCTCAACATCTCCAATGCTTTTCTCACCAGGCTCCTGACCTTCATCCTATCTAATCCCCAACATGCCCAAAACTCGACTGCTCCCATCCTTCCCGACACTAACTTCTGCTGTCATCATTGACCTCCATTTGTTCCCCATCCTCCAGTATATTGAATTCAAAATCCTTGTTCTTGTTACAATTCCTTCCAGAAGCTCACTCCACCCTACTTCTGCAACCCCTATGTGCTAGCTTGCATCAATTCAATTCAATTCAATTTTTATTTGTCATATATGCAGCAGACGTGTGTACTGCACAATGAAATGTTGATTTTTACGAGTCCTCCCAACTTTGGAATAATATGGCATAGCAATGATAAAAATACTAAGAAATACAGTAATAATAAATAAAACAACAGTAATAAATAATAAATTATTCGTTCATGAGTCTTATGGCCTGGAGGTAGAAGCTGTTTCGAAACCTGCTGGTACGAGACCGTATGCTTCGGTATCTCTTACCGGATGGGAGCAGGGCGAAGAGGTTGTGGCTGGGGTGGCTCGCGTCTTTGATGATTCTCAGGGCCTTCCCCCGGCACCTCTCGGGGTAGATATCCTGCACAGCAGGTAGTTTAATTCCTATAGTATGTTGTGCAGCTTTCACCACCATCTGTAGAGCCTTGCGGTCTGTGGCGGTGCAGTTGCCATACCAGGTAGTGATGCAGCCGGACAGGATACTCTCGATGGTGCACCAGTAGAAGTTGGTGAGAATCTGGGGGGCCATTACAAATTTCTTCAGTCTCCTGAGGAAGAACAGGCGTTGGCATGCCTTCTTCGTTATGATGTCGATGTGATGGGACCACGTTAAGTCCTCCGTAATGAATACACCCAGGAATTTGAAGCTGCTGACCCTCTCCACCTCCGCCCCTTCGATGTAGATTGGGGTGTGTCCCTCCCCCTGCTGCTTCCTGTAGTCCACGATCATCTCCTTTGTTTTGCTGGTGTTGAGGGAGAGGTTGTTGTACTTGCACCATTCTGCTAGAGCTCTTGCCTCCTCCCTGTAGCCTGTCTCGTCACCATCTGTGATCAGGCCTACAACGGTAGTGTCATCAGCAAACTTGATGATGGAGTTGGAGTTGTGCGTGGCCACGCAATCGTGAGTAAACAGGGAGTACATCATCTGGTCTTCTGACACTGGTCTTGTGCATGTCCTCTCCCCCTCTCAACTCCATCATTGACGACAAAGCCTTCAGCCATCTCCACTCTGCCTTATGGATCTCTCGCCTTAACCCATCTGCTCTCCTCCCTCCTCTTCAAAAGTCTCCTCAAAACCTTTCTCTTTGATCATGCTTTCAGTCAACCCACCCTCCCAACTCTTCTATTGCTTGCTCTCAGCCTCTTCTCTGCAAAGACTTTGGGGCATTCTCTATATTTATAAATGTTTGTAGAGTAGATGTAGTCTTAGTGCTGTAGATGTTGTAGCTGCTGCTTTGTTATGTACCAATGGAAGCTCTTTTGCTTCCACTCCAAGACTTGAACGCACAATCTAGGGTGACCCTCCAGTGCAGTACTGAGGGATGGCTGCACTGTTGGGGGCACCATTTTTTGGATGAGATGTTGAGCCGAGGCTCTGGCTGCCTGCCTAGGTGGTTCAGGTGGACACTAGCGATCCCATTGGCAATATTCAAAGAAGAACCAGTGTGTCTTTCTGGTGCTCTGGCCAACATGCCTCCCTCAACCAACACTATGAAAAGCAGATTAACTAAATGTTCATTCATCTCATTGTTGTTTGTGGTATCTTGCTGTGCACAACATGGCTGCAATGTTACCCACGTTAAAGACAGTGGGGGAGAAATTGGGTGGAGCCGCAAACGGGGCGCCAAGCTCGCCTGGGCACCAGATTTTGCGCTGCGATTGGAGCAGCAGCGATCGCCGGAAATTCAGCTCGTGTGCCCCAGGAGGGACACGGGGCGAGGCTCGAGGCGCTCTGCGTCCCTCTTGGGGCGCTGAAACTGAATATCGCAGCGCAACGTGCCGCAGCGCCACACGCTGCGGCATGGCGCGCTGCGGTACTGCAGGCCTTCCTCCCATTCTTAAGGGGGAGGGGCCTGCACCAGCACGATGACCGATCGAGTGCCGGAAAAAGAGCCCGACACCGAGGAGAAGTGCCGGGCTCTCGGAAAACAGCCGGCACTGCCCGCGGGGGGAAGAACAGGAGGCCGGGGACGGAGGTGCTGGCAGGCGGCCACCGGAAAAAAAAAAAAACGGCCGCCCCACACCTCCACCTTAATTTGCGCCACTGCTGCCACAGGTAGGCCCCGTGAACCGGGCGCGATTAGTGAGCGGCGCTGCAGAGACGGGCGCTGCCAAATATCGGGGCGGTAGCCGGGCACTGCGCACACCGCTGACGTCATCGGTGGCGGCGCAGCGCAACAGGCTAACACTGCCATTAGCGCCCCAGCTAAATATCGCGGGAGGTGTGGCCAGTGGCGTTAAAGCCACTGAGTGCCCTCTTTAGGTGCTAACTGGTGGCGCAGCCCACCGAATTTCTCCCCCAGTGACTGCACTCCAAGGTAATTTATTGTATGGGAAGTGTTTTGGATGTTTGAGAGAATTTGGAGAATACATTGGTTTCTAATGACGGGAGTTCTGCCTAAATGCAAATCTTTTCCTCGCCTCATAACTGCACTGTTAGTCTAGGAACTTAAGCTAAATGCACCATGTAAACAGCCCTTGGGGTCCTGTGACCTGAATTTGGAGCAACCTAAATCTAAGCGCAAAACTGCCCAAACACGAGTTGGGACTTCCTCAGAAACCATAAGATAGTGTGGAAAGTGGAGGTGCTCATGCACTGGCTTAGAGTAATGGCAGCTTTCCTCTTCATACCATTCATGGCATAGTTGGCCCGGGGTGTTTGACGGTACTGAGCGCTAAGAGGGGAAACAACGTTCGATTCCTTTTTCATTTGAACTCTTAACTTTGACCAAAAATCTATTTATCTATCCATCTTGTATCTTGGCATGACTGTCATATTTCAAGGTTTCAAAAATATATTTATATTTTAAAAAAAAAGTAAGGCAGTCATTTTCTGCTGGTTTCTTCTGACTTGGAACCAGGAATTTACAATCAGCTGCCAACCTACAAACTTCTCTCACCAACAGCAGTTAAACTCTAATGGAATTCAGGATGTGGTTATTTATAGCAATTAGATTGTGTGCTCTTAAAGGCACAGACTAGATTCAAAACATCTGCGCCTTGGCAGCAAAGTAATAGTTAGTGGGTTACATGGTGTAGAGCTCCCATCAGTAGAAACCAGTGTATCCTTCAAATGATCTTGAGGGAGATCTAGTTTTATTTAAAAGAACATTGGCTACTGGGCACTTTTCCTTGAGGGTTCTCCCGATCAGCCACTGTAACTTCAGCGGGAGATTGGTGGAACCCCCCTTTGATGAGGTTTATCTGGGGTATTCCCGCTGAAGTTCGAGCAGCTGATCAGGAGAACCGGAGAAAATGACCAACGTATGTTGACATTCCATGGTTTGGTGTAACGGGAGCCCAAAGCAAAGTTTCAGCTAGGAATGTGGCACACCTCTTTGGAGAGATGTTCGCAAGCACTGCGGTGTGACGAGCCTGCCTGTCCCTCTTGTCGGCCTGAGGATTTCCCTCCTCCTTTCCCTCCCTCCCTTGCACAAATGCTGGTGTGTGGTAACCAACTGTAAGGGCAGGAGCCTCTTGTCTATGTGTTTGATGCATTGTCATTGGACGCTTGTGGACTATGGATAGTAAAAGCTGGGAGCTTTTTGTTTTGTGATGAATTACTAGAGCCTTGTTGCTTAGAACAGGCGGGCATGGCAAATAATCCTTTGTGCTCTGAGTATAGATTTGGGAAAATTAATTCCCAGTTATCCAGTCCACGATTGAGACACCATTGTTCTTTGCGATACAGAACCAGCTGCCGGTGAAAGACGAGTCTTTGAGGTTTCCTTGTAATTTATTCTTCTGAAAGGCACGTGGTCTCTCGGTGGCCTTGATGATGAGTTTAAAAAAAAAAAAAATTATTTTCAGGGAGTGGGGGAGGAATACGATGATGAACTTTCTTCGAACGAGGTAACGCCTTGAGGGATATCCAGGTATCCTAAACCGTGCAGTGGCCAAGGTTACAATGTTGGCAACGGTCCAACTTTATGGAGAAAAGGAAGTCGAAGCAATTGCAAACTCATCTGAACTGACACAGAGCATTTGTATTCCTCATTGAACTGCCCAAGAACAATGTTTTTTGTTAAAAGGTCAAATTTTGCTCATGGTAAGGAAGATTTGGCAATTTTGCAATAGTATTGGCGCTGTATTCTCTCTCTCTCCTCTCTCTTTCCCCCCCACCCACCCTGTACAGCTAGGGTCATTGCCCATTCTGTGCCCACTGGAGTGGCGCTGCAAAGCCTGGGGCAGCACTTTTGGCTGTGCTCCTGCAGTTTGTGGTGTAGCTGGGGGGGGAATAGCACTGATCCTCCTCTGCTCCCTTAGCTGCATTTGGAAAGGGAAGGGACGAGTCTTCGCTGTGCTTCTGCACACGCGCTCCAAATCCGAAGACCGACTTCCCCCCCCCCCCCCCCGTGCTCCCATATGTTGGTTGTGTAGCATTCCGAGTTCTTCACTGGCAATCACAGACTCTCCAATTATTAGAATGTGACGGTGTCTTTACCACCAGATTGTGCTGTGTGTGAATAGTATGATGGTGACATCTGGTGGTATCAAAAGTCTTAACAGCTGAACATTTGTAAAGAGTTTGATATTTGTAAATCGCCCCCCTTTTAAATGAAGATATTATTGCTCTTCAACCAAAACACCCACCCCATTTTCGATAGAAACATAGATTCTTTACAACAGCCAAGAAAGACGTTGATAGAATTATCTTTACAAGTTGCATTTATATAGCGCCTTTTAATGTAGAAAGAAGCTTCACAGAGGAGTAATCAGAAATAAATGGACGCCAAGCCACTGGAGCAGATATTAGGATGGGTGACCAAAAGGTTGGTCAAAAAGGTGGGTTTAAGAAGGTTTCTGGAGGAGAGGCTGGTGGAAAGGTTTAGGGAGGGAATTCTAGAGCATCGGGCCAAGGTGGCTGAAGACTCGGTGAAGGGGAGGAGGTGGTTGGGATGTAACCTGGAGGGGAGCTTGGAGGTGGTGGTGTTCCCATGCGCCTGCTGCCCTTGTCCTTCTAGGTGGTAGAGGTCGTGAGTTTGTGAGGTGCTGTTGAAGAAGCTTTGGCGAGTTGCTGCAGTGCTTCTTGTAGATGGTACACACTGCAGTCACGGTGCGCCGGTGGTGGAGGGAGTGAATGTTTAAGGTGGTAGATGGGGTGCCAATCAAGTGGGCTGCTTTGCCCTGGATGGTGTCGAGCTCCTTGAGTGTTGTTGGAGCTGCACTCATCCAGGCAAGTGGAGAGTATTCCATCACACTCCTTACTTGTGCCTTGTAGATGGTGGAAAGGCTTTGGGGAGTCAGGAGGTGAGACACTCGCCGCAGAATACCCAGCCTCTGGCCTGCTCTTGTTGCCACAGTATTTGTGTGGCTGGTCCAGTTAAGTTTCTGGTAAATGGTGACCCCCCAGGATGTTGATGGTGGGGGATTCGGCAGTGCTAATACCGTTGAATGTCAACGGGAGGTGGTTAGACTCTCGCTTGTTGGAGATAGTCATTGCCTGGCACGTCTGTGGCGCGAATGTTACCTGCCACTTATCAGTCCAGATCTTGCTGCATGCGAGCATGGACCGCTTCATTATCTGGGGAGTTGTGAATGGAACTGAACACTGCAATCATCAGCAAACATCTCCACTTCTGACCTTTATGTTGGAGAGAAGGTCATTGATGAAGCAGCTGAAGATGGTTGGGCCTAGGCCACTGCCCTGAGGAACTCCTGCAGCGATGCCCTGGGGCTGAAATGATTGATCTCCAACAACCACAATCATCTTCCTTTGTGCTAGGTATGACTCCAGCCAGTGGACAGTTTTCCCCCCCGATTCCCATTGACTTCAGTTTTATTAGGGCTCCTTGATGCCACACTCAGTCAAATGTTGCCTTGATGTCAAGGGCAGTCACTCTCACCTTACCTCTGGAATTCAGCTCTTTTGTCCATGTTTTGACCAAGGCTGTAATGAGGTCTAGAGCAGAGTGGTCCTGGCTGAACCCAAACTGAGCATCGGTGAGCAGGTTATTGGTGAGTAAGTGCCGCTTGATAGCAGCACTGTCGATGACACCTTCCATCACTTTGCTGATGATTAAGAGTAGACCGATGGGGCGGTAATTGGCCGGGTTGGATTTGTCCTGCTTTTTGTAGACAGGACATACCTGGGCAGTTTTCCACATTGTCGAGTAGATGCCAGTGTTGAAGCTGTACTGGAACAGCTTGGCTAGAGGCGCGCGCGGCTAGTTCTGGAGCACAAGTCTTCAGCACGACAGCCGGGATGTTGTCGGGGCCCGCAGCCTTTGCTGTATCCAGTGCGCTCAGCTGTTTCATGATATCATGTGGAGTGAATCGAATTGGCTGAAGATTGGCCAGCACAGAAGCCCCAATTTATCTGAACATGCATCCCATCTTGCGCTAAATTCAGAAAGAAAGACGGACTTGCATTTCTATAGCGCCTTTCACGACCACTGGACGTCCCAAAGCACTTCAATTAAGTACTTTTTGAAGTGTAGTCACTGTTGTAATGTAGGAAAAACAGCAGCCCATTTGCGCACAGCAAGCTCCCACAAACAGCAATGTGATGATCTGTTTTTGTTCTGTTGATTGAGGCAAAATTATTGGCCAGGACACCAGGGGTAACTCCCCTGCCCTTCTTCAAAATAATGCCATCCGAGCGGGCAGACGGGATCTCGGCTTAACGTCTCATCCAAAAGACTGCACCTCCAAAGGAGGGTCAGCCTAGATTTTTGTGCTCAGGTCTCTGAAGTGGGACTTCAACCCACAACGTTCTGACTCCAAGGCGAGAGTGCTGCCCACTGACCCACGGCTGGCACTTGGATTTACTCCGGGTCTATCCACCTGGTGGGGACTGGGGATTCAGAACCAAAATCAACACTTACACATAGCAGACTCAGTAATGCAATGTCCAAACCCAGCAAGTCTGCAATGCTCCATGGCACCCTTGAGGATTGAACAGCCGCCTTAGCTCACTGATGGGGCCTAGAGGAGTAGGCCCACCACTGGGAGCTGGAAACCTTCCCACTTGAGTCCAGTTAAGCCTGCAATCCAATGACCCAATGGGCAAGGTGGTTCTAGTTGGACAAGCAGTGGGAAGCTTCTGTGCTGGTAAGTTGCATATGCTAAGCTGGTTTAACTCCAGCAGTATCCCTGCACAAACTTGGGATTCATTGAGCCTTGACTCTGCCAGTCAATGCTTAAGCTGTCTGGCCTTAAATTGGTGGAGCGCGTCCCCATCACAGTGAGAGATTGCGCACTCCATATTGGGCAAACGGAGCTCCTAGAATCATGCAATTTTACAGCATAGAAAGGGGCCAGTTGGCCCATTATGCCTGTACTGGCTCTCTGAAAGAGCTGTCCACATAGTCCTAGTCCTATTCCCTTGCTTTTTCCCTACATCCTGTTAACGTTTAAATTTTCCAAGTATTTATCCACTTCTCTTTTAAAAAGCTATTATAAATACTGCTTCCACCACTGTTCCTGGTAGAGCATTTCAAATCCTAGCAACCCTGTGTAATATCTCCTTCCATTCATGTGGCGATGATCTTAAACTTGTGCTCTCTTTTACTGACTCACTGACCAGTCGAGAGATTTTTTTTTCCTCATTTACCTTACCGAACCGTTCAGAATCTTGAACATCTGTATTGATCGTTTCTTAACCGTCATTGTTGTGATTTGAAAAAAGCCCCAATTTCTATAATCTGCCTCATAACTGAAGCATCTCATCCCTAGTATCGCTTTAATGAATCTTCCCTTTTTCCTGCGCTGGAGAATCTTAAACACGGTGCTGGGTTTTCAGCACGTGTTTAGACACCCGTCTGACTCCGCTTGCAAAAAAGAATTCCCTCAATGCCATGAATTCAAAATCATCACCTTCATCTACAAATGCTTTCACTGCCTTGCTGCACTCTGCCATTTGCAATGTTCTCCTCCAACCCTGCGCGACAGCATTGGCCCTCCACTCTTCTGATTCCAGTTTTCCTTGCCACCTCTTTCCCCCCTCCCCACGGCACCAAAAAGCCAATTCTTTAGCTGTGCCCTCCGTCCCCTTCGCTTGATTCTTCCACTACTGCTTGCCGTCCAATTTTTTCCTCTGTCATCTACCTTGGAACGTTTGCTAAGATGAAGACTTTGTATATAACTAAGTTGCTGCTGCCTCTCCGCTGCTCTCCCTCCTTTTTAAGACGCTCCTTTTAAAACCAACTCTTTGACCAAGCCTTTTGGTCACCTGTCCTAATATCTCCGTATGTGGCTCGGTGGCAAATTTTGTTTGATAATCGCTCCTGTGAAGCACCTTTGGGTGTTCAACTACGTTAAAGGTGCTATATAAATGTAAGTTGTTACTGTTAATTGTAATGTGTGTGGGTGGAACAAATGAAGGACAGAGACACGACGAGCTGCTAGACGAGGTGCTTGTTTACTAGGCCAGAGCGAACTGAGCATGCTCATACAAAACCATGTGACAAACCATGTGATAAATCCAGTGTCATTAATGTAATGTTTTAACTGGAAGCTGCAGAGTCGGGTCTGAGCATACAGTTCTGTGTTTTAATCCTGATTATAATCGCTCCACCATTGGCGGCCATGCTTTCAGCTGCCTTTTCCCTAAGCTCTGGATTTCCCTCCCTCAACCTTTCCACCTCTCTCTCTCTCTCTCTCTTTCTCTCTCTTTCCTCCTTTAAGACGCTCCTTAAAACCTACCTCTTTGACCAAGCTTTGGTTATCTGTCCTAATATCTCTTTATGTGGCTCGTTTTCAAATTTTGTTTGACGACGCTCCTGTGAAGCGCCTTGGGATGTTTTATTCGGTCAAAGACGCTATATAAATGCAAGTTATTTTAGGCTGAAGTGTAACCTTCCCCTCTTTCCCTGAGGCACATTCCATCTGCAGGTGGGGAGGAGGGAAAATGTTTCCCATCCATTTAAAAAAATCATAACAATGATCTTAAATAACAACAGAAAATGCTGGAAAAACTCAGCAGGCCAGGCAATATCCGTGGAGAGAGAAATAGTCAATGTTTCGGGTTGAAACCCTTCGTCAGGACTGAGAGGAGACAGGAAATGAAACAAAAGACAGTTTGGGGGCTGGGAAATGGGGGAGGGGTGAGGAGACATTAAGAGATATTCAAGGTGAGACGAGATAGTAATAGGATCGGTAAAGAAACAGACAATGGCTCTAAACAATGATCTTGTTTTACTCTGCCTCTGTCGCTTGCCTGCCTGTCAGATTAAGTCTATACCTCCTGTTGTCCAGCATTTGGAAAGAGCTTGGCTCAGTTCTGGTCCCTCCTCACACCCACCCACCTCCCCACTCCGCAGCTTCCTGGCCGAGATTGTGAACTCGCCATGGAGATCTAGGAGCTTACCAAGACCAGGACAAATTCTCCATCGTGATTTTAAAAACCACAACAATCCTGCCTGTTAGAATGAGGATTTTTTTTTTGTTTTTGTTTTTCCTGAGTTTCGTGCAAAGGGCCGTTTGTAATGAAAACATTTTAGGAGATAATAGATTCCTCTTCACGATTCATCGTCGCAAGGGAGGCTGAAAAACACGACCACCATTTTGTGACTTGGATGCTTTCAATCTTGCGGACTATAAATCTGTTACTGTTTATAAAGGGTGTGTGTTTGTGTTTGCTTTTAAACAATGTCCTTTGCCAGCCTAAATCTTTTTGCTGCTCTATCGGGAAAATGTGCACCCATTGTAACTCAGTGAAACAGGCACCACTCAATTGGACGTATTGGAACTGCAGTGCAGACCATAAAGAGGTTATTCCCGGGGAGCTGGGCAGATTCTGTAATGGAGTTAGCAGCTTCTGATGGACTCTTCTGATGAAATGATTTCACCGCCTCGGCTCCTCTCAATTCCACAGACGTCCAGCCATTTGAACTCCCATTTTTCCCCATTAGATAAAAGTGAGCACAGTCGACCAGGAATGTGAGTCAGTCTCTCTCTCTCTTCAATTTGCACCTCTGCAACTGAAGATTGGCTGGCTGCTCTTCTAAAGAGCGAGAGGCTTTCAGAGTATTGATGAGTTTCTTACTGAGTGCACAGAACAGATCCTCTGTTTCAGTCCATTTCTGAAGACCATCTTTTTTTCTTGCTTCCCTGACAATGCCCGATTGTCCTGCGCTGAATGGAAGTTCTGGGTATGAGAGAGGAACCATTGTGTTTTCTTGCCAAATTCCTCTCTCCTGCTCTTTGTTTGTTTTGTTTGGTGCTCACAAAGGATTGATAGCATATTGTCAACCCTGAGCTTTCATTACAAAGCTCGTATGTTGGGCACAGTGACCATATTATCTCTAATATGGTCACCAGTACCTTATTTCTTGGAGTAGGGGCCTTGAATTCTAGGCTCCATTTGTGTGTCAGGATTCATCAGGTCTGAGCTTCAAACAGTCCCAGATCATCAACTCATTTTTAAGTCCCGACAGGTTCATTTGGGGGGGAAAAAGGCTTGGATTTATATACAACAACAACAACTTGTATTTATATAGCGCCTTTAACATAGCAAAATGTCCCAAGGTGCTTCACAGGAGTATTTTAAGATGCAGAATTTGACACTGATTCATGTAAGGATAAATTAGGGCAGGTGACCAGAAGCTTGGTCAGAGGTAGGTTTTAAGGAGCGCCTTAAAGGAGGAAAGAGAGGTAGCGAGACGGAGAGGTTTAGGGAGGGAATTCCAGAGCTTAGGGCCTCAGCAACAGAAGGCACGGCCACCGATGGTTGAGCGATTTATAATCGGGGATGCTCAAGAGGGCAGGATTAGAGGAGCGCAGATATCTAAGGTGGGCTGTGGTTGTGGGGCTGAAGGAGATTAGAGATAGGAAGGGGTGAGGCCATGGAGAGATTTAAAAACAAGGATGAGAATTTTGAAATTGAGGCGCTGCTTAACCGGGAGCCAATGTAGGTCAGCGAGCGCGGGGGTGATGGGCGAACGGGATATAGCAACTTATTCCATTTTTCCAAGTGTCTCAAAGCACTCTTTTTGTGTACCAAATCCGTGGTGTTATGTAAGCAACCACAGGAGCCATTTTGTGCACAGCAAGGCCCCACAAACAGCCATGAGGTGCATGGCCAGTTGGACTGATTTTTGGCGCTGTTGGTTGACTAAGGAACGTTCACTAGGTGCATGGAGGGACCTTCCTGTCCATCTCTGAAAAGTGCCATGGGAATCTTTAACGCCTGCCATAACAGGCAAATGAGGCCTCGGTTTAATGTCTCATTCAAAGGATGGCGATAAACTAATGTAAACCCACTGCCCATTCCTAAAGTTTGATGATGGTGTCAAAACTCACCCTCAGGCTGGGTTATTTTTTTTCTCCCTCACCAAACAAAATTCACAATGAAGCGGGGCTGAATTTAGTTTCTCCTCCAGCTTGATTGGATGGATGGAGTTTGATCTTGTCACACTCACACTCTCTCGCGCACACTCACTCTCTCGCGCACACTCACTCTCTCGCGCACACTCACTCTCTCGCGCACACTCACTCTCTCACACGTGACTTTAGTTTAGCTTGCTGACATCTTCACAGACAACAGTCATTGTCATTTATCCATCAGCCAAGCGACAGGTCTGATTAAACCGTGCAGGGGAGGGGTGAGAGCGAGGACGGATTGGTGGCGGGGCAGGGGCGCTGATAATGCAGCGTCATGGAGCCGTTTGCGGCGGTGTTCGGGATATCTCCCACTTTCTCATATGGCTAGTGTGCCCCTGGGTGAGGGGAAGCTCCCCTTACCCATGAGCTGAGCGATCATTGGCAAGGAAACCTTTTGTTCTTCAGCCACAAAGTACTATTTTTTTAGCAACGATTTTGACTAACTGGTAGCTTTATCCCACGTTACGGGAAGATCGAAGAGGCAGATTGTACATTTAAGACCAGGAGGTCCCAAGAGCTGAACAAGTTCTTCATGGCAAATCTATTCCCTTGTTCGTACATTTGAGCTTCTTTGGCTGTGTAAACATTTTTCCGCACTTAGCCTTGTCAACAGTTTCCTTGAGTTTCCCTGCACCTCTACTCGAGGAAGCTTGTTCTCTGTCATACTCCTGAGCGCTCCTTCCCCTTGTTCCTAAGAGGGGGAAAAAATCGAGTACTACAATTCTGAATTTTGGAAGGATTGAGGTTTATGTTCCTCAAGGTGAAGGATGTAGAATTTACAGCACAGAAACAGGTCATTTGGCCCAACTGGTCAGTGCCAGTGTTTATGCTCCACACCAGCCTACTCCCATCCCTACTAATCTAACCCTATCAGCATATCCTTCGATTCTCCCTCGTACTTATCCAAATTCCTCCTAAATGCACCTATGCTATTGGCCTCAGCCACTCCCTGTGGTAGCGAGTTCCACGTTCTCACCACTCTCTGGGTAAAGAAGTTTTCTCTGAATTCCTTGGATTTGTTGGTGACTATCGGTGTTGGCAAATACCATCTCCTCTCCAGTGCCAACGCCGGGAATTTCCTTGGGTGGGGGGCATGGTGGGGTTTATGGTTTCTCTTGGTCGGCTGCTGTGCCTTTGTAAACCCTGGATAGGCGTGTAAACGTGGCTTGGCCGAGGCAGGCTAACTCTCTCTCCTCTCTGTTTCACCTAACAGTGCACCTCAGTGCTGGCCTTGCTATTACTACTGCACTAGTGTCACAGTTCCATCCCGCACGCAAGCTGCTGTAATCGCCTCTGAGGGAGATTGCTAATTACTGCAGAATCATGGGCGGCTTCGTGCTTTGGGCTCTTTCTCACGAGTAACTGGTTTGACATTGTCTAATTTCATGTAGTGTTGCTGCAGCATAAGGTTTTGATACCGTCACTCCGGGCTGGATTCAGATTCGTTCCCTTTCAGTCTCTCGGCCATCACTACCGCCGCCTCCTTCATCTGGTGACTGAGCTCATTTTCAAGCTGATCTCTGGTTTTACATCATCCATGGAGAGAGAGAAATCTTACACTGTTGGAGAAAAGAAAGACTTGCATTTATATAGTGCCTTTCACGACCACCGGACGTCTCAAAACGCTTTACAGCCAATGAAGTACTTTCGAAGTGTAGTCGCTGTTGTAATGTGGGAAACGCAGCAGCCAATTTGCACACAGCAAGATCCCTCAAACAGCAATGTGATAATGATCAGATCATCTGTTTTTGTTATGTTGGTTGAGGGATAAATATTGGCTCCAGGACACCGGGGATAACTCCCCTGCTCTTCTTCGAAATAGTGCCATGGCATCTTTTACATCCATCCGAGAGAGCACTGGGGTCTCGGTTTAATGTCTCATCCGAAAGATGGCACCTCTGACAGTGCAGCACTCCCTCAGCACTGCACTGGACTGGAGTGTCAGCCTAGCTTTCTGTGCTCAAGTCCCTGGAGTGGGACTTGAACCCACAACCTTCAGACTCCGAGGCGCGTGTGCTACCCACTGAGCCACAGAGAGCATTCAACTACTTCTGTTGGACAGAACAGACCTCTGGTGCGCTAAGCTCTCCTCCCTCCCAACATTTAGATGATTGTCACCCTGCCTACCACACCAACCTTGGAATTACTGTCCTTGTCACCTCACCTAGGAATGCTGTCACCCATCCACAACATGTTAAAGGATCCAACGCTAGCCCTTCCCTATAGTCGTCGTCTTAGGCAGTCCCTCGGAACCGAGGATGACTTGCTTCCACATTAAAAATGAGTTCGCAGGTGACTGATTAGTCCAATGTGGGACCTACAGTCTCTGTCACAGGTGGGGCAGACGGTGGTTGAAGGGGCGGGTGGGGTGGGGTGCTTGGGTTGACGTGCGCACCTTCCGTTGTTTGCGCTTGGCTTCCGCTTGCTCCCGGCGAAGAGACTCGAGGTGTTCGGCGCCTTCCCGGATTCTTCTCCTTCCTATAGTACGTCAAAATCGACAAGACAGACGCACAATGGCTGTGCTGCTTCAATAGCTTGGGGTGTGATTTAAGGTGATTGGCAGAAGAACCACAGCCAACGTGAGGAAAAACATTTTTACGCAGCGAGTGGTTAGGATCTGGAATGCACGGCCTGAAAGGTAGATTCAATTGTGGCTTTCAAAATGGGAATTGGATAAGTACCTGAAGGAAAAGAATTTGCAGGGCTACAGGGCAAGGGCAGGGGGAGTGGGCCTAGCTGAAGGTCTCCTTCTGTGCTGTAACCATTCTATGATTCTAGTTTGCATCTGTTTTGGAAATTGGTTTGGTTGCTGTCAGGCTGCTATGCAAACTGCAGTGTGATGATGCTCATGACACAAGACAAATATATTGGATTTGCAATGAAAATGCTCTAAAGGACAGATGAGGCTACACTTCGGTTCGTGGAATCCTGGGCACATTGGCTCTAAGTCACATATAGAGTCTGTGACCATCTGCATGTACTTGCGCCCACCAGGATGGTACAGGAAACTTTCGATTTACCGGCATCTAAATAACCGGAAACCTTGGTTAACCGGCAAAATTTCAGGAGTAGGTTCAGGTAAGTTTTATTACTTGCCTTCCTCGATCTGTTGCTGTGCAAGGGTGTGGCTGCAGCTATTGCTAAGCTACAGAGACGCTTGGAACTTGTGGCCATTGTTCTGAACCTGTTGCTAAGCAACAAGGTTTGTTGCTTTATACAGAGCTCTCAGCTCCGTATCTTTTACTATAGCTTTTGGTTATCCGGAATTTTTGATGAACTGGCACCCCGTCGGTGCCGGATTTAAAAAAAAGTTTCCTGTAGATGGCAAGCTAGATGGACATTGATCCTTTGTCTAGCTGTTCCTATTTGTGGTTGCTTCGTGGCAGGGGAGTTCTCCTCCCTGGGTGTCCTGGGCAAATATTTCTCCCTCAACCAACATAACAAAAACAGATTATCTGGTCATTATCACGTTGCTGTTTGTGGAAGCTTGCTGTGTGCAAATTGGCTGCCGCATTTCCTACATTCCAACAGTGACTACACTTCAAAAGTACTTCATTGGCTGTAAAGTGCTTTGGGACGTCCTGTGGTCGTGAAAGGTGCTATATAAATGCAAGTCTTTCAAGTCTGTCTTTCTTTTGGTTACTCGAATTAACTGCAATGCTTGTTCTTTTTAAGTATTCAATTTGATTAGATATCGTAATAAGAATTTTTGTGTTGGCCCGGGATCAGTTGGTGGCACTCTCTCGCCTCCGAGTCCGAAGGTAGCGGGTTCAAGGCCCACTCCAGAGACTTGAGCACGTAATCCAGGCTGACACTCCCAGTGCAGTACCAATGGAGTGCCACACTGTCGGAGGTGCCGTCTTTCGGATGAGACGTTAAACGGAGGCCCCGTCTGGCGGGTGTAAAAGGTCCAATGGCACTATTCGAAGAAGAGCAGGTGAAGTCCTCCCGGTCTCTTGGCAACCATTTAATTCCTCAACCAACATTGCCAAAGCAGATTACCGCTCTTTTTATCTCACTGCTGTTTGTGGGACCTTCCTGTGGGCCAATTGGCTGCTGCTTTTCTGTAACCATCAAGCCTCCGTACTTCATGCACTTGGAGCGTCCTGATCAGTGCATGTTCATTGGCTCTTCCTATTGTGCTGGTTTTAACTGCGCCACATTGCAACTGGTGTTACTAGTTTGAAGCTCCACAGTTTTTTGGAAAATGGGCGAGTGACAGGGTCTTGCAGCCCAATGTCTTCCCTTGTTAGAGCCTGATGTTTACTACAACAACAACAGTTTGCATTTATATAGCACCCTTGACGTCATAAAATGTCCCAAGGCACTTCAGAGGAGTGATTATCAAATAAAATTCGACACTGAGCCACATAAGGAGCTATTAAGATAGATTTTTTTTTTAAAGTAGATAAATTTTAAGCAGCGTCTTAAGAGGTGAGAGCGGTGAAGAGGTTTAGGGAGGGAATTCCAGAGCTAGGGCAGAAGTAGAGCACAAAAGCTCTGGCGGATAGTAAAAAGATGGGAACATATTCAAAACGGGCCCTTCATTCACTGGAGGCTTTGATGGAAATATTCAAAAGTTCAAAGTGGTCTGGGGATGTGGTGTGTTAAGGAGGATTGCGTTTGTTATGTGATTATTCCAACGCACTCCTGGCTGGCCTCCCACATTCCACCCTACGTAAACTTGAGGTCATCCAAAACTTGGCTGCCCGTGTCCCAACTCACACCAAGTCCCGTTCACCCATCACCCATGTGCTCGCTGACCTACATTGGCTCCCGGTTAAGCAATGCTTTGATTTTCAAAATTCTCATCCTTGTTTTCAAATCTCTCCATGGCCTCACCCCTCCCTATCTCTGTAATCTCCTTCAACCCCACAACCCCCCCGAGATATCGGCGCTCCTCTAATTCTGCCCTCTTGAGCATCCCTGATTTATAATCGCCCAACCATTGGTGGCCGTGCCTTCTGTTGCCTGGGCCCTAAGCTCTGGAATTCCCTGCCTAAACCGCTCTGGTCTCTATCTCTTTCCTCCTTTAAGATGCTCCTTAAAATCTACCTCTTTGACCAAGTTTTTGGTCACCTGCCCTAATTTCTCCTTAGTACGATAGCAAAATACTGCAGATGTTGGAAATCCGAAATAACAACAGAAAATGCTGGAAAAACTCAGCAGGTCGGGCAACATCCGTGGAGAGAAATTTGAGTTGACGTTTCGGGTCGAACCCTTCTTGAAGAAGGGTTCGACCCAAAACGTCAACTCAAATTTCTCTCCACGGATGTTGCCTGACCTGCTGAGTTTTTCCAGCATTTTCTGTTGTTATTTCTAATTTCTCCTTCTGTGGCTCGGTGTCAAATTTCTCGTCTTGTAACACTCCTGTGGAAGCGCCTTGGGACGTTTGACTACGTTAAAGGCGCTCTATAACTACAAGTTGTTGTTGAATTCCATAATCTTGAACACAAATCAAGATGTTTCAGCACTGAGAGAGTTAACGGTTGCCTTCAATTCTGTGCTTGCTGTTGACTCACACACAAGAGCTTAAATTAAAACTTGCATTAACTCGATCACAGATTAAATCCAGTCCGGCGGACAAAGACATTTGTTGAAAGGAAACGAGATATGATGAAATCCAAACAGGAGGCTTTGGGAAGGGAAGGAAAGAGAGATAAACCTGCCATGAAAGCAGGAATGACGGAGCGAACTGTATGCCATTGTCCCCTTGTCACATTTCCCTTTTGTTTGATTTCTTTTGTCCAGGGGCCCATTGTTCCACTTCCTTTCGTTCACAGTTCTCTCCGTTCTCTTTCCATTACAGAATAGGTTCTGTTGTTTTACTGCCTTTTGTTTGACGCTCCTCTAACTGCCACTTTGCGTGGAGCTGTTTGACTTGTAGGTTGAATTATTTGAGTTACTTTTGTTTGCAGTGATATTGTTATCGCCAGAAATCTTTTTTTTTTGCGCCCATCGATTTCCGCACCCACACACCGTTTGCTCGGAGGAAAAGAAATCACGTGGTTTCTGTCATCTGTCAAGCGATGAATCCAATATTCCCCTTTTGTGGAGTGCAGAATGGGCTTGTGTGTTCCCAGCAACAAAAAAGAAATCCATTTCGCACTCATTCTTGCGGGCGGCCTCTCGCTTGCAGAAACCATCAGCTCCAGAAGAATTCGGGCAATGCCTGTGGAGTTGGATAAAGAAGTGTTTCTGGTGTCTTGGCTCTTGGGGTTTGTCGAAGTTTGAAGGCAACCTGCCACCTTTTTTTAGTTCGACCGCTGGAGAGATGGCGAAATACCTTTTCCGATTAGTCGTCCTAAATGCGCGTGACGGATGCCTTTTAAAGTATCGCCTCTTTCCCCTTTCCTCTCTGTTCACACGGGGATACCTGTGACCAATGTCTCTTTCCCCCCCCCCCCCCCCCCAAGCTGCGTGGCCTGCCTTCCTCCCCCAATGCGCGGCCCATTCAAATGACTGCGCGGTATCTACAATGTAAAAGCCAGAGAGCGGCCTGTGCGCGACCTAGCGGGGACATTGCATGTGGCCCCCCCCCCTCTTTTCTCGGATTCCATGGTTTTGTTGACTGTGCAGTTTCAGGTGGATCGGGCAGGTGGACTAGATTTCATCTCCAGGTTTGAGCTCAAGAGTGTGACCAAAATCGAACTGATGTTACAGCTTCTGCTTTATTTTGCCCTCCCCCCCCCCCCCCCCCCCCTCTCGTCTTGCAGAATGTCCGCTCGACAACTTGCTTCTTGTTGCATGGAAGTGAATGGAGACATGATCATGGTCCATGACCAGGTGAAAGTGGAGGAGGTGGAGGAAGAGCGCAGCTGTTACGCATCTCTCAGTGCTTCGTTTCCCAACAATCCTCATTCCGAGGGGCTTCAGAGCAAAGCGGCGCCGGGGCGAGAGCACCCTGACCTCGAAAGGTCAGGGGTTGTGACACAAACGCATGTAAGTTACAAACGTGGCCTAGAGCTTGAGTTTTATCCTAGTCAGGCTGACTTTTTGTTCCCTCGTGAATGAGTTTTGGTAAAAGCCCCAAAACGGCCCCACTGTTAGCTGAAGTTTGGACTGTTTCACGCAAGTGGTAGGCCAGGCTTGACTTGTGGTGGCAGGCAGCTAAGAATCAATCAATGTTGTATTCAAATCAAATGTAAAAGGCAGGATGAAATGAGTGCGTTGATACTTTCTACCCCTGGAGATCTCGAGCAGACTTGAAGCAACTACTTAATTCACTATCACCGACTCCTAAACCAACTGGGGGTGAAATTCCTCTTACAACACAGGCAGTGCATTAAGTGGGAGTTAAACATTGCAAAGTATTTACAGCACAGAAACAGGCCATTCGGCCCAACTGGTCTATGCCGCTGTTTATGCTCCACACGAGCCTCCTCCCGCCCCTCTTCATCTAACCTTCTATTCCTTTCTCCCTCATGTGCTTATCTAGCTTCCCCTTGAATGCATCTGTGCTATTCACCTCAGCCACTCCTTGTGGTAGCGAGTTCCACATTCTCACCACACTCTAGGTAAAGAAGTTTCTCCTGAATTCCCTATTGGATTTATTAGTGACTATCTTATATTTATGGTCCCTAGTTCTGGTCTCACCTGCATCATCTTACCTGTGTGAATGTGTCAGAGATGGAGGCTGAAGAAGGGCTGGCTGGTATTGAAAAGAAGCATAACAGTCCCACGGCCTCTTATCGAGTTTGGTTCCCGATTCATGGGGCCAGCTGTCAAATGGAGAGGACTTTATGGGCGCACTCTGTGTTGTGGATTCTGCTGTTCAGTTGAGTGCTGTAGTTAATTGAGGGTCCTCGGCTACTGAACATCATTAGTGACATCTGTAAGGTAGACCTCAGGACTTTGAGATGAACAAGCGCAGTTGGCGATGCTGAAGTCCGCTCTGTGTGAAGCATTAATGCCAGTTTCAATGGTGCCCGGGGAGAGAGAATCCAGCAAACAATCCCAGACCTCATAGAAGTGCAACACAATGTGCTAGAACTCAGCCGCGGCCAATGTGAAGACTTGACCTCCAGCTGGTACCGGAACCATACTCCAGACGTGCACCGTACTCATTGATTGGCACTCCCACCGCTTGGAGGCATGAAGCTTTCGCAGCTACTGCTTGCATCTCTGAAACCCAATTATAATAGGCACTGAACCGTGGATGTATGATCATGCTGCCTCAGTATTTCCTCATCAACTATATGCCTGGCATCTGCCTTCAGTGTGCTTGTGATGTGGCAGCCATCTTGATCCAAGTCCAGTATCACATACCAGGCAAACTTGGCACCAACTGCTTAATCTAGGTCCTTCTACGAGAAGTTTTGACCAAGTTGCCTGTCCACCATGAGGTTGACTCACCCCACCAGGGTGCTGAGGGCCCCGAGGGAAGCCAGAGTCATCCCTTACTGCAACCATTTCCTCTTTATTTGCTGCAAAACAACCTCGTACATAGCCCTTTGAAAGCTTAGGAACTCCAGACCATGAAGGAGAACTGTTTGGACACACTTCTTACATCCCCCATGCCATGGCTTGTTGCTGCTCAGCTTCCTCAAATGGATGCCTCTTTCAGTGCCTATGTGGTGCAGCATGTACAACACCACCGTCATTCTGTCATTTCATACCGAAACACTAGAGCCATTGTTTAGTCATGCCAGGTGGCCGCTTGAAGTTCCTACCTCTTGAATGAGCTTTGCTGGATGGTATGAAGATTGAGTAGCTAGGTCATGAGCTGTATCTTGAGCATTTCCCCTTCTCTACACCCTGGAACCCATGATTCTCGAGGCACAAGTAAGGAGTGTGATGGAATACTCGCCACTTGCCTGGATGAGTGCAGCTCCAACAACACCCAAGAAGCTCGACTCCATCCAGGACAAAGCAGCCCGTTTGATCGGCACGCCATCTACCACCTTAAACATTCACTCCCTCCACCACCGGCGCACCGTGGCGGCAGTGTGTACCATCTACAAGATGCACTGCAGCAACTCGCCAAGGCTTCTTCAGCAGCGCCTCCCAAACCCCGTGACCTCTTCCACCTAGAAGGCCATGGGCAGCAGGCGCATGGGGACACCACCACCTCCAAGTTCCCCTCCAAGTCACACACCATCCTGACTTAGAAGTATATCACTGTTCCTTCATCGTTGCTGGGTCAAAATCCTGGAACTCCCTCCCTAACAGCACTGTGGGAGAACCTTCACCACACGGATTGCAGCGGTTCAAGAAGGCAGCTCACCACCACCTTCTCAAAGGCAACTAGGGATGGGCAATAAATGCTGGCCTTGCCAGCAACGCCCAGGTCCCATAAGCAAATTATAAAAAAAAAAAAGAATTTGTGCATCGTAGGTATTCCCTGGAAACCATGTGCATAATGATCTGGTAGCAGACCATTCGGATGCCCATCAAATTAAATCCTTTTCTGTTGATGGGTGGTTTAGGATGTTGCACAGGTCCTTGAAAGACCACTTGGGTACAGTTGAGAGCGTTTGTATCCAGTGGATACCACAGCGTAGTCAGAAAACTCATCCGCCTCTCGCTGCTGCATGGAGTACTGATTCTGATGCATTTAACAGTCTGTTGAAACCGGGCGCGAGTGACCTGGTTAATGCACCAATGAACTGCAAACTGATTGATCCTTGACCGGTCTCCTGATCCTTGACCGGTCTCCTGCTGTTGCACAAGAGCCTGTGCCAAAGTCCGAGTGCCCTCATTCCTGTTGCCGTGCTGAAACTGGTCCTTCGTAGGACAATTCAATCAATTTCTGGGTGAGGTCCAGCTAACCGTATCGAGGCATGCTACCGGAAGTAATAATGGACCCCGGTGGCCCTTCACCTATGGCCTTGGACCTCCATCTCCAGCGTAAGGAAGACTTGCTGTTGCACCCATATTGCTGCGTGGACTGCACCAGTTGAGTCACCCTTTACAGTTGTGTCTTTTTCTACTCGATAATGGACCTCTGCCCAATCTTTTCACTGCCTTAACACTCCTGTTATGCAGGGTATCAATAATGTGATGCAAGTTGGCAAACCAACCATGAGCAAATTTGCCCGTTCGCCTTTCAATTGGTGCTTAATAAGCTCAAAAGAAGTTCAATGTGGGACCTGTGCATGAATCGCTTCAGTGGTTTGGGCAACACCAGGCTGGTGTCCATTAGTGTTCACTCACCAATTACTGCATGTTTAGAATCATTGGTTCCACAGAGTCAGTTCACCCCCCCACCCCCCCCCCCCCCCCCCCCCGAATATGAGCAATATGCCCCATCTTCAAAAAAAACAGAGTTTCAAAGAACGTTAGGCAGAATCATACAGCACAGAGGGAGGCTTTTCGGCCCATTGTGCCTGTGCCGGCTCTTTGAAAGAACTATCCAATCAGTCCCACTTCCCCGCTCGTTCCCTGTAGCCCTGCAAATTTTTCCTTTTCAAGTATATAACCATGGTGTGGAGATGCCGGTGTTGGACTGGGGTGGACAAATGTAAGAAGTCACACAACACCAGGTTATAGTCCAACAGCTTTATTTGAAATCACAAGCTTTCGGAGCGCTGCTCCTTCGTCCGGTGAAGTGACGAAGGAGCAGCGCTCCGAAAGCTTGTGATTTCAAATAAAACTGTTGGACTATAACCTGGTGTTGTGTGACTTCTTTCAAAAGGGAACTGGTTATATACTTGTAAGTTACTATTGAATCTGCTTCCACCGCCCTTTCAGGCAGCGCATTCCAGATCACAACAACTCGCTGAGTTTAAAAAAAACCTCCATCAGCCCCCTGGCTTTTTTTTACAATTATCTTAAAGCTGTGTCCTCTGGTTACCAACCACTCCTGCCAGTGGAAACCGTTTCTCCCTATTTACTCCCATCAAAACCTCTTCATGATTTTGAACACCTCTGTTAAATCGCCCCTTAACCTTCTCTGCTCCGAGGAGAACAATCCCAGCTTCTCCAGTCTCTCCACATCACTGAATTATCTCATCCCTGGTACCATTCTGGTAAATGTCCACTGTGCCCTCTCCAAGGCCTTGACCTCCTTCCTCGAGTGTTGTACAATAGTTGGCATGTTCATTTCCAGAACCAGCTGCCACGTGAAACAGTCTGACTGCAAGGTAAAGTTTTATCTCATTGCTCCAGGGCACTGCAGATTAATGTCCCGTCTTTTTTTTTTGTATTCCCTAATTTTAAAGGAAAATTGAAATAGTTGACAACTTTGAAAAGTTTTTTTTTGCACCCGCACCCCCCCAGTATTTAATTTTTCATTTTATGATTTAAAAAAAAAATTAATTTTAAGAAAATTGGGCTGTTTTTTCTGAGTATTTTATAAGTAACTTTAATTTCAATTGGTTTAGTTACTGAACAGGAATACGCCCCTGTTTTTTTTTTTGAAGGGTGTGGGATATGATCTCAATCAAACATTTTTGTTGCTTGATGCATGAAAAATTTACTGCATTTTTTTCCTCATTGAATTTTCTTTTTCTACTTTTTTCCTCTACCATCCTGGTGGTGTTTTTAACTTTTCTTTTTTTTAATTTTTTTTTTCTTTCTTACTGGATTTTCCTTCTTCTCATTCCACCTCAGTATATTAGCCCTCAGTTAAAAAAAAAAATGGGAGTCTCGGCCTACAGGCCATAGGTCTGGATGCAGCGCTAAAAGTAAGTAAGCAAGTTGTTGTCTCTGTGTTTTCTATCTGTAGTTGTAGCTGGTCCTGACAGAATGCGTTGGCCATTCACTTAAAAGGGGAAGGAAAGTTCGCAAATGGAGAAAGGGAAGTCTGGAGGGAGTCCTGGCTATTCCAAGTATTGCCCCATGGGCTTTTTATTAAACATATTTTGACATTTTTAAAGGCAAATTTCTTATCCCAAAGGAGACCTGCCATTTTGCATCTCCTTGTCCCTATGTTGCTCCTTGAGGTCACCGTAGGGGACCAACGTTCCCAAGTCTCACTGTGGTTCTAGCCGTTGGCTTTGGACCAGCCTGGGACCAGGTGAAGAGCTATCTGGCTCTGGAGAAACCTGCACTGCCAGCATGTATACATCCCTGTATAAAGGCAAAATACTGTGGTTGCTGGAAATCTGAAATATAAAACAAAAAAATGCTGGAAATACTCAGCAGGTCAGGCAGCATCTGTGGAGAGAGAAACAGAGTTAACGTTTCAGGTCGATGACCTATCGCCAGAACTGGAAAACATTAAGAGATGTAACAGGTTTTAAGTAAGTGCAGAGGCAGGGAAAGTGGGGGTGGGGGGCGCGGAGGGGGGAGAGGAAAGAACAAAAGGGAAGGTCTGTGATAAGGTGGAAGGCAGGAGTGATTTTTTTTTCACGTCCCTGAATATCTTGACCACCCCCTTTTGCCCTGCACCATCATCCCTTTTGTCGTTTAATCACTCCTGCCTTCCACCCGATCACAGACCTTCCCTTTAGTTCTGTAATCCCACGCGCCCATTCGATTTTTTTAAATATTCATTCACGGGATGTGGGCGTCGCCGGCGAGGCCAGCATTTATTGCCCATCCCGAATTAACCTTGAGAAGGTGGTGGTGAGCCGCCACCTTGAACCGCTGCAGTCCGTGTGGTGAAGGTACTCCCACTGCGCTGTTGGGGAGGGAGTTCCGGGATTTTGACCCAGCGACGATGAAGGATCGGCGATATACTTCCAAGTCAGGATGGCGTGTGACTTGGAGGGGAACTTGGAGGTGGTGGTGTTCCCATGCGCCTGCTGCTCTTGTCCCTGCCTCTGTACTAGCTTAAAACCTGTTGCTTCTAACATTTTTCAGTTCTGACGAAAGGTCATTGACCTGAAACTCTGTTTCTCTTTCCACAGATGCTGCCTGACCTGCTGAGTTTTCCATCATTTTCTGTTTATAAAATGTTAGATTGGGACTTTCCTTCCCTTTTAATGAGTCTCTTTGAAGTACAAAAAGTATACAGGCCGCTGGGGCAGGGAATGATTTAATGACCAACATACACTCCAGTAGAGCTGTACAAAATAATAAAACTCATTCTGCAGTGTTATTTTGGTGTGGGGTGGTTGAAGATGCGGAATCCTTAGTACTTCAATGAGACATTTTGAATTGCCATTAAGTTTCGCGAAGCCTCCTTAGACTCTGAATTAACAACTTTACTTAACGCTATTTTCTCACTTGTCACTGAATAGCATGAATCTTAAACCTTACAAATGAATGTTGTGCACCCTGGATGTTTAAGCTTGAAAACCCTTCATAGTGCTGTAACCGAGCAAACTGCACATTGGATGGAAGAATATGTGATGTGTGACGTAAGAAAACTACTAGGCACTTGGTCTAAGCGTTAAACAAAGCTTTAATCAACTGTTTTACAACATGGAGGTCCAGTTGTGTCCTTCACTAGTTCCTGTTAAGAATGTCCTGCGCAAGCTGGGCCCGTGCCCGAGTATTTATACTCTCCCTGGACAGCACCACCCGCAGGCCGCTCAGTATTATTTCATAAGTCTTTCTTTCATGAATGACTGATTCATGTCATTGTGTCTGAGGGAATACTGCATTTTGCCCTTAAAGGACAAGATAAATGGAGAACCGGATACCTTCAGTAGACATTTCCACCCCTCTTCCTTCCCTCTTTCCTCTCCCTTTCTCTCCCCCCACCCCCACTTCCTCTCCCTTTCTCCTCCCCTACTGTTAAATATCTGGGTAATTGTAAAAACAATGTCCCACCTTGTCTGAAATATTCCCGGTTCGAGTGGTATTCATACTTCCTGGAAGAAGATGCCATTCTTGGGGAAGTCTCTGTCTGACTGGTATCAGCTCTGGCATGAGACTGGTCTATGGGAAGTCACGTGAATTAGTATCCGTTTTATTTTGGGTTTAGTGCCCTTTATGTGGGCAATGGCTAAAAAGTAGGGTTTTTTGGGGGGGAGAAGGAGTACTTCAAATTGAAAGTATTTCCACCCCAGCAGTGACCTATTGAGCTGTTTGTTGCTGGGACCTGGTGTTATATTTGTGCTGTGTCTTGACAAATGGAAACTAACGCCGCTCTTCTATTTACGACCCAGGCTTCATCTTCACCAAGGGACGAGGGGCAGCAGGACCACAGTAAATTCACAATTGCACTAAGCAACCTAGAAAGAATGGATTTCAGTAAGAATTTAACCGAGGGTGAGTACAGCCGCAAAAGAGATCCAGACAGTGATGTAAAAGCTCATCTGGAATTCACACCCATAATTAAAGTAGTTCTCCATTGGGCTTCAGATGTTATTCGGAGATGCGCGCTCTCTCTCGCTCTCTCTCGCTCTCTCTCGCTCTCTCTCGCTCTCTCGCTCTCTCTCTCGCGCTCTCTCTCTCTCTCGCTCTCTCTCTCGCTCTCTCTCTCGCTCTCTCTCTCGCTCTCTCTCTCGCTCTCTCTCGCTCTCTCTCTCGCTCTCTCTCTCGCTCTCTCTCTCGCTCTCTCTCTCGCTCTCTCTCTCGCTCTCTCTCTCGCGCTCTCTCTCGCTCTCTCTCTCGCGCTCTCTCTCGCGCTCTCTCTCGCGCTCTCTCTCGCGCTCTCTCTCGCGCTCTCTCTCGCGCTCTCTCTCCTCTCTCTCTCTCTCCTCTCTCTCTCTCCCCTCTCTCTCTTCTCTCCCCTCTCTTCTCTCCCCTCTCTTCTCTCCCCTCTCTTCTCCCTCTCCTTCCTTACTTAAGTTTTGTGTGTGCTATTGCTTGGTCAAGAGAGCAGGGCTTGCATCTGACACCAGGACCTCTGGCCGTGCTGCGCTGTAACAGGGCGCTAGGAGGGAGTCCTGGACGACTTGTGCCTGGTTAGCCCTCCCTCCTTGCTCAGCCCTCTCCCTGCTAACCTCTTAGGAATGCTTTGTTTGCGGAATCACGGGTACGACCAGCCTGGTACGCCACTGTGCCACTTCATTGTAAACAAACTGGACGTAGTGAATCAGCTGGACAGAGGTTGGAAAAGTTAGGACTGTTCTCCTTGGAACAGAGAAGGTTTAAGAGGCGACCGATTAGAGGTTTTCAAGATGATGAGAGGATTTGATAGAGTAGAGAGAGAAAAACTATTCCCTCTGGCGAGTGGGTCAATCACCGGAGGTCATAGATTTAAAATCATTGGCAAAAGATCTAGAAAGAAAGAAAGACTTGCATTTCTATAGCGCCTTTCACGCCCACCGGATGTCCCAAAGCGCTTTACAGCCAATGAAGTACTTTTTGAAGTGCAGTCACTGTTGTAATGTGGGAAACGCGGCAGCCAATTTGTGCACAGCAAGCTCCCACAAACAGAAATGTGATAATGACCAGATAATCTGTTTTTGTAATGTTGGTTGAGGGATAAATATTGGCCAGGGCACTGGGGACAACTTCCCATCTTTTCTTCGAAATAGTGTCATGGGATCTTTTACGTCCACCTGAGAGCAGACGGGACCTCGGTTTAATGTCTCCTCCGAAAGACGGCACCTCCGACAGTGCAGCGCTCCCTCAGCACTGCGCTGGAGCGTCAGCCTAGCTTTATATGCTCAAGTCCCTGGAGTGAGACTTGAACCTACAACCTTCTGACTCAAAGGCGTGTGCTGCCCACTGAGCCACGGCTCATGCTAGAGGGGAGATGTGGAGAATTGTTTTCAATCAGAGAGCTGTCAGGATCTGGTTACTGACAAAAGGTGGGGGTGTGTGGGGGAACTGAGCACGACTGCTCTTTCACAGGGCTAGCACAGGCACGATGGGTGGAATGGCCTCCTTCTGTGCTGTAAGTTTCTATGATGCGATGTGAATCAACAGGCACATGTTCCTTTTGGGTTTGAGCCGTGCTGGGCTTTGGCCTTTGAGATGCTCCAATTATTGTCGCCAGCAATGAGACAGCTGACTCACTGATCCCAAGAGACCAGTGGCTTTGAGTGCGTCCCTTTTGATTATCTGCTGCCTTTCTCTAAACTGGTTATGACAGATGTATGAGTGTTTTCATTCTTGGACTGAAGGCTTGAGGGTGACCTAGTTAAGGGTCTTTAAAATTATGAAGGGGTTCGATAAGGTAGACGTAGAGATGATGCTTCCACGTGTGGGGAGTCCAAAACTTGATGCCATAAATAGAAACTGTTAGATCCGTGGTTCAGTGGATAAAGAATTACACGGATGCTGTATATAAACAAACAACAGGTCTTTACTGGAGGAGGGTCATCTCTAGACTGGAGTACAGAGGCATGCGCACAGCTTATATACCGGTGTGGTTACTGCCGGTACTACAGTATACAGGAGCTGTAAAAAGTAGTTCTGACTTAAAGCACATACACTACAATTCCTCCCTTTTTGGATTAATAATACCCCCTTAATATTCAAATAACAATTACATTTTTACATGTACATTCAATAACAAAAAGTCCATTTATAGATTCAGTCTTGGGGCGGCTTCCTGACTCTTTCGGGATAGTGCCTTTCCGGAGGTTCTTGTTCTTGGTGCAGAGGCGATTCTGACCCCTTTTCATCGGGTAGTTCATCAGGTTCCACTGCTACTGGGTCTGAAGTAGATGCTACTGGTATGTCGGGTTCATCCCCAGGTACTCGAGACATGGGGTTGATGCCTTCCTGTGACGCTAAGATCTGATCGACGTGGCATCTCACAATGTTCTCCCCGACATCCACTGTGTACATTAATGGCCCCTGCCTTGTACATATCGTTCCGGTGCTGGAGCCTTGACTACTGCCTCAATCTTGTCAGGGGACTTATGTAACCCCTCTTCATCGATGACGTGGCCGCAATACGAGATCTGTTTCTGGAAAAACTCGCACTTGTGGCGATTTAGCTCGTAGCCCATATTCCTTTTAATCTGGCGAGCACCTTCCCCAAGTTAGCGAGGTGATCACCGTCATTTTCGCCCGTGACCAAGATGTCGTCCAAATAACACTGGGTCCCTGGAATCCCTTGCAGGACCTGATCCATCGCCCTTTGCCAGATAGC
Source organism: Somniosus microcephalus (assembly GCF_052327205.1). Classification (NCBI taxonomy): domain Eukaryota; kingdom Metazoa; phylum Chordata; class Chondrichthyes; order Squaliformes; family Somniosidae; genus Somniosus; species Somniosus microcephalus. The sequence continues at coordinate 17,445,722 of NC_141004.1, read as the reverse complement.
CGGAGCCGAGGCTACTCCAAACACCAGCCGGTTGTATTGATCGAGACCTTTATGGGTGTTGATCGTAAGGTAATGTTTCGAAGCTTCTGCCTCCATTTGCAAGTACGCCTGGGCTAGATCAATTTTGGTGAAGCGTTTACCACCAGATAGCGAGGCGAAAATATCCTCAATTCGTGAAAGCGGATATTGCACAGTGTGAAGGACTGGGTTCACTGTCACCTTAAAATCCCCAGATGCGGACCTTCTTTGGTTCCCCAGGCGTATTACTCAATGACCTCTTCATTACAGGGACGATGGGTGTAGCCCACTCGCTCCAGTCCACTTTGGACAGTACTCCTGAACGTTCCAACCCTTCCAGCTCTGCTTCAACCGCTGGTCTGATCGCATAAGGCACTGGTCTGGCCTTCAGAAACTTTGGGCTTGCATTATCCTCTATTTTAATTGTTGCTGTTATTCCTTTTAGCGTTCCTCGTCCTTCCTGGAACACTTCTTTTGCGTCAGTTAGCATTTTTGACAGTCGTCCAGGTGTGACGTCGTCATCCTTTTTGGCCTCCAACTTCAGTGCCTGTATGGAATGTCAATCTAAATGTATCTTCCGGATCCACTCACGTCCTAGCAGTGGTGGTCCTCCATTTGGCAATACATATAAATCCATTTTAGGTATTTCCTGACCTTCATATGTCACTTTCACCCTTATTTTTCCTTTGGGGTAGACTTTTTGTCCTGTATACGTCTTCAAGACAATCTCTGTAGCTTTCAAGGGTATGTGTGAAAATAGCCGCTTGTAGTCTCTTTGATTTATGACTGTTAGAGCTGACCCTGTGTCCAATTCCATTTCCACTTGGACTCCGTCTATCTCGAGTGTAACCCAGATAGCCTGGTGATCCTCTATTTCGGTTACATTATGTAGTTTCAGACAACCCAGCTCCTTGCTTCCGGAGTCTGTGTCACTTTTCTGTTCGTCTGAACCACTGTCCATCACCTGGTGTACCTTTTTTGTATTTCTCCTGTGGAGATTTCTTACTGTTGGTTTTCTTCCCAGACCTGCAGACTCTTGCTATGTGTCCTGCTTTCCCACACTGTCTGCACACTTGGTCCTTAAACCAACAATCTTTCTGGTCATGTGTTGTTCTGCCGCAGCGATAGCACTTCCCTGTTCCATAGGTCATTTCATTGGTGCCGTATTCTTGCGGTCTCTGTTGTGTCTCTGCAGCGCCCCTTGCGGCTGCTTCATGTGATACTGCCATATTGAAAGCTTTGTCCAGCGTAAGGTCCTTTTCTGATAGAAGCCGTTTCTGGGTTCCTTCACTTTGTAGCCCACACACAAACTTGTCCCTTTAACGTGTCTGCTACTCCCGCTCCAAACTGGCAGTATTTCGATAGCTTGCGCAGTTCCGTTAGGTACTCAGCATTGCTTTCGTCTTTGTGTTGGTTCCTTTTATGGAACTTAAATCGTTCTGCTATCAGCAGCGGTGTGGGGCTTAAGTGGTCCTGTAGGATTTCTACTATGTTTCCAAAATCCTTGTTTACCGGCTTCTCTGGGGTTATTAGATTTCGCAGTAACCCATAAGTTTTTGCACCCATGGAATTTAACAGAACCAGTGCTTTATTAGCATCTGGCACTTCATTCGCCCTGCAGTACACCTCAGTACGTTCCACATATGTCGCCCAATCTTCGACTTCATTGTCGAACGTAGAGATACTGCCACTCTTCGGCATCCTTGGTTGTGCGTTAACTATCCCCAATGGCGCCTCCCGCGCTTCCCCTTCTTCTCCGCTGGCACAAAATGGCGTCTCCCGCACTTTCCTTCCTTCCCGCGCTCGCCCGTCTTCTCCGCTGCGGCTTCGCAAAATGGCGTCTCCCGCGCTCTTCCTTCTCAATGGCGCCTCCCGCGCTCTCCCTGCTTCTCCGCGGCTCAATGGCATCTCCCGCGCTCTCCCTGCTTCTCCGTGGCGTCTCCCCTTGCTTCGCCCCGCGGACCCTGATCAGCCCGTGATCCCTGGCTGTGCTCTGCGCGTTCTTCTCTTGATATTTGTCGACGCCGCTCAGTCTAGAACCCGGCTGTTTCTTACCCTCTCTCCGGTTTTGCAGTATTTTTCCACGACGCCGCTCGGTGATCAACCCCCGGCTGCGTCCTGCTCTCTTCACCCTTTTTCTTACCCCGTCGACGCTGCCCGGCTCTCTCTCTGCCGTCAGTCGGCTCCAGCTGCCGCTGCTAGGGAAGGGTCTGCTCAGGACCTGTCGTCGGTCTCTTACTGCTCGTTGTGGCTGGGGAACCAAGCCCGGCTCTCCACAGCCTCCCCAGCGAAGTTGGATCTCTGCCTGACTGCTGGGCGGATGCTCGCGGTCAACGCCCGTGTTCCTGGACTCGACTATTTATTTTTTTTGGTTAATGTTGCAGGTAGATTCGCATCAACACTCGTCGCTACTGTTAGATCTGTGGTTCAGTGGATAAAGAATTACACGGATGCTGTATATAAACAAACAACAGGTCTTTACTGGAGGAGGGTCATCTCTAGACTGGAGTACAGAGGCATGCGCACAGCTTATATACCGGTGTGGTTACTGCCGATACTACAGTATACAGGAGCTGTAAAAAGTAGTTCTGACTTAAAGCACATACACTACAGAAACATAGAAAAATCGGAGCAGGAGTAGGCCATTCAGCCCTTCGAGCCTGCTCCACCATTTAATATGATCATGGCTGATCCTCTATCTCAATACCATATTCCCGCTCTCTCCTCATACCCCTTGATGACTCTTGTGTCTAGAAATCTATCTATCTATCTCCATAAATATATTCAGTGACTTGGCCTCCACAGCCTTCTGTGGTAGAGAATTCCATGGGTTCACCACCCTCTGAGTGAAGAAATTTCTCCTCATCTCGGTCCTAAATGTCCTACCACATATCCTGAGACTGTGACCCCTCGTTCTAGACCCCCCAGTCAGGGGAAACATCCTCCCTGCATCCAGTCTGTCTAGCCCTGTCAGAATTTTATACGTTTCAATGAGATCCCCTCTCATTCTTCTAAACTCTAGTGAATGAAATACAGGCCTAGCCAATCCAATCTCTCCTCAAATATATATAAGATAGTCACTAATAAATCCAATAGAGAATCCAGGAGAAACTTCTTTTACCCAAAGGGTAGTAAGAATGTGGTATTTGCTACCACAGGGAGAGCAGTTGAGGTGAACAGCATAGATGCATTTAAGGGGAAGCTAGATAAATACATGAGGGATAAAGGAATGGAAGGATATGTTGATAGGGTGAGATGAAGAGGGGTGGAAGGAGGCTCGTGGGGAGTATAAACACCGGCATAGACTAGTTGGGCCGAATGGCCTGTTTCTGTGCTGTACATTTTATGTGAAGTACCTCGCGAGGGTAGAATGGCGTTCCATTGTCATGCCTCCACAGCTAAATAGCCTGCAGACACTTGCAGTCTATGTTCATGCACTGGGAACGGGCAGTCGAACGAGGTACAGGAGGGCGGCCGGAACCCATGGCACCATTACCACTGCGGGGGTGGGGAGGGGGGGGAGCAAACGCACAGAACAGAAACAATGCTGCATTTCTCGAGTCTCTTGAAAGAAAGAAAAGCGGGAATCCCGTTAGGTGCGGAACAATGTTCCCTGTGAGCTGTGCTTCGATCTGCGCAGCCTGTTTCCTTTAATGCGCGGTCCCTTTAAATTTCTGCGCCTGCGCGGAATTGCAGTGTAAAAGCCGGTGAGCGGCCTGCGCGGGACCTTTTGAGATTACTGCGCGGTCGCGCACCTTAGCGGGAACATTGGTGCAGAAGTGAGCCCAAAGGATTAATCCGTGTGTTTGGCTCTTGTTTCCTTCTCGGACTTTTTCCGATCTCTGATTTTCATTCTTCCCCGCCTCATTGTTCCCCAACGTTTTATTTTCCTAATGATTAGTTCCTGTTTGTACTTTACTCCCGTCACATGTTTGGGGTGGGGGGGAAATGGAAGAGACGCAGTGGCCATGTGACTACTGAATGAGTGGTAGCGGAAGACAAGAGTGACTAATGTTGGAGAAGGTGGAAGATCATCAGGTGGTCCAGGCCTTCGCTAACTTCGGAGGGAAAGGGATGGAGGGAAAAGAGAGAGAGCGAGAGAGAGATAACTGCAAACACCCACATATCCACTCCTTTTGAGGTGAAATTATGCAGTGTAATAGTAACATGCATGATTGTCTGCTGCCTGACTTCCTTTTATTTAATCTGTAATTCGATCGCTTTTAAACTTCCACAACTGTTGGTACAGATTATTGTGATTGTAATTAGAACAGAGGCGCCGTCATTGATTTTTAAGTGGGTTAATACCCTTGTTCAAATACCAGATGGCGGAACGAACACATTCACACACTGTTATCACCGCGGAGATTCAACCCATTTGTGTTGGCGAATGGAAGGGATAGACCACATGATTCCTAAAGAAATGACTGTTGCAATAATGGCAGCTGAACGTTTAACATCTCCATTAAAGTAACCAGTAATTGAATGTCCTATGAAGGCATTAAGCATTTGTGCCCTAATATCGCAAGCAGTTATCTCTAAGTTGATGATGTGATTGGTAAACCTGCCAAGCTCAGGTCGTTCATGTGCTCAAAATATTAGCTTAACCAGTTCAACCACTTTAAATGCGGTGTCTGCATGATACTTTCTCTCTCTCTCTCTCTCGTCATTTTGAGCCACTGTTTATGCCTAGATGTTCCCCTACCTTTACTTCTCTTATCTGCTCTGGTTCATTCCCCATTACTAGATCCAATAGCGAATCCTCCCTTGTTGGGCTTTTTACATATTGGGTTAGAAAGGAGTCCTGTAGACATTGTAGGAACTCTATTCCCTTATCCCCTTTACCTACCTCTTCTGTCCAATTAATATCGGGGTAGTTGATTATTCTGTTTTTTACTCATTTCCCTAATTTGTCTGCATATTTCTTCCCCCACCTCCCTTCCACTATTACGAGGTATGCAGACTACACCTATTAGTGTGATTGATCCTTTATTCTCTTTTATCTCTATCCATATGGATTCTATTTTTGTCTTGCTGATAGCTGCGTCACTTTCAACTACTGCCATTGTTATCCCTAATAAGTACGGCTACTCCATCTCCCCTTTTTCCCTCTCTCTCTTTTCTCTGTTATACCCTGCAATGTTTAATTCCCAGTCCTGATTTTTCTGTAGCCATGTCTCAGTAATCCCTACTTAGACTGGTTCCTCGCAACGCATGATTGCCTCCAGCTCCCCTGTTTTATTATGGACACTGTGGGCATTGCTATACAGATACTTTAACTCATTTTTAATAGACTTTCCTCTCACTTTATGTTTAACCATCTTTTTAGACTCCTGTTCTGTAACTCTATTTATTCCCTTGTCATCAATGTCCTCCCTTACTTTATTCTTTCCTATGCTCACTTTTCCTGTTTTGTTTATATTTAGGCTGGTTAGGTTTCTTGTAGATCCCTCCCCCCCATCTTACTAGTTTAAAGCTTTTGCCACCTCCTTATTTACCCTTTCCGCTAGAACAGGGGTCCCATCCCCCTTCAGGTGGATCCCGTCCCATCGGTACAGCCCCTTCCTGTCCCAGAACTGGTGCCAGTGTCCCATGAAAAGGAACCCCTCTTTCCCACACCAGCCCTTTAGCCATGTGTTAATTCTCCTGATCTATCTGCTTCTATGCCAATTTGAATGTGGCTCGGGCAATAATCCAGAGATTATTACCCTCGAGGTCCTGCTTTCTAATTTAGAGCCTAACTCCTGATAATTTGACAGGTCTCTGTGTGCAGTGAATGAGGTCAGTGATGTGCCACATTCCCTCAGGAATTCCTATGAGCAAGGAATGCTTTGCTGCATGTGTGATTGGCTGCTGCCCTGGTACTTCCATTTTGCATACAAAGTCCTCGTGACAAGAATCACTTGTTGCCACAAATCACTTGCCTGAACAATTAAATCATGACCAGAGGAAAGGAAGGATCGACCTCGAACTGTCTCCGTTTAAATGAAACACAGGACAGCAGGTCTATCGGGACCTCTGCTTGGAACAGGGCCACCTAATAAACAATTCCCTGGCAAATCCGTGCGCAGGCGTCCTGGTTATAGTCCTTGACAACATAATGTGGGCCAGGAAGCCTGCTGCCAAATGAGCTCCAATGCAGGGCTCCCAGAGAGCTGGCTCCTGTAGTTTCCAGGGTCCTAGGAGCATGACCTGTATCGAGCCCTGGCCCTCGCCCAAAGGTGCCCCCCGACACTTAGAGGTCCGTAAATCGATTCCCTGACAAAGTCCGGCAGTCAGACACTCGGAACGTCGGCTCTTACTCTTTGTCTTCGCCCGCTTGCCTAAGGGATGTTGGGACGGTCAGGGAACCTCTGTCAGCACTAATTATGTCCCAATACTCCAAGGGCCTTTCCTGACTCTCTGTTTGTTCCTCTCTCTTCCTGCAGTCATGCCAAATATTGAGAAGTTGCTGTCCAACGATTGGAAAGACAAGCTGCTGGAAAAGTGTTCATTGAGCAGCAAAGATATCAAAGGTACAATCTCCGTGACTAGCGCCATTACTTTTTGCAGTTGAAGCAAGCTCCCTCTATTGGCTGTCGAATATTTTCCGTGCACTTTGATCGAACTGTTAAACTCTGCAGTGTGCAGACCCTCCATAGGAACAGGAGGAGGCCATTCAGCCCCTCGAGCCTGTTCCGCCATTCACTGAGATCGTGGCCGATCTGCGATCTAACTCCATATACCCGCCCTTGGCCCATATCCCTTAATAGCTTTGGTTAACAAAAAGCTATCAATCTCAGATTTAAAATTAACAATTGATCTAGCATCAATTGCCTTTTGCGGAAGAGAGTTCCAAACTTACACCACCATTTGTGTGTAGAAGTGTTTCCTAATTTCACTCCTGAAAGGTCTGGCTCCAATTTTTAGATTATGGCCCCTAGTCCTAGAATCCCCAACCAGCAGAAATAGTTTCTCTCTATCTACCCTATCTGTTCCCCTTAATATCTTGAAAACTTCGATCAGATCAGCCCTTAACCTTCTAAATTCCAGGGAATACAACCCTAATTGTATTCACTCCAGCTGTTCATGTTTGCGAGCTCCCCGCAGCGGAATGTCCCTCTTCTCAATACTCAAGGCGAGTCCACTGAAAATGGTTAGCTCATAGAATGCTAGAAATTTATGGCACAGAAGGAGGCCACTTGGCCCATTGCGTCTGTGCCGGCCGAAAAAGAGCGATCCAGCCTATTTCCACTTTCCAGTGCAGGTTACGACACTTCAGGTGCATGTCCAAGTACTTTTTAAATGCGTTGAGGATTTCTGCCTCTACCACCCTTTCAGACAGTGAGTTCCAGACCCCCACCACCCTCTGGGTGAAAGAATTTCTCCTCGACTCCCCTCTAATCCTTCTGCCGATTTATTTTAAAAGATGGTTAGATGCGTTGCTGGTGAACGGCGCCTCTGCTTAAAGAGAGGGAGCTGGGCACATGGAAACATGTGGTGGTTGCCCTACGGCCGTCAGACAGAAGTAACGGCTCACTTCTACAATAAATACAGGAACTACACAGCAGGTCAGGCAGCTTCCGAGAGAAGGCGGTGTTATTTTGGACTCGAGTCTTCGTGACAAAAGCAGAGCTTCATGAGGCATCGTATCAGGAAAATGTGCTGTTGTATCATTTTATAATCCAGCTATTGAGATAGAGGTGATAGCCTAGAAATTTGTCCACACGGCCTGCTAAGCCTCCATGATGGCGGGGAAGAAGTGCACGCTAATTACGAGCCGGAAGCGCACCACCCGGCATATTGGTAAAAGGCCACAAAATCAGCGTGCACTGCCCACACTTGAAACAGGCGTTCGACACTTTGCATATGCAAATAAGGAGCCTAACACCTGTTTAAGGCTGATGTCTGCAAGATTGATTTGTCCCGAGGCACCCGGCGTGCCCGAATTTCTAAGCCTCTGTTTCTTTTCAATAACTAGGGTTAAGTTGGAAGCTGTCTTCAGTTGGTCATCTGCAAGATGTGAGCCAGAGCAGAGCTGTCTGCCCGGGCTAGGCGGGCCGTTTTGATCTGCAGATTAGCTTCATCCTGCTGTTAATCATATTCAGCATGGTCAAAGCATTAATATGTATCTGAAATCTGGATGAGGTACAAACCGTGACTCATCAAGTGGTTCTATGCACCAATTGCACCATTGTGCCTTTAAAATGGCTTGACTGACTAGGCCTGTTAACCTGGAATTCATACTACAGTCTTCACCTTACAAATCTCAGTAGGGAGTCTACAATACACTGTGTCCTCCTAAAGTCTTGCAGGTTCTTGGACCTTGTAAGAAATATACTCTGAAGAAGATGTTTGAACCCCTGAATAGAATTCAGTTTTTTTTTGTCTTTTAAGTGTTTGTACCATCAGTAACTTATTGTGGTTTTCTGCCTCTATCTAACTTGTAAATAAATCTGATTATTTGTTTTAACCTGAACCTGATAGTGATGCTAACTGCCTAGGCATTCCTAATACAGTGATTTAAAAAAATGAATTGCTAGCCTTTTCATACATCATTTCCTTACATTGGGCCCATTAAGGTACGGTTCATAAGGAACAAGGTTTGCTTCTAGAAATTGCCTTTTGTTGTGAACACATGCTAAAAGTGCTGGAAGAGAGCCTGAATTGCCACTCCCGCCACCAGCATGATTCTGCTGAAGGGTCGCAGACGACTGTTAATCCAGATTTTCTCTTTCAGATCCTGACTGACCTGTGCACTTCCAGAACTTTCTGTCTTTAATTCTCATTTCCGGCGTTTTGATTTTTCTCCTATGGGGGGGCACCCTGCGTGGCGGGAGGTTGTTTTTTTTTTTCGTTCATAGGATGTGGGCGTCGCTGGCAAGGCTGGCATTTATTGCCCATCCCTGATTGCCCTTGAGTGGCTCGCTAGGCCATTTCAGAGGGGCAATTGAGAGTCAACCACATTGCTGTGGGTCTGGAGTCACATATAGGGCCAGACCAGGTATGCGGATAATCTCGGTAAAATGGTCACAGCTAGGGTTGCCAACTCGGGTTGGGCATATTCCCGGAGATGTCGCCAACATGACCTTCAGCCTCCAGCTGCCCCGCCCTGTATTTCCCCCCCCCCCCCCCCCCCCCACAAATTGTTTGCCCGACACGCCCGCCCTCACGGCTCTCTGCCTCTCCGTGGCCAATGGGAACGGGACAAGACTCTTCGTTACCCGATTGACTGTCGGATAGTTTTATAACAAACAAACGTAAGTGCTCAAAGAAAATTTAAAAAATTAAAACAAAAACCACAATTGGCTCGGAGCAGTGTCCTGGAGATTAATCTTTTAATTCCTGAGACTCCAGGACAATCCTTAAGCGGTTGGCAACCCTAGCTTCCAAGTGTACTGTGCCTGGAAAGCCAATGATGACACCCATGTCGTCATCGTCTTCTTCTTGGGCAGTCCCTCGGAATCGAGGATGACTTGTTTCCACACTAAAAATGAGTTCTCGGGTGACTTTGAAAGGGCAACTGTCTGCAGTAGTTTGTTCATTCAAGCTGCCACAGAGCGGTTTTATGGTCCCCTGCTTGTACTGGTGTGTTTTTTTTTGTTTTTAAACCTGGAATAATTTGGTGTTTTTGTCTTTTTTTCTGATGGGCCAGGAACAGCAGAGAGTCTGGCAGAGAAGGAATTGCAGCTGTTGGTGATGATCAACCAGCTGTCCAACCTCCGTGAGCAGCTGCTGACGGCTCACGCGGAACAGAAGAACATGGCGGCCATGTTGTTTGAGAAGCAGCAACAACAGATGGAACTGGCTAGACAGCAGCAGGAGCAGGTAGGCAGGAAAAGAAAAGACGGCGGCAAAGGTGGGAGATCAGCACGGCCTCAGTAAAAGTCAGGATTGGCACGGACATTATTCACGTCAAAGATTGAATTTTCTTTGCAAGATTTTGTTTGGAGGTCTGTCCTCGGCCTATTACATTGTTCGTAAGCTCGAGGAACAGCACCTCCTCTTTCGATTAGGCACTTTACAGCCTTCCAGACTCAACATCGAGTTCAACAATTTCAGATCATACTGCATGAAAAATGGGGGCAGGGATTATGATTTTGCCATTCCCATTTGCACCATTTTCACAGTATGTTCTTTCAATTCCTTCCTCCCCCCGCATCTCTGCACCTGCTTAATATCTGTTACATCTCCAGCTTTTTCCAGTTCTGATGAAGGGTCCCAGACCTGAAACATTAACCCTGTTTCTCTCTCCACGGATGCTGCCTGGCCTGCTGAGTATTTCCAGCATTTTCTGTTGTTATTTTTGTTTGGAGGTTACTGGACTCCAAACAAAGAAAAAGAAAACTTGTATTTATATTGCACCTTAATGCATCTCTCAGAAATATCCCAAAGGGCCTCGGCAATCAATCAATTTCTTTGCAGTGTAGTGACTTTTATGGGGGGTTGGGTCATTACTGTATGAGACACGCTCAATGAGCCAGCTGGTATTTTCTGGCCCATCAGTTTCATATGTTCTTGTGGTGTTCTGTCGACCAATCATTTCGTGAGAATTATTTAACCCACAAACAGCGATGAAATGAATAGAAACATAGAAGATAGGAGCAGGAGGAGGCCATTCGGCCCCTCGAGCCTGCTCCGTCATTTAATGAGATCATGGCTGATCATCCAAATTCAGTACCCTGTCCCTGCCTTCTCCCCATATCCCTTGATCCCTTTAGCCTTAAGAAATATATCCAACTCCTTCTTGAATATATTTAATAAGTTGGCCTCTACTGCCTTCTGTGGTAGAGAATTCCACAGGTTCACCACTCTCTGGGTGAAGAAATTCCTCCTCATCTCTGCCCTAAATGGCTTACCCCTTATCTTTAGACTGTGACCCCTGGTTCTGGACTCCCCCCGCCATCGGGAACATCCTTCCTGCATCTAGTCTGTCTAGTCCTGTTAGAATTTTATAAGTTTCAATGCGATCCCCTCTCATTCTTCTAAACTCCAGCGAATATAAGCCCAATCGACCCAATCTCTCTCCATACGTCATTCCTGCCATCCCAGGTATCAGTCTGGTGAATCTTCACTGCACTCCCTCCATGGCAAGAACAACCTTCCTCAGATAAGGCAACTAAAACTGCACACAGTACTCAAGGTGTGGTCTCACCAAGGCCCTGTACAACTGCAGCAAGACTTCTTTGCTCCTGTACTCGAATCCTCTCGCTATGAAGGCCAACATACCATTTGCCTTCTTAACCGCCTGGTGCACCTGCATGCTTACTTTCAGCGACTGGTGCACAAGGACACCCAGGTCTCGATAGCAAATACTGCAGATGCTGGAAATCCGAAATAACAACAGAAAATGCTGGAATGGCTGGCCGGCCTGAGTTTTTCCAGCATTTTCTGTTGTTATTTTGGACACCCAGGTCTCATTGCACTTCCCCTTCTCCCAATCTATTGCCGTTCAGATAATAATCTGCCTTCCTGTTTTTGCCACCAAAGTGGATAACCTCGCATTTATCCACATTGGGCAGATGCATGGCAGATGCAGTATAATCACCCAACCTGTCCAAATCATATTGGAGTTTCTTGGCATCCTCCTCAGAGCACACACGCCCACCCAGCTTTGTGTCATATGCAAACTTGGAGATATTTAATCTAGTTCCCTCGTCTTGATCATTAATATATATTGTGAATAGCTGGGGGTCCTAGCACTGATCCCTGCGGTACCCCACTAGTCACTACCTTCCACTCGGAAAAAGACCCGTTTATTCCAACTCTTTGCTTCCTGTCTGCCAACCAGTTCTCTATCCAAGTCAGTACCTTACCCCCAATCCCATGTGCTTTAACTTTACACGCTAATCTCTTATGCGGGACCTTATCGAAAGCCTTCTGAAAGTCCAAATACACCACATCCACTGGTTCTCCCTTATCTATTCTACCAGTTACATCCTCAAAAAATTCCAGTAGATTAGTCAAGCACGGTTTACCTTTTGTAAATCCATGTTCACTTTGTCCGATCCTGTCACTGTTTTCCACGTGCTCTGATATTACATCTTTTATAATGGACTCTAGCATTTTCCCCACTACCGATGTCAGGCTTACCGGTCTATAGTTCCCCGTTTTCTCTCTACCACCTTTTTTGAATAGTGGGGTAACATTAGCTACCCTCCAATCCATGGGAACTGTTCCAGAGTCTATAGAATTTTGGAAGATGACCAGCAATGCATCTACTATTTCTAGGGCCACTTCCTTAAGTACCCTAGGATGTAGATTATCAGGTCCTGGGGATTTATCGGCCTTCAATCCCGTCAATTTCCCGAACACCATTTCCCTCCAAATACTGATTTCTTTCAGTTCCTCCCTCTCATTAGACCCTATGTTCCCTGACATCTCTGGGAGGTTATTTGTGTCCTCCTTTGTGAAGACAGAACCAAAGTATGTATTTATTTGGTCTGCCATTTCTTTGATCCCCCATTATAAATTCCCCTGATTCTGATTGCAAGGGACCTACGCTTGACTTCACCAATCTTTTTCTCTTCACATATCTATAGAAGCTTTTACAGTCGGTTTTTATGTTCCCTGCAAGCTTACTCTCATACTCTATTTTCCCCATCTTAATTAATCCCTTTGTCCTCCTTTGCTGAATCCTAAACTGCTCCCAATCCTCAAGTTTGCTGCTTTTTCTGGTCAATTTATATGTCCTCTCTGTTGAATCCGTGATTCTTAAAGTATGATGTTTTCCAATAACTAGACGGAGGCTGTAAATTAACAATCAACAGGTGTTTACTGGAGGAGGGTAGTCTAAAGACTAACAGTACAGAGGCATGCTCAAGGCTTATATACAGGTGTGGTCACTGCCGGTACTACAGTATACAGGAGCTGTAAAAGTAGTTCTCTCTTAAAGGTACATACACTACAATTCCTCCCCTTTTAGATTAACAGTACCCATAACATTCAAATAACAGTTAACACTTTAACATGCACATTAAACTGAAATAGTCCATTTATAGATTCAGTCTTTGGGGCGGCTTCCTGATCCTTTCTGGATAGCGCCTTTCCTGAGGTTCTTGTTCTTGGTGCGGAGGCGATTCTGGCTCCCTTTCATCGGTTAGTTCATCAGTTTCCGCTGCTACTGTTTCTGAGGTAGATGCTACCGGTATGTCGGGTTCATCCCCAGGTACGCGAGACATGGGGTTGACTCGTTCCTGTGACGCTAGGATCTGGTCGACGTGGCGTCTCAATGTTCTCCCCGACATCCACTGTGTATATTAGTGGCCCCTGCCATGTGCATATCGTTCCGGGTTGCCATTTCTCTGTTTGGTAGTCGCGGGCCAAGACTGGTTGTCCTACATTGAAGCTCCTTGTCGGCTTCTCATTGATGTGCTGGAATTGCTTATCCTCAACATTTCTTCGCACATTTGGTCTGAGCAAATCCAGACGAGATCTCAACCTTCGGTTAAAGAACATCATGGCCGGGGTCTGGTTGGTAACTGCATGTGTCGCATTTCTGTAGGCTAACAGGAAATTGTCCACCTTATGCTGTAGTGGAATTTCATCATCGCACATGGCCCTTATCGCCTTTTTAAAGGTTTGTACGAACCTCTCAGCCAATCCATTTGTGGCTGGATGATACGGGGCGGATGTGTAATGCCTTACCCCATTCCTTTTCATAAATTTCCGAAACTCTTCGGACACAAACTGTGGTCCGTTATCAGAGCAAATCTGCTCTGGCAAGCCGTTCCTGGCAAATATGGTCCGTAGGACTGCAATCGTTTTCTCCGTAGTGGTGGAGGACATTTTGGTCACCTCAGGCTATTTCGAGTGCGCATCCACTGCTATTAAGAACATTGAGTCCATGAATGGACCAGCAAAATCAATATGCACCCATTGCCATGGAGAGGAGGGCCACTCACATGGGTGTAGAGGGGCATGTGGTGGTGCATTTTGGACCTTCTGGCATCCTGAGCAGCTATTTGTTAGGTCCTCGATTTGTTGATCGATCCCCGGCCACCACACACAAGCCCTAGCAAGGCTTTTCATTTTCACCCCTCCCAGATGGCCTTCGTGAAGCTCATTGAGCACTCTCTCCCTTAACTTGGGTGGAATTACCACTCGGGATCCACACATCACTGTCCCCTGGCATACTGACAGCTGTTCTCTTCTGGATGAGAATGCTGGCACCAGTGAGTCGCCATGTGTTGGCCATCCCTTCACCGTCAAATCATACACCCGAGACCGTGTCGGATCATTGCGGGTCTCCTTCTCTATATCCGCGTTAGTTACTGGCAATCGTTCAATTATTGACGAATAAAATATTTCGATAGGGTCCACTGCTGGTGCTTCCTCCACAGTAGGCAGTGGTAGGCATGATAGCCCATCAGCATTTCCATGCTGTTTCGTGCCCTTATACTCTATTTCATATTGGTTCGCCCCTAGAAAAAGGGACCATCTTTGTAGCCGTTGTGCAGTCATCACCGGAACGCTCTTCTTTGGATTAAAGATGGAGACAAGTGGTTGGTGGTCAGTCAGCACGGTGAACTTCTGCCCATGCAGATAGTGGTTGAATTTTTTTACTCCCCATACTAGGCTGAGGGCCTCCCTGTCGATCTGGGCGTAGTTGCGCTCGGCTGAGGTTAGTGACCGAGACGCGAAGGCTACTGGCCTCTCCAACCCGCCTGGGAATTTGTGCGACAGCACTGCTCCAATACCATAGGGTGATGCATCACATGCCAACCGAATTGGTAGTGCTGGGTTGAAATGGGCCAACACCTCTTTTGATGTGATCAATTCTTTGCACTTCTGGAAAGCTCGTTTACATTCGTCATTCCACTTCCATGGTACCCCCGTTTGCAGTAGGGTGTTCCGTGGGTGTAATACTGTAGACAAATTTGGTAAGAACTTATGGTAGTCGTTCACCAGCCCAAGGAACGACCTCAGTTGTGACACATTTTCCGGTGCTGGAGCCTTGACTACTGCCTCAATCTTTTCAGGGGACTTATGTAACCCCTCTTCATCAATAACGTGGCCACAATACGAGATCTGCTTCTGGAAAAACTCGCACTTGTGCCGATTAGCTCAGAGCCCATATTCCTTTAATCTCGTGAGCACCTTCTCCAGGTTGGCGAGGTGATCACTGTCATTTTTGCCCGTGACCAGGATGTCGTCCAAATAACATTGGGTCCCTGGAATCCCTTGCAGGACTTGATCCATTGCCCTTTACCAAATAGCCGGAGCCGATGCTACCCTGAACACCAGCCGGTTGTATTGGTAGAGACCTTTGTGAGTGTTGATCGTGAGGTATTGTTTCGAGGCTTCTTCTACCTCCATTTGCAGGTACGCCTGGGCCAGATCAATTTTGGTGAAGCGTTTACCTCCAGATAGCGAGGCGAAAATATCCTCAATCCGTGGAAGTGGATATTGTACCGTGTGAAGGACTGGGTTCACTGTCACCTTAAAATCCCCACAGATGCGGACCTTCTTTGGTTTCCCAGGCGTATTACTCAACGACCTCTTCATTACAGGAACGATGGGTGTAGCCCACTCGCTCCAGTCTACTTTGGACAGTACTCCTGAACGTTCCAACCCTTCCAGCTCTGCTTCAACGGCTGGTCGGATCGCATAAGGCACCGCTCTGGCCTTAAAAAACTTTGGGCTTGCATTTTCCTCTTTTTTAATTGTCGCTGTTATGCCTTTTAGTGTTCCGAGTCCCTCCTGGAACACTTCTTGTGCGCCAGTTAGCATTTTTGACAGTCGTCCAGGTGTGACGTCATCCTTTTTGGCCGCAACCTTCAGTGCCTGTATGGAATGCCAATCTAATTGTATCTTCCGGATCCATTCACGTCCTAGTAGTGGTGGTCCTCCATCTGGCAATACATATAGGTCCATTTTGGGTATTTCCTGGCCTTTGTATATCACGTTCACCCTTATTTTTCCTTTGGGGTAGACTTTTTGCCCCGTGTACGTCTTCACGACAATCTCTGTAGCTTTCAAGGGTATATGTGAAAATAGTCGCTTGTCGTCCCTTTGGTTTATGACTGTTAGGGCTGATCTTGTGTCCAATTCCATTTTCACTTGGACTCCGTCTATCTTGAGCGTGACCCAGATATTCTGGTGATCCTCCATTTTGATTACCTTATGTAGTTTCAGACAACCCAGCTCCTTGCTTCCGGAGTCTATCACTTTTCTGTTCGTCTGAACTACTGTCCATCACCTTATGTACCTTTTTGTACTTCTCCTGTGGAGATTTCTTGCTGCTGGTTTTCTTCCCTGACCTGCAGACTCTTGCTATGTGTCCTGCTTTTCCACACTGTCTGCACACTTGGTCCTTGAACCAACAATCCTTCTGGTCGTGTGTTGTTCTGCCGCAGCGATAACACTTCCCTGCTCCATATGACATTTCATTGGTGCCATATTCTTGCGGTCTCCGTTGTATCTCTGCAGCGCCCCGTGCGGCTGCTTCGTGTGATACTGCCATGCTGAAAGCCTTGTCCAGCGTAAGATCCTTTTCTGATAGAAGCCGTTTCTGGGTTCCTTCACTTTGAAGCCCACACACAAACTTGTCCCTGAACTTATCTGCTAGTCCCAATCCAAACTGGCAGTGTTTCGATAGCTTGCGCAGTTCCGTTAAGTACTCAGCATTACTTTCATCTTTATGCTGGTTCCTTTTGTGGAACTTAAATCTTTCTGCTATCAGCAGCGGTGTGGGGTTTAATGGTCCTGTAGGATTTCCACTATGCTTTCGAAATTCTTATCCACTGGCTTCTCTGGGGTTATTAGGTTTCGCAGTAAGCCATAAGTTTTTGCACCCATGGAATTCAACAAAACCAGTGCTTTCCTAGCATCTGGCACTTCATTTGCCTTGCAGTACACCTCGATGCGTTTTACATATGTCGCCCCATCTTCGACTTCATTGTCGAACGCAGTGATACCGCCACTCTTCGGCATCCCTGGGTGTGATTAAACTGTCTAAAATGGCGTCTCCCGCGCTCTCCCTTCTTCTCCGCAGCCCAATGGCGTCTCCCGCGCTTCCTTTCTTTTCCCCGCGGACGCTGTTCAGCCCTTGAGCCCTGGCTGTGCTCTGCGCGTTCTCCTGTGCGCCTCTCTCGTTGCCGCCGCTCGGTCCTGAACCCCGGCTGCTGCTTTACCCTCTCTCTCTCTTTTTGTTTCCCGTCGACGCCGCTCGGTTTTCAACCCCCGGCTGCGCCCTGTGCGCTTCACCCTCTCTCTTACCCCGTCGACGCTGCTCGGCCTTTTTTGTGCCGTCGGTCGGCTCCAGCTGCCGCTGTCCGGGAAGGGTCTGCGCTGTACCTGTTGCCAGTCTGTTGCTGGATCGTCGTGGCTGGAGAACCAAGCCCAGCTCTCAACAGCCTCCCCTGCGATGTTCACTCTCTGCCGGATGACTGGGCGGTTGCTCGTGGTCGACGCCCGTGCTTCTGGCCTCGACTTTCTTCCACCGCCCTCCCGGAGCGAATCCTTGAAAGGAAATGCAGAGTTGCAGGTAGATTCGAATCGACCTCGTTGCCACTGTTGAATCCGTGATTCTTAAAGTATGATGTTTTCCAATAACTAGACGGAGGCTGTAAATTAACAATCAACAGGTGTTTACTGGAGGAGGGTAGTCTAAAGACTAACAGTACAGAGGCATGCTCAAGGCTTATATACAGGTGTGGTCACTGCTGGTACTACAGTATACAGGAGCTGTAAAAGTAGTTCTCTCTTAAAGGTATGTACACTACACTCTCCTTGGATCTTATGCTATCCCTAATTTCCCTTGTTAGCCACGGTTGAGTCACCTTTTTTGTTTTATTTTTATGCCAAACTGGGATGGACAAATTCTGTAGTTCATCCATGCGATCTTTAAATGTTTGCCATTGCCTATCCACCGTCAACCCTTTAAGTAACACTCCCCAATCCATCCTAGCCAACTCGCACCTCATGCCATCGTAGTTTCCTTTATTTAAATTCAGGACCCTAGTCTCTGAGTCAAATACTTCACTCTCCATCTTAATGAAGAATTTCACTCCGCCCCAAGAGGCCTCGCACAACAAGATTGCTAATTAATCCTTTCTCATTACATAACACCCAGTCTAAGATGGCCCCGTTTAACTTGTCTTTGGTTGATTTAAGGAGCGCTGGCCAGAAGAATTCCTGCTCCTCTTCAACCAGTGCTACGTCTTCAATGTCCAGCTGAACCATTAGGTGACCTCGGTCTAATATTTCCTCTGGTGGACAGCACCTCCAACAATGCAGCATTCTCTTGGTGCTGCTCTCCAGTGTCAGCCTAGTTCATGTGCTGAATCCGTGGGTTGAGAATATTACCAACTGAGCCAAGCTGACATACTGCAACTTGGAACAGGCTGAAACTCAGCCACTCTCACTCTCTCGCTCTCTCACTCTCTTCTCCTTCTTAGGCAGTCCCTCGGAACTGAGGATGACTTGTTTCCACATTAAAAATGAGCTTGCAGGTGACTGATTAGTCCAATGCGGGACCTACAGTCTCTCACAGGTGGGGCAGACGGTGGTTGAAGGGGCGGGTGGGTGGGGTGCTTGGGTTGACATGCACTCCTTGCGCTTGGCTTCCGCTTGCTCCCGGCGAAGAGACTCGAGGTGTTCGGCGCCTTCCCGGATGCTTCTCCTCCACTTTTTGCGGTCTTGGGCCAGGGATTCCCAGGTGTCGGTGGGGATGTTGCACTTTTTCCAAGGAGGCTTTGAGGGTGTCCTTGAAGCATTTCCTCTGCCCACCTGGGTTCTCTTGCCGTGCCGGAGCTCCGAGTAGAGCGCTTGTTTTGGGAGTCTCGTATCGGGCATGCAGACAATGTGACCTGTCCATCGGAGCTGATTGAGCGTGGTCAGAGCTTCGATGCTGGGGATGTTGGCCTGAGCAAGAACACTGATGTTGGTGCGCCTATCCTGCCAATGGATTTGCAGGATCTTGCGGAGGCAGCGTTGGTGGTACCTCTCCAGTGCTTTGAGGTGCCTGCTGTACATGGTACATGTCTCTGAGGCATACAGCAGGGCAGGTATCACTGCTGCCCTGTAGACCATGAGCTTAGTGCCGGGTTTGAGGTCCTGGTCTTCAAACACTCTCTTCCTCAGGCGACCGAAGGCTGCACTGGCACACTGAAGGCAGTGTTGGACTTCGTCGTCGACGTCTGCCCTTGTTGACAGTAGGCTCCTGAGGTATGTGCGTGGCATAGTGGTTAGCACTGTTGCCTCACAGCGCCAGGGACCCGGGTTCGAATCCGGTCTCTGGTGACTGTCTGTGTGGAGTTTGCACATTCTCCCCGTGTTTGCGTGGGTTTTCTCCGGGTGCTCCGGTTTCCTCCCACAGTCCAAAGATGTGCGGGTTAGGTTGATTGGCTATGATAAATTGACCCTTAGTGTTAGGGGGATTAAATACGTGGGGTTACGGGGATAGGGTGGGATATGTGTTGATGTAGGGGTTACGGGGATCGGGTGGGATATGTGTCGGTGCAGGCTCGATGGGCCGAAATGGCCTCTATCTGCACTGTGTGATTTCTGTGATTCTGTATGGAAAGTGGTCCACGTTGTCCAAGGCCTTGTCGTGGATTTTGATAATCGGGAGGCAGCACTGTGTGGTGGGGGCAGGTTGGTAGAGGACCTTTGTCTTACGGATGTTTAATGTAAGGCCCATGCTCTCGTATGCTTCGGTGAAGGTGTTTACGATGGTTTGGAGTTCGGCCTCCGAGTGAGTGCAGACGCAAGCATCGTCTGCATACTGTAATTCGACGACAGAGGATGGAACGACCTTGGATCTGGACTGGAGGCGACGGAGGTTGAACAGTTTCCCGTTTGTTCTGTAAATTAGCTCCACTCCAGTGGGGAGCTTACTGAGGGTGAGATGGAGCATTGCAGCAAGGAAGATTGAGAAGAGCGTTGGTGCGATGACACAGTCATCTCTCTCGCACTCTCTCTCTCTCTCGCGCGCTCTCTCTCTCGCGCGCTCTCTCTCTCTCTCTCTCTCTCTCTCTCTCTCGCGCTCTCTCTCTCGCGCTCTCTCTCTCGCGCTCTCTCTCTCGCGCTCTCTCGCTCTCTCTCTCGCTCGCGCTCTCTCTCGCTCGCGCTCTCTCTCGCTCGCGCTCTCTCTCGCTCGCGCTCTCTCTCGCTCGCGCTCTCTCGCTCGCGCTCTCTCGCTCGCGCTCTCTCTCTCGCTCGCGCTCTCGCTCTCTCGCGCTCTCTCTCGCTCGCGCTCTCTCGCTCGCGCTCTCTCTCGCTCGCGCTCTCTCTCGCTCGCGCTCTCGCTCGCTCTCGCTCGCTCGCGCTCTCTCTCGCTCGCGCTCTCTCTCGCTCGCGCTCTCTCTCGCTCGCGCTCTCTCTCGCTCGCGCGCTCTCGCTCGCGCGCTCTCGCTCGCGCTCTCTCTCGCTCGCGCTCTCTCTCGCTCGCGCTCTCTCTCGCTCGCGCTCTCTCTCGCTCGCGCTCTCGCTCGCGCTCTCGCTCGCGCTCTCGCTCGCGCTCTCTCTCGCTCGCGCTCTCTCGCTCGCGCGCTCTCGCTCGCGCTCTCGCTCGCGCGCTCTCGCTCGCGCGCTCTCGCTCGCGCTCTCTCTCGCTCGCGCGCTCTCTCTCGCGCTCTCGCTCGCGCTCTCTCTCGCTCGCGCTCTCGCTCGCGCTCTCGCTCGCGCTCTCTCTCGCTCGCGCGCTCTCTCGCTCGCGCTCTCTCTCGCTCGCGCGCTCTCTCGCTCGCGCTCTCGCTCGCGCTCTCGCTCGCGCTCTCTCTCGCTCGCGCTCTCTCTCGCTCGCGCTCTCTCTCGCTCGCGCTCTCTCTCGCTCGCGCTCTCGCTCGCTCGCGCTCTCGCTCGCTCGCGCTCTCTCTCGCTCGCGCTCGCGCGCTCTCGCTCGCGCTCTCTCTCGCTCGCGCGCTCTCTCTCTCGCTCGCGCTCTCTCGCTCGCGCTCTCTCGCTCGCGCTCTCGCTCGCGCTCTCGCTCGCGCTCTCTCGCTCGCGCTCTCTCGCTCGCGCTCTCTCGCTCGCGCTCTCTCTCGCTCGCGCTCTCTCGCGCGCTCTCTCTCTCGCTCGCGCTCTCTCTCTCGCTCTCTCGCTCGCGCTCTCTCTCTCGCTCGCGCTCTCTCTCTCGCTCGCGCTCTCTCTCTCGCTCGCGCTCTCTCTCTCGCTCGCGCTCTCTCTCTCGCTCGCGCTCTCTCTCTCGCTCGCGCTCTCTCTCTCGCTCGCGCTCTCGCTCGCGCTCTCTCTCGCTCGCGCGCTCTCTCTCGCTCGCGCTCTCTCGCTCGCGCTCTCTCTCTCGCTCGCGCTCTCGCTCGCGCTCTCTCTCGCTCGCGCTCTCTCTCGCTCGCGCTCTCGCTCGCGCTCTCTCTCGCTCGCGCTCTCTCTCGCTCGCGCTCTCTCTCGCTCGCGCTCTCTCTCGCTCGCGCTCTCGCTCGCGCTCTCTCTCGCTCGCGCTCTCTCTCGCTCGCGCTCTCTCTCGCTCGCGCGCTCTCTCTCTCGCTCGCGCTCTCTCTCGCTCGCGCTCTCTCTCGCTCGCGCTCTCTCTCGCGCGCTCTCTCTCTCGCTCGCGCGCTCTCTCTCTCGCTCGCGCGCTCTCTCTCTCGCTCGCGCGCTCTCTCTCTCGCTCGCGCGCTCTCTCTCTCGCTCGCAGCGCTCTCTCTCTCGCTCGCGCGCTCTCTCTCTCGCTCGCGCGCTCTCGCTCGCGCTCGCGCGCTCTCGCTCGCGCTCTCGCTCGCGCTCTCGCTCGCGCTCTCTCGCTCGCGCTCTCTCGCTCGCGCTCTCTCGCTCGCGCTCTCTCGCTCTCTCGCTCGCGCTCTCGCTCGCGCTCTCTCTCGCTCGCGCTCTCTCTCGCGCTCTCTCGCTCGCGCTCTCGCGCTCTCGCTCGCGCTCTCTCGCTCGCGCTCTCTCTCGCTCGCGCTCTCTCTCGCTCGCGCTCTCTCTCGCTCGCGCTCTCTCTCTCGCTCTCTCGCTCGCTCGCTCTCTCTCTCGCTCGCGCTCTCTCTCTCGCTCGCGCTCTCTCTCTCGCTCGCGCTCTCTCTCTCGCTCGCGCTCTCTCTCTCGCTCGCGCTCTCTCTCTCGCTCGCGCTCTCTCTCTCGCTCGCGCTCTCTCTCTCGCTCGCGCTCTCTCTCTCGCTCGCGCTCTCTCTCTCGCTCGCGCTCTCTCTCTCGCGCTCTCTCTCTCGCTCGCGCTCTCTCTCTCGCTCGCGCTCTCTCTCTCGCTCGCGCTCTCTCTCTCGCTCGCGCTCTCTCTCTCGCTCGCGCTCTCTCTCTCGCTCGCGCTCTCTCTCTCGCTCGCGCTCTCTCTCTCGCTCGCGCGCTCTCTCTCGCTCGCGCGCTCTCTCTCGCTCGCGCGCTCTCTCTCGCTCGCGCGCTCTCGCTCGCGCTCTCTCTCGCTCGCGCGCTCTCTCGCTCGCGCTCTCTCTCTCGCTCGCGCTCTCTCTCTCTCGCTCTCTCGCTCGCGCTCTCTCTCTCGCTCGCGCTCTCTCGCTCGCGCTCTCTCTCTCGCTCGCGCTCTCTCGCTCGCGCTCTCTCTCTCGCTCGCGCTCTCTCGCTCGCGCTCTCTCTCTCGCTCGCGCTCTCTCTCTCGCTCGCGCTCTCTCTCTCGCTCGCGCTCTCTCTCTCTCGCTCGCGCGCTCTCTCTCGCTCGCGCGCTCTCTCGCTCGCTCGCTCTCTCTCTCGCTCGCGCTCTCTCTCTCTCGCTCGCGCTCTCTCTCTCTCGCTCGCGCGCTCTCTCTCTCTCTCGCTCGCGCTCTCTCTCTCTCGCTCGCGCGCGCTCTCGCTCTCGCTCTCTCGCGCGCGCTCTCGCTCTCTCGCGCGCTCTCTCGCACTCCACTGCCCCCCGCAATCGGAGACCCGCCACGAGGCCTCAGAGTCCCACGTCCCCCATCGCCACGATGATCTTCAGGCTGCCCCTGATGTTCTCTGCCTCTCATCCTCCCTCCTCCAGCCCCCGATGCTCAAGTCCCCCCGCCCCTCCCAATCATCCTCCTGCTCCCACGCATTCCCTCCTCGCTGCAGCCTAGTGCAGCAGGCCTAGTCGCCTGCAGCCAGCCAGCCTCTTCATCTGGCTGGCTGTGGGTGGGGAAACAAAGGTTTTGAATGCAAATCAGGCCTTGCCATTAAATTAAGATGAGCTTTGTACAATAATATTTCATTTAGATTTGCAGAAGATATAATTATTGCTACTATTTTTGTTGTTTTCATGTTTTTCTCTCTTGGATAATGACCTAAAGTATAGGGGGAGTGAACAGCTGTGTACAATTCCCTTTCATTCTCATTAATATCTGTATTCTGATTCCCTTCTTTCCAAAACATCGCTGTTGTACACAATCTCATCAAATGCGCTAATTGAATCGAATTCGCATACGTAAATCACTCATTTGAAAATAGAATTTTCTTCCACCAGTTCCAAGATCACTAAGGCCAGTCAGACAGGTCCAGCACAGAGCAGTTCCTCTGTGTTCTGCACAGCCTTTGGAAACATTGACGCAACAAAAGGAATCAAACTGTGGTATCGACATAGCACCACATGCTCCAGCAACAGCTCTTTCCAGCCCATCTGCAGCAGTCAGCCACATCTCTTTCTCTCTCTCCTCAGAGTCACTAGGTCGTAGGTTCAAGCCCCACTCTAGAGACTTGAGCACATAATCTAGGCTGGCAGTGCTGAGGGAGCGCTGCACTGTCGGAGGTGCCGTCTTTTGGGTGAGATGTTAAACCGAGGCCCTGTCTGCCCTCGGGTGGACGGAAAAGATCCCATGGCCACTATTTCGAAGAAGAGCAGGGGAGTTATCCCCGGTGTCCTGGTCACTATTTATCCCTTAATCAACATCACAAACAGATTATCTGGTCAATGTTGCATTACTGTTTGTGGAAGCTTGCTGTGTGCAAATTGGCTGCCGCATTTCCTACATTACAACAGTGACTAGGCTACAAAAAAATAAGTGCTTAATCGGGTGTAAAGCGCTTTGGGACGTCCTGAGGTCATGAAAGGTGCTATAGAAATGCAAGTCTTTTTTTCACAAGGCGAATTTTATAGAGAGTTTCAATCTTTAGTGATTATATGTTCAGAATTCTTAGGAAAGCCCTATGCTGGTAGTCAAATCCTGAATAGGCAAGGAGTCAAGTGCAGAAATGGGAAATGAGCGAAGCTGCTGTCAGTGAAAGCAACGGACCCTTAACACACAGCTTCCTCTTCCAAAGCTCAGCCCTACATAACAATCCTGATTGATGATCTAAAGCTGTTCTAGTGCCGCTGGAAATTAAAATCATTGCCCATTTCTAATGTTGACAGATAGCGAGGCAGCAGCAGCAACTCATCCAGCAGCAGCACAAAATTAACCTCCTCCAACAACAGATTCAGGTAAGAGACCCAACAGCTGCTGTTTGATGTTGTAACCCCTGAAGCTGTGCTGGACTATGAACGGACCTACACACGCGCACATCTCCGCGCTCACCTCCACGCACACGCGCTCACCTCCACGCACATCTCCGTGCGCACCTCCACGCACGCGTCACTGCACGCGCACACCTACACGCGCACACCTACACGCACGCGCTCACCTCCGCACGCGCACACCTCCACACACACGTTCGCCGCACGCACACACCTACACACGCGCTCACCGCGCGCGCGTGCACACCTCCACATACCTACATGCAAGCGTGTGCACACGCATCCACCTCGGCCACCTCCACACACCTACACTCATGCTGTCACTTGGGATTCTCCATGTACTTTTTATTCATGATTATAGTACCAAGTCGCCGTTTGTTCTTGGACTCTATACCGTTTGACCGGGTATAGAATTTTGGTGTTGGTCGTTCAGCTGCTGTCTGTAAGGCTGGCTTTAAACTTTTTAGTTTATGTCGAGGTTTCCTTTGTTTGGTGGGTGGGTGGGGGAGCAAGTAGGTAACTGGCTGATTGTTTTATGTTAAGGGTCAATTAGCTTCTGCTTGTGCATCATGCAAATCTGCAGCTTATGCCAATGGGTTCAAATCATTCCAGCTGACCCTAAAACCAATGTGCGGACAACTGCTCTGGTGTTTTTTTAGATCTGCACTTGTTACCATTGAGAACTGCAAGTGGCATTTGGTAAATGGGTTGCTTCAAGGCTTGGGCTTTGCCAGGGGAATGTCTAGCGGTCCTGCTGACCTGCCTCTTTCCTGTTAGTTTTGATATGGTGTTGTGTGATCCTGATGCCAGTTTTGCCACCTCCTAGAGATGTACCGGTGAAGTCAGCTGCTTATAGCTCTCTAACCTGAGTGCTTTAGTAAGGGACACTTGGATGTGTGATGTGGTGGGGGCCCATGCCTCTGCTCAAGCTGTGGGGCAGAGTTGCACGATTCTGGGTTAGAGCCAGAAGGAGCCAAAGCCTTGGTTAACTGTGATGAAATGTTTAGTACCATTCACCTGGATGGTTGTAGAGTTGAGCGACATTGAACGTTCTGTAGTGATTGGTAGTCTTGTTTTACGACTGTTGATTGTGACTGGATTGTGTCTCTTTTTTTTGTTTAGCAAGTCAACCTGCCCTTTGTGATGATCCCAGCATTCCCTCATAGTCCACAGCCTCTTCCAGTCACAAGCGACCCCCAGCTCGGACTTCAAATACAGCCAGGACTTTCCTGTAAGCCAAGTATGTTCCCTCCAACCTCGCACATGGGGCCGCGCGTTTACAGTGAGGGCATGGCACGCTGCCTGGACGTCTGGCTCGAGCAGCAGATCTCATTTATAATATATATGCGCAGCTCTCTGGCCTTCAGTTGTGTCCTTTACTTCACGCTGATCACCTTGGCTGCCAGTAATTCGACTCCAACATCGTACACGGGCTGAACGAATGTCAAGCCCCAGTGTACACTTGCCTCATTCTGCACAGTAGAGTTCCTCTTTTTAAAAAAAAAAAAAAAAACTTCTCTCTGCAATAATAGATATTTCTTGTGACTCTGCTTATAGAGAGGGAGTCATAAATAATGTAGCTTATATCTTGTCATTGTGATAGCTTGAGAGAATTTTTTTTATTCATTCACGGGATGTGGGCGTCGCTGGCCAGGCCAGCATTTATTGCCCATCCCAAGTTGCCCTCGAGAAGGTGGTGGTGAGCCGCCTTCTTGAACCGCTGCAGTCCGTGTGGTGAAGGTGCTCCCACAGTGCTGTTAGGGAGGGAGTTCCAGGATTTTGACCCAGCGACGATGAAGGAACGGCCGATATATTTCCAAGTCAGGATGGTGTGTGACTGGGAGGGGAACTTGGAGGTGGCGGTGTTCCCACGTGCCTGCTGCCCTTATCTTTCTAGGCAGTAGAGGCCGTGGGTTTGGGAGCATAACCTCCAGAATAGGACATGTTAGAGATCATGTTCTACATGGATTCCGCCATTAAGGAGGGAGTTATCAACAGTTTGCATTGCTGTGGGTCGGAGTGTATCCAAGTGGGTTAGAATAGAAAAGTACAGCACAGAAGGAGGCCATTCGGCCCATCGAGTCTGCGTCTGCTCTTTTGGAGAGTAATGTAGTTACCCCCCCATCCTGGTCTTTCCCCATAATCCCTGCAATTTTTCTCCTTCACGTATTTATCCAATTCCCCTCTGAAAGCTAGCATTGAATCTGTTTGTGGTGAGGGAGAACGCTGTGAATGGTACCTTGCCCCCCCCCCCCCCCCCCCCTCTGAAGATTGGCAAAGACCCTCTCCTGAGCCATGGCAAAAACTTCTTAAGCAAGAAGCGAAAATGGAAGCCTGGCGCGGATATTTTTCTGGGCACAAATGTAAATTTTATGCAGATGTGGGGAGCAGAAAATTCCAGGCTAATGCATATTTACATTGAAGGCTGAAATTTATTTATGGAAAAAATGTCAGAAGAAAGCACCATACCTGTTCTCTAGCTGGAGGAAAGTTGGCATGGTCCCAACGTGGGAATATAAGAATTAGGAGCAGGAGTCGGCCATACGGCCCCTCGAGCCTGCTCCGCCATTCAATAAGATCGCGGCTGACCTTCGACCTCAACTCCACTTTCCCGCCCGATCTCCACATCCCTTGATTCCCTACGAGTCCAAAAATCCATCGATCTCGGCCTTGAATATACTCAACGACTGAGCATCTGCCGCCCTCTGGGGTAGAGAATTCCAAAGACTTACAACCCTTCGAGTGAAGAAATTTGTTGCAGACCAGCAAAACCTTGTATTAATGCAGCTTTTAAAACCACATAATCCTGTGGCATTTATCCAGAGTCCGGTTACAGGTTTACAACTGCTCACCAAATTGCTTAATTCAATTTTATTTAAATCCCATAATTACTGAAACATGATTTTAGCTCATTTGTTTTCTTTTGTTTATGTCATCTCGGTCCAAAATGGCCGACCCCTGATTCTGAGACTGTGACCCCTGGTTCTAGACTCTCCAGCCAGGGATGAAGGAATCTCCTGCATGTGACATTCTTCCGAACAAACTGTAGAAAAGGTTCCTTTTACCTGGTGCAGGTGGAATTCTTTTGTTAAATGTTTTGACACCTCACTGTTTGACAAACTTAACCATTTTGGATAGATAAAGGGAATGCAATGCGTATTGTGTGTATGGATTTTCAAAAGGCATTTGATGAGGTGACACTTGAGAGACTCGTTGGAAAAATAAAATCAGGTATAGGGTGTAAGCAGAAATGTAGCAGCATCAGTGCAAAGTTGGTTGACGGACAGGAAACAAGGAGTTGGGGTAAATAGGTGTTGCTTGGGTCATAGAAGGGCTAGAAGTGGTGTGCCCACTTTTTGGTGGACCCTACACTCCTCCGAGACTGCGTTCCTCCAACTGTGGCCTCTTGTGCATCCCCCACAACCTCCACCCCACCATTGACGCTCGTGCCTTCAGCTGTGGAGGTCCTAAGCTCTGAAAATACCTCCCTAAACCTCTCTGCCTCTTCACCTCTCTCCTCCTATAAGACGCTCCTTAAAACCTACCTCTTTGACCAAGCTTTTGTTCACCTGTCCTTTGGCTCGCTGTCAATTTTTGGCTCCCGCAAACCGCCTCGGGATGTTTTACTATGAAAAGGCGCTATATATGTGTGTGTGTGTGTGTGTGTGTGTGTGTGTGTGTGTGTGTGTGTGTGTGTGTGAAAATAATTAGGACTTGGGCATAGGGAGCACAGAACTTTGCACTGAGTACTAATATAAGAACATAATTTGTAAAATCTGTGTAAAATGAATGGACTGAGAATCCTACAGGGAGCAGACCCACTCCTTAATCCGTCGTCAATGATTTCTTATGTGCCAGAAATGAAAGCGTATGGAAAAAGACAAGAGGCCATTCGGTCCATCATGCTCAGCCCCTAACATCCAACTGTATCTTAATTCCACTGCCCTTCCTGATGGATTTAGCCAAACATTTTAAATTCCCAAGTTTACCAGCCACTTTATATGTACTGACCAGGCCCAATTTTGAAGTAAAACCAACTGACCCCCAAATAAGTCGTCTTCCGGCAGCTCCTCCCAAACCCGTGACCTCTACCACCTAGAAGGACAAGGGCAACAGGCGCATGGGAACACCACCACCTCCAAGGCACACACCATCCTGACTTGAAAATATATCGCTGTTCCTTCATCATCACTGGGTCAAAATCCTGGAAACTTCCTCCCTAAGAACATAAGAATAGGAGCAGGAGTCGGCCATTTGGCCCCTCGAGCCTGCTCCGCCATTCAATAAGATCATGGCTAATCTTCTACCTCATCTCCACTTACCCACCCGATCCCCATATCCATTGATTCCCTTAATATTCAAAAATCTATCGATCTCTGTCTTGAATATATAAGAACATAACCGCACTGTGGGAGTACTTCCACCACACAGACTGTAGCGGTTCAAGAAGGCGCCTCACCACCACCACCTTCTCGAGGGCAACTAGAGATGGGCGATAAATGCTGACCTTGCCAGCGACGTCCACATCCCGTGAATGAATTTTAAAAAAAAGTGGCTCCAAATGAATGTTACAAAGAGATTACACAGCTCCCCTGGTGGTTTAATGGGGAAATGCACTACCCAGTGTGGAATGAATTGTGGAGGCCAGGATTGTAGAGACTTGATTGCAACTCTGTGCTGAGCTAGGTGATCTCAGCTGGGGAAGTATTTAGGGTGCTACAATTGGTCTCTGAATACCCCTAGACCAGAGAGAGGAAGATCAGCAAGGGTTCCCACTCCAGATCGTTATCCAGTGACTGGTGCTGGAAAGTGTGGGAGGTTGGCTGAGGGTCAGGATTGAGCTTGGTTTGCGATGACCCAATTTGGAAGAGCCTCACTGTCCAGGCTTAAAGCTGGCCCATTGGGTGAGGTGCTGGGGACAGCCACTGCCCTTGGAATTCGAACCTAGCATAGGGTGACCATATTTTCTAAACCAAATCTGGGCACACACACAGTGGGAGCACAGCAAAGTAGCCAGGACAGGAAATGTTTTAGCAGCCTGTATTTTAACAGTTGCACATCGACACTACGAATGCAAAACAAATGTGCGTATAATTACCGAGGATGTGACGTCACACTATTGAAGCGCATTCAGACACTGATTATAAATGATACAATAACACTTTTCAGTCCATTGCTCTGAAACTGTGATTATGTCTAACAGTATCGTCGTACGTGTCTTCACACTGTTCCCTTTGGGGAACTGTATGAAGTGGTGGAAGGATTTCTGGCCGCGCTAACGCTCCTTCCGTGACCATAACCATCTACATACCAGCCATTAGGGTGGTTAGTCCTATGGCGGGAGGGTTTTACGGGCTCCCACAACTCATACGAGGGGGGGGGCCACCCACACCCACGGACGCAAGTATCCCGCTGGATGTCAACCCAGAATTTAGAGCCGGAGCTCCGACTCCACTTGCCGGGACTGTCTGGAGCGGGGTTTGAAACCCTACGCCTTCTGGCCCAGCGGCGGGGATGCTACCGCTACGCCAAAGGCCCACTCCGTCTAACAGTATGATGTGCATATATTCCGATGACTCTGGCTCTAGTCTATTCAGGGATGAGTTTCATGAAGCAGGGACTCTTCTGGGGACACAGTACCTCATCCAGGGACTATATCCCGGAAAACTGGAACGTATGGTCACCCTAACCTAGCACCTTCAAAAGGGGAGAAAATTGGAATGAAGGAAGACTAACTTAAGTGTTTGTTTTTAGTGCGTATAATTGGTGATCATTCGTCGGGCCTCTCAATGGCTTGTTTATTCATGTTACGAAATTTAATGAATTATAAATTTGATTGAATTTTCTCCCCCCCCCGCCCTCCCCAGGTGACTATGGTCTGCAGCTGATACCAACTCCCCCAGCAGCCAGGAGGACTCCGGGCCCAAGCCCTGCCCATACACAGGTGAGTCTAGTAGGTTTTGCATGCTGTAGCTGAAGTGAGATAACGTGAAATTCTTCGCTGGAGGTTGTAAAGATTTCATTTTTTTAAAACTCATTCCTCATCTCCCTTGCATTTATATAGCGCCTTTAACGTAGTAAAACATCCCAAGATGCTTCACAGAAGCGTACCAGAAAGAAAAAAAAGAACCACAGTCTTGCATTTGTATAGCGCCTTTCGCAACCACCGGACGTCCCAAAGAGCTTTACAGCCAATGAAATACTTTTTGAAGTGTCGTCACTCTTGTAATGTAGGAAACATGGCAGCCAATCTGCGCACAGCAAGCTCCCACAAACTGCAAGGTGATAATGACCAGATAATCTGTTTTAGTGATATTGGTTGAGGGATAAATATTGGCCAGAACGTCGTTCTTGTCAGCCAAAGAGGCAACAGGTCTAGGGTAGAACAAATGGCAGTGACGGTTAGCCGTGCGTACCAAACGTCTCAGTGGATCAAGCAAAGTGAGGAAACTGAGATTTGCAGACAAATCGGGCTTGATTACCCATCCGATAGCAAAATACTGCGGATGCCGGAAATCCGAAATAACAGAAAATGCTGGAAAAACTCAGCAGGCCAGGGCAGCATCCGTGGAGAGAGAAATAGAGTCAACATTTCGGGTCGAACCCTTTATCAAGGGTTTGATTAACCACCCGTTGACTATAAATGAGTGAAATCCAGCTCATTCTTCCCAGACTCCGAATCTGGTTTTCTTACTCCTCACCCCCCTCCCTGTGCCTTTACTCGCTTGAAACCAAGAATCTTTGCCCCATCCTTTTAGGTGAAGTATTAAATCAGGGCCTTGTTCAGGTAGACTGTGAAGATTTCGGAAGAGTAGGGAGTTCCCCTGGCGACCTGGCCTGAATTCTTCCCTCAAACGGTGCCACCAGACAATAAATATAATAAATGGCCACTCTTCTCATTTGTGGGACCTTGCTGCGTTCGAATGGCTGTCCAGTTTGTCTACGTAACGGTCACGACACTTCAGAAGTAATTCATTGATATTTCCATGTGATACTGATCTATACAGTGGGCTTTGGTTTCCTTTGTCAGCAAAGAGAATCCTTCACACCAGATCAGTGCCTTTGGCAATGTTGTTCACCTTGAAGTCTTGATTTACTTTAGATCAGAAATATAACGGGACGATCTCCATGTGAGTAAATTGCTTTAGTCTCTAGATATTTAAACAGAAACACAAGGTTGCATTGTCCATTATTTGTGTTCGATCCTTAGTTTAAACTGTGGCTTTGCTTTTGGTTCGTGGTTTTTCCTTCGTGATGTTCAAACATTGAAGGAGCTAGCAGCTTCCTCACACTTCCATTTCACATCACAGATAACTGTCAAAGAAAGAGACTGTTTCCACTTGTGGGGAGGAGCATAACTAGAGTCCATCAATATAAGATAGTCACCAAGAAATCCAACAGAGAATTCAGAAGAAACTTCTTTACCCAGAGAGTGGTGAGAATGTGGAACTCGCTACCACAGGGAGTGGTTGAAGCGAATAGTATGGATGCATTTAAGGGGAGGCTAGACATGCATATGAGGGAGAAGGGAACAGAGGGTTATGCTGATGGATTTAGATGAGGAAAGACAGGAGGAGGCTCGTGTGGAGCATAAACGCCGGAAGGACTAGTTGGGCCGAATGGCCTGTTTCTGTGCCGTATATCTTAAGTAATCCTATGTAAAAGCTTGGATTTATTATCGTGCCTTTCACGTCCTCCAGATTTCCCAAAGTGCTTCACAGCCAATTAATTACTTTCTGAAGTGTAGCCACTGTTGTTATTGCAGGCAAATGTGACTGCCAATTTGTGCACAGCAAGGTCCCAGAAACCGCAATGAGAGAAATGACCAGATAATTTGATTTTGGTGATGTTGGTTTAAGAATAAATTTTGGCCAGGAGGATTCCTCTCTCTGCCTGTCTTCGAATAGTGCCATGGGATCTTTCACATCTATCTGAACTGGCAGAGGGGGCCTCAGCTTAAGGTCTCATCCCGAAGAAGGCGCCTCCGACAATGTAGCACTCCCTCGGTACTGCACTGAAGTGTGAGCGTACTCTTAAGTCTTTGGAGTGGGGCTTCAGCACATAATGTACGCTGACACATAGGATGAGCTTAGGAACAGAAGTAGGCCATTCAGCCCCTCGAGCCTGTTCCGCCATGCAATTGGATCGTAGCTGATCCGCCACGTCTGTCCTAAATATATTGGCTGAGTGCTGAAGACATGACCATGACCACTCATTGTGTCGGAACTGTTATGCTTCTGATTTGAGTGACTTGCTTAAAGGCCACCCTCTTCCCCCAACCCCATTACCACCTGTCTTAACATTCAGATTTTGAATGTCAGCACTACCCACTGTATTCTCCTCCTTCATTATCTGTGCTCCCTCATCCCAGCTGTACCCAGGATGTCCTGTTGCAGTTGACCACCTTGCTGTCGTCTAGATACCGATGGACTTCTGTTTAACTGTAAGCTCACTGGTAGAGTGATTCGAATTATGGGGAAATTGCGTAGCATTCGGTTCTGATTTTGGAGAGGTCCGCAAATTCAGAGATTTTTCTTGAGTGTTGAGAAGGGGTTTTTCTTTATAGACTCTCCAATGTTCCTCAACTCCAGAAGATCTGTGGAAAAACCTGCGCCTTAGTTGGAAAATCTAATCTTTCCTTTTAATCCCCCTGCCTTTAGGAGGAAGCCTCTCAGCCGCTGAATCTGACAGCGAAGACTAAAGGTACAGACATTTTGAAGTCTCCCTCGTCTCCACAGGCCAAGCTGAGGAGAGGACCCTCACCGTCAAACTTTGTGATCCCAGTAGAGTTACAGTCCAGCACACCAACATCCTTGTTAACCAGAGGTAAGGGGAACCTTGCATAGGTCTTCACGATACTGCTGCCATTGATGAGTGATTGTGTGGGGGGGGTCGGGGGATCCGCTCCTGTCCATGAGATTATTGCTGGGTGTCGACCGTGGTTCAGCGGGCAGTACCCTCGCCTCCGAGTCAGAAGGTTGTGGGTTCAAGTCCCACTCTAGAGACTTGAGCACAAAAATCTAGGCTGACACTCCCAGTGCAGTGCTGAGGGGAGCGCTGCACGGTCGGTGGTGCCGTCTTTCAGATAAGACGTTAAACCGAGGCCCCGTCTGCCCCCTCAGGTGGACATAAAAAAGATCCCATGGCCACTATTGCGAAGAAGCACAGGGGAGTTATCCCCGGTGTCCCGGCCAATATTTACACCTCAATCAACATCACTAAAAAAACAAATTATCTGCTCATTATCGCATTGCTGTTTGTGGGAGCTTGCTGTGTGCAAATTGGCTGCTGCGTTTTCTACATTACAACAGTGACTACACATCAAAAAAAGTACTTAATTGGCTGCAAAGCGTTTTGGGACGTCCTGAGGCTGTGAAAGGCGCTATAGAAATGCAAGTCTTTTTTTTCTGACCATTGCAGGAACATTCAGCCAGTTGCTTTGGCTGTGATGCCCTCTACGGTCAAAGAGCCTGTCAACGTCAGTAGGCGTCACACATGACGAGTGGGTCATGTGGGCGAGGTACCGAAGGGCTGACTGCCAGTGCTTGTGGAACCAGTACCCCAACACGAGCCAGTGACTCCAAGTAGAGAGAGAAAGAAATTGCTGCACGTGCTTAACCAAAACGTATGCTTTGTGCTTTAAATACCTGCACAATACAGGAAACTTTGTGCTATCCGGCACCGACGGGACCGCGCTGTTGCCGTTCCCTCAAAACTGCCGGACACACCAGCGTTAATGTTGAAGCCTACGGAGCTTTTCATCTCCGTATCTGACAACAAACACTGTTGCTTAGCAACAGCTTCTAAACAGTCGGCCCATACCTTGGAAGTGTCTCTGTAACTTAGCAACAGCTTCAGAGAGACTTTCCAGAGCCTGGCTGTTGAAAGAAAAGCCACGAGAAGAAAAAAAAGCCACGAGAAGAAAAAAAAGCCACGAGAAGAAAAAAAACCTAACAAAACGGCTCCTGATTTTTGCCGGTGGCTCGAGCTTGCCGGACACTTAGCCTCCGGATAACACACAGTTTCCTGTAGATGGTTTAAATGTCACTTTCTGCAGCAGAGAGAAAGGGCCTCTATCTGAATGAAACACCAGCTGGCTTAACATAACCTTTTTGAAGAGCAGCTTTGAATTTGTTTTGGGGAAAACTTAATGATCATCAAAGCCCTGATTTAGACAGAGCTGCCCATTTAAAACCGCTCCTTAGGCAAACTTCACAAATTCTGACTGTGTACTTTTGAACCTCCTCTTCAAAAAGATCTTTCAAATTGTATTTGCACAAAGTATGTTGCTTCCCTGTGTGAATTTGCCAGTTCTAGTAGTTTGCAGCAGGGCCCAGTACAGTGAGGGTCAGTTTTAAACGGGGCATTTTCAAAAGGTTTGACTTAAAAGGTACTTTGCTGCAAAACCTCAGCTAACTGAACAGAGCTGGGATGGGAAGCTTCTCGCCAGAGACCTCCGCACTCCCAAGTACCAGCATACGTCTAGGTTCCTTACTCTCATCAACTTCTTTCAGATCTTCACACACCTTCAGTTCTCAAGATCTCCAATTCTCCCGCGATGCAACAGCCACATCTCTACCTTGATCACCTTCATTCCCTTTGGGACAAGGATCTTGTTTCTTTCTTTTCTTCAAAGACATCTTTCTACATGTCTCTCTCTTCAAGTCTGACCAACATCTAGCCGCTCTTTGCTTTTGATGAACCTACCATTAGTTATGCTTTGTTTATTGACATTCTTGGCTGTCTCCTCTGATCTCAAATGGAACTCCTACCTATCCTTTATTGTCGAAGTTGCCTTCAAGAAGATCCATTTCTTCCTTCATAACATTACTTTTCCTCAAAAGCTCTTGGATCCATCCAGGACTTGAACACTGCACCATATCTGGCAAGGTTCTTCCAAGTCCCCCTGACATGTTTTCCTGGATAAGATTGAAGACAAACCTTATCATGTGATGGGCAACCCAGTCTCTCTCCTTACCTGCAGGTGTCTCTCGCTCTTGTTTACTCATTTTTTCTCCTTTCGCATTGTCTCTACCTTTCTATTTTTTTTTGTTTTTATCAATGATGTTCTATCCAATGTTCCTCTGAATCGTTCTCCCCTCGGCAGCAAATATACTGTCCTGAATCCTATTCCTTCTCTCTGCATTCCGCACTCCCCCCACCCCTCGTATTTAGATCAATATTCACTGCACCTTCTGACATCATCAAAATCATAAACAGTAACAGCTTTCTGAAGACAGACTGAGTAGAGGAAGGGGAAGCAAAGCATGTACAGGAAACTTTCTGGTATCCGGCACTGACGGGACCGAGCTGGTGCCGTTAGATCAAAACTGCCATATAAACCAGCGGCAATGTTAAAACATACAGAGCTTTTCAGCTCCGTGTGAATCAACAAACCCTGTTGCTTAGCAACAGCTTCAAAACAGTCGGCTGCAGCTGCAAGCGTCTCTAGCTGAAGCTGTTGCTTAGCTACAGACCTTGCAGAGCCTGACTTGGGGGGAAAAAAAAGCAACGAGAAGTAAAAAAAACTTATAGAAAACGGCTCCTGAATTTTGCCGGTAGATAGCTTTCCAGACTTTTAACCTCCGGTTAAACGAAAGTTTCCTGTATTGTGTAGGAATATAGGACACAAGGAGCATCCTTTCCATCGGAATATAGGAGACAAGGACCATCCTTTCTGTAGGAATTGGGAGGGAGAATGCGAGAAGAAAACAAGAAGCATGGGAATGTTGTGGAGATCCAGGGGAACTGTCCAGTGTGTAGATTTACCAGTTAGATGTGTTGAAAGCTGCTGAATGTTATTGCTTTGCTATGGGCCTGGATTCTTTCAGTTGAAGCTGCTCTGCATGTTCCTGATCTCCTCCAATGCCATAGTCCAGACTTACTTTGGCTGTTTGGCTGGTTTGGGGCAGTGCCATAATTTAATTTCCCTGCTCGTCGAGCTGAGCGCTGCATCGTGTTGGAAACGGGGCACTCCGTTACCTCCAGGACGACCTAACGTTTGGGGGGAAATAATTATCTGTGGGCTCTTATGGGCATTCTTTATGTTTCTCTGTCCCACCTGCGAGAGAATGCCGTACTTGACAATCGGCATGCAGTGACGCACGGTTGACGGTGAAGTCTGTGTGTGTCGGGGCTCGTGGCCGTGAATCCACATCCCATCGCTTTGTGTGGTTCAAAACTATCACTGACTGAGGGAGAGGAGGTTTCCTCCTGTGCTCTGCACGTATTGAAATTGTAAACCTGTTTCTTTTATTACTCTGCCACCCATAGTGCACAGAGGAAACCCCCACAGGAAGGTTATTGATTGCTTGCAGTTTTTAAAAAAAACACATGTTGCCTCTTTTAAATCTGTTATGTTTTCAAATCTTTATTCCAAAGAAGCAAATCTGGAGTCAAGAGCTTGAACCATGTTCAAAGCAGACGCAAAGTCGAGTGTACAAGTGGCCATCCGTGTGCGCGACCGATGTGGCACTGGGTGGCTGGGTCTTTGTACATGACTGAGGCGCTGATGTGCTGGGTGGGGAAGAGCTCAGATTCTCTGTGTTTAATAGGATACTAACTCTCCTTTTCAACTGCCTTTCTTCAATAGAAATGATAAGTAAAGAAGTTTTCTGGAGGAATCACTGGGGTCAGTAACTGTTCATTTTTACGTTTTAACCTTTGTGTGTAAAGCCAATTGGATAGAGCACCTTTTGGCTGTTATTTTTCGGTTGATGTGATAGGAATGTAGCACATTTCCCCCAGCAGCTAGTCCAAGGCCATTGTCTAGCCGACTGTACCGCCCACCCAGTTACCCCCTCATATATATGGGTGACTTTCCCAGCAAGGGCACTGGGGAAGTGGGGGGGGGGGGGGAGAAAAGTCCGAGACCATTAGAAATGTGGACGGTGACAGCAGGACTAGCTTTATGAAGCCAAGCTGAACAGGATAGGTGGAGGGAATTGTGTGTGTCATGTAGGAATACAGTAGACAGCCGTGTCCTTCCTGCAGGCATTGGGAAGGAAAATGGGAGAAGAATAAAGGCACTAACCCCACAAACCTGAACCGATGGTACACACTGCTCAGTCATTGAGTCACACTACTTAGTGTGGTCTAACCCCTCCTAGATTTTCCTCTTCTTCTCTCCTACTCTTTTCAACTGTGGGCCTGGGGCTTTCATTTGGAGTTTTCAAGTTCTGCCAAGGAAAGTTCTAGCCTGGAAATTACTATAAGGGATATTGTACAGACACTTCAATGCGTTTGTTGCAAATTCCTCTCTGCCATTTGACCCGAAGTGGTAACCCCTTAAATACTGTGCTCTTTTTTGGGTCAAAGAATCAGTATGTTGAGCTGCTCACTAGCGACTGTCCCACTGTAGACAAAAACCCAGTGAGATACATCTATCCACGTTCTTGTGGTGGGATGTCGATCCAAGGCACTGCTGTATCTGGAAGGCTCGGCGCTGACATATTTCAACATGTGACCTTGCGTTTCATCTGCATTGAGTTGATGCGCAAGATGGCAACACACAAGGCACCGTGGAAGTGAGAGGCACAGACTCTGCTCCCCCTCTCTTGTGGGTTGGAAAATGTTACCGCCTGTGTACTTGCTCTCGGTGTTCAGTTTGGGTTGGTTAACCATCTTCCCAGTCAACGGTAGGATATATAGCCATGAATTGGAAGAGGGGAGTTAACGGACTTGTTTGAGTATGAGGGAGGCTGGGATAACTCTCGTTGTTAATAATATATAGAAATAATACTTTTTCTTTCTTTTTCTCTCCTCCCCCTCTCTTCCCCCTCTTTTCTTCTCTGTGTTCTCTCTCTCTCTCTCTCTCTCTCTCTCTCCACCTCCAGAGGCAAAGCAAGCCCAAGCACTTTGTCTACATGCTCTGGCAACTCATTCACTAATATCAACCTCCCTATAACTGGAGAGCTTGATAATGTGTGTGCAAAATGTCTAAGTACAGACTTGGACTGTTGAATCCGATTTCACTTTTGTTCCGTTATATGGATTTGTTCTTGCTGACGTTGCGGTCTCTGATCTCAAATGGAAATCCTATATCTCCAATGCTACTGCTGCCTCCAAAATGTTTGGTTTCCTTTCTCATCCCAAACATTTCCTCTCAACCACTTTTAACTCTCTGTAAAGCATAAGTCAGTGTACCAAGGACTTAAATATGGCTCCCATATCTGAGGTGGCCCTTTTAACGTCTCTAACTCTAAGGTATAAGAAAAAGCTTGTTTCTGATGGATGTTCCTTCTCTTGTCTTTAACATCCAACCTCTGTTTCCATCACACACTTTTCTGACCATCTCTATTTTATCAATGTTGCTAC
Organism: Somniosus microcephalus; assembly: GCF_052327205.1. Lineage (NCBI taxonomy): Eukaryota > Metazoa > Chordata > Chondrichthyes > Squaliformes > Somniosidae > Somniosus > Somniosus microcephalus. Next base: position 17,407,066 of record NC_141004.1, on the reverse strand, counting down.
GATCACTGTTTCGGAACTTCTTTCCCTCTGTTCTATCTCAGCTGTAAATATGCTGTCCTGCACATTTTCCTCCCCCATCCTCTGAGATGAGCTCAAGGCTTGTTGCCCTCCCTCTTACTCTAACTCATTCTTTCTCAGGACCTCAAAAGAGTAGATCTGCTTGCCTCCTTCAGTCTCTAAATGCTCCTACAATCTTCAGCCATTGCTTCCTGATTTACCTTTTTCTCTCCAACTTTGATGACGCCCTGTATTGTAGACCTCGGTCCTTTGCATACGTTTTTTCAGTTAAAATAAACTGGAGATTGTACATTGATTGTAATACAACTGCAGCAACTCATCGAGGCTTCTTCGATAGCACCTCCCAAACCCGCGACCTCCACCACCTGGAGGAACGAGGGCAGCAGGTGCATGGTAACGCCATCACCTCCCAAGTTCTCCTCCCAAGCCACACATCATCCCGACTTGGCAATATATCGCTGTTTCTTCATCATCCCTGGAACTCCCTCCTGAACAGCACTGTGGGAGCACCTTCACCACATGGACTGCAGCGGTTCAAGAAGAGGGCCCTCCACCACCTACTCAAAGGCAACAAGGGATGGGCAATAAATGCTGGCCTTTCTAGCAATGCCAATATCCTGAGAATATATATATAAAATTAATTTAATGTAGAGACCAACCACACACCCACCACCTCCCTAAGTGCCAATCTCTTATTTTTTTTCTTTTGAACAAGGCCTTGTCCTCCAATATAACCTTTAAAATACTGCCCCAGATTTTAACCAATCTTGCCCGCTCGGTTCTTTTTGGAATTTGCCTTACCTTTGCTGAAATGCTCATCATAAAATATACACTACGTTTGGAAAATGTTACTCATGCAGTTGGTACCAAAGAGGAGCAATATTTCTGTTGCTGTTAAATTTGATTGTTGGGTTATTTCAGATGACTGGCCATAGTGGGCCTGTTCTTGCAGGTCCTTCTAAATTATTGCAATATTTTCTATTTTTAAAAATATATTGATGTGGGCATCGCTAGCGAGGTTGCCCACATAATATATAGTTGCCCTGAGAAGCTGGTGGTGGGCCGCCTTGAACCCCTGGTAGCGATTTTGATAGAACTCGGTGACTTGGCTTGGCCACTTCAGAGGCAGCGAAGAGTCAACCACTTTGGTGTGGGGACTGGAGTCACATACAGGCCAGACCGGGCAAGGGCGGCAGATTTCCTTTGCTAAAGGACATTAGTGAACCAGTTGGGTCTTTACGACAATCCGACAGCTTCATGGGCACTTTTACTGGTACCAACTATTTATTTCCAGATTTTTATTTTAAACTGAATTCAAATCCTGCCAGGGTGGGATTTGAGCACGAGCTCTCTGGATTATTAGTCCAGGGCCTCTGGATGAGTGGTCCAGTAACGTAACTACCGCACTACCAAATCTTGGCACCCGTTTACTTTTTGATGCTTTTTCTCGGCACTCCAATTCCCCTCGCCACTTCCCCCATGTCCCCCCCCTGTGGCCTGCTGCTGACGGGGGACAGATCCACAGGTGCCAGGAAGCCCTCTAGTACGTCGGCTAAGTGCTCATTCTTCACACATGGGCCTACTACACGGTGGGTGCCAGCAGGATATTGAGCTGCGACGAGTGTTGCAGCTGAGCCCAACCCTGTCCTCAACAGCTGTCCAGATACTTTCCAGCAGGACTCGCTGGGTAATGATCAGGAACGTCCCTACCCCAGGAACCCCCAGGTCCCTGCCGAGGTGCCCTTCCTACTGCCTTGACTGAAATCAATCTTTTAACTGATTTCCGGAAGCTTATGTCTCTGCACCTGCCGTGCAAGGACCGAGGGCCTTTATTCCTCCTTCTAATGGGTTTAATTTGAGTTTCTGGAATGAAAAAATCTGGCCAGGAATTGTCTCTCTGACTTTGTTTGGATTGTTTTGTGTTCTCCAGGCTATCCAATCGAGCAGGATGCCATCGGGAAGGCCATGCAGAGTCCAAAGCAGATGTTCCTTGGGAAGAGCCGGGCTATGGAAAGTCCAGTTGTAAATAATAGCAGGAAGGACAAGGTCAGTGTTGGGCGGAGGAGGAAGAGTTCGATTTGCCTGGCCAACTCCAGAAAAGCCTCATTCCATCAACTCTTACTCTAACGATGACTGTTCACGCTGTGTGTCAAGCTAACTTCTTCACCCTCCCCAACCCTTTCCCAGGGTGCTGTGAAGCTCATTAATTTTACCCCATTCTCCTCCCACTGCCTCCTCCTACTACTGCAACTTGCATTTATATACAGGAAACTTTGCGATATCCGGCACCGACGGGACCGGCGTGATGCCGATCTATGAAAACTTCCGGACAGACTAGCGCTAATGTTGAAGGATACGGAGGTTTTCATCTCCGTATCTGACAACAAACACTGTTGCTTAGCGACAGCTTGTAAACAGCCGGCCCGTACCTTGGAAGCGTTTCTGTAGCTTAGCAACAGCTTCAGAGAGGCTTTCCAGAGACTGTTTTTAAAAAAAAAAAAAAAAATGCTAGGAGAAGAAAAAAAAAAGAAATAAAACCTAACAAAATGGCTGCTGATTTCTGCCGTTAGATCGAGGTTTCCGGACATACAACCTCCGGATAAACCAAAGTTTCCTGTAGCGCCTTTAACGCTTGACAGGAGCGTTATCAACCAAAATGTGACACTGAGCCTCATGAGGTGATATGAGGACAGATGACTAAAAGCTTGGTCAAAGAGGTAGGTTTTAAGAAGCGTCTTAACAGAGGAGGGAGGGGCGGAGAGGTTTAAGGAGGGAATTCTAGAGCTTAGAGCCGAGACAGCTGAAGGCACCGCCGCCAATGGTAGAGCGACTAAAATCGGGGATGCTCAAGAAGCCAGAATTGGAGGAGTGCAGAGATCTCGGTGGGGGGGGGGGGGGGTTGTGGGGCGGAAAGAGGTTATAAAGATGGGGAGGAGCGAGGCCATTGAGGGAATTAAAAACAAGGATGAGAATTTTCAAATTGAGACGATGAAGGAACGGCTGATATACTTCCAAGTCAGGATGGTGTGTGACTTGGATGGGAACTTGGAGGTGGTGGTGTTCCCATGCGCCTGCTGCCCTTGTCCTTCTAGGTGGAAGAGGTCGCGGGTTTGGGAGGTGCTGCCGAAAAAGCTTTGGCGCGTTGCTGCAGTGCATCTTGTAGATGGTACACACTGCAGCCACGGTGCGCCGGTGGTGGAGGCAGTGAATGTTTAAGGTGGTGGATGGGGTGCCAATCAAGCGGGCTGCTTTAACCTGGATGGTGTCGAGCTTCTTGAGTGTTGTTGGAGCTGCACTCATCCAGGCAAGTGGAGAGTATTCCATCACACTCCTTACTTGTGCCTTGTAGATGGTGGAAAGGCTTTGGAGCGTCAGGAGGTGCGACACTTGCCGCAGAATACCTAGCCTCTGACCTGCTCTTGTAGCCACAGTATTTATGTGGCTGGTCCAGTTAAGTTTCTGGTCAATGGTGACCCCCAGGATATTGATGGTAGGAGATTCGGTGATGGTAATGCCGTTGAATGTCAAGAGGCGGTGGTTAGACTCTTGCTTGTTGGAGATAGTCATTGCCTGGCACTTGTGTGGTGCGAATGTTACCTGCCACTTATCAGCCCAAGCCTGAATGTTGTCCAGATCTTGCTGCATGCGGGCATGGACTGCTTCATTATCTGAGGAGTTGCGAATGGCACGGAACACTGTGCAGTCATCAGCGAACATTCCCACTTCTGAACTTATGATGGAGGGAAAGTCATTGATGAAGCAGCTGAAGATGGTTGGGCCTACGACACTGCCCTGAGGAACTCCTGCAGTGATGTCCTGGGGCTGTGATGATTGACCTCCAACCACCACAACCATCTTCCTTTGTGCTAGGTATGACTTCAGCCAGTGGAGAGTTTTCCCCCCGATTTCTATTGACTTTAATCTTACTAGAACCCCTTGATGCCACACTTGGTCAAATGCTGCCTTGATGTCAGGGGCAGTCACTCTTGCCTTACCTCTGGAATTCAGCTCCTTTTTCCATGTTTGGACCAAAGCTGTAATGAGGTCTGGAGCCGATGGTGAAGATATGTGGTCGGAGGCTCGGCTCCGGGTCAAGCAGGTCTCCTGGAGCAAGAAGCTTTGCAACTGGGTCACTGCTACTTTGGCTGGATGTCTGCTCGCCTCTTGTCTTTCCCACTCCAACCCCCTTATTTCCAGTTATCCGGATGCAGGGTGCTGTGCAGTTTCCCACCCCCCACTCCTCGTGTAGCATTACCTGGCTCAATCCTAAGCCGCCTTTCTCCTCCTTCCCCCCCCCCCCCCCCCCCCTGAATGTTGTGTCAATTGCTTTTATTGTTTCTCCCACAGGGCTAACCCCTCCCTCACCTGACCCCCTCTTCCCCAAGTGCTCAGCCTTTCCTCACCCTGGGTGCGTTGTGCTCTGTGACTCATTCCCTCTCCCCTGTGGTGCGGAGAATGAAAACCTCAAAAGTCCTATAGGCAAGGGCTAGTTCATAGAGTAGTGGAAGGATAAAAACACATTGGTAAATCTGTTTATATTTATTTTTTTTAAAACCTAGCTGAAACTCTTTCAAAATTTGGCGGTTAAATTTCTACAAGTATTTTATAATGTTTCTTAACAAACTACAGGAAACTTTTGATTTACCGGCACCTAAATAACCGGAAATCTCGGTTAACCGGCAAAATTCAGGAGTAGGTTCATACTTCATATTACTTGCCTTCCTCCATCTGTTGCTGTGCAAGGGTGTGGCTGCAGCTGTTGCTAAGCTACAGAGACGCTTGTAACTTGTGGCCATTGTTCTGAACCTGTTGCTAAGCAACAGGGTTTGTTGCTTTGTACGGAGCTCTCGTATCTTTTACTATAGCGCTCGGTGATCGGAATTTTTGATGAACCGGCACCACGTTGGTCCCGTCGGTGCCGGATTAAAAAAAAGTTTCCTGTAAGTGGTTAAAATAACGAGAAACTAAGCTCATAGTGAGGCCTTGTAGCCTATTCCCAACCTCAACGTTTTTTTCATTGAGCGGTGCGAGGTGATATGTTTTTGCCTGGAGGGATTCCGCTGTGTATTTGTGGTGCCATTGAATTTTTAATTTTAATTGTTGTGTCCATGGGTGTGGAGGTCGGAGCTCACGGTCTTCCCGCCATGATTTCCCAGCATTGTCGGCTGTCCCTGAAGTGTTGACTCTAACCCTGCGACCCTTCCTACTTGTGCCTTTCAGGATTCGCGAGTAACGGAGTCGCCACTGGCAAAACAAGGGGATGACGGGAAAGCAGCAAATGGGAACGAAGATTTTAACAGCAGCAATGACTCTGAAGGTGTGTAGCATGATGCTTCTCCCCACTGATGGGCATCAGTGTGCTGCAATGGGCAGCCATTTTAATTTGCCTCCATGCAGAGGAGGCTAACTAAAATGACTCCTCCATACACCTCACTGATTTGTGCGGTATACACCTGTGCTGGTTAGTGTCTCTATCCGAAAGAGCACTCTTTATTTTAATCTCCCTATCACGATACATTCCTGTTCCATTCCAGGTTGAAGAAAGCCCACTGGTATTCTAATGCATTCATTTGTTTATCTGTTTGCATCAGGAAATTTGACTCTGTCGGGGTCAAAAGGCTACGAGTCCAGAGGTGGCGGCAACCACGAACACATCAAGCGACCCATGAATGCATTCATGGTATGGGCAAAGGACGAACGAAGAAAGATTCTTCAGACTTACCCTGACATGCATAACTCCAGCATCAGCAAGATACTGGGTAAGGGGGCAGTCTTTCATTGAAATTGGATGCAGATTTGGTGGGGTTGATGTAGTGTGCGATGACAGTTCAGCAACTCTCTGGTTACAGTGGATGGGTGTGGCAGCTTCAGCAGTAAGGAGCTTGATTCTAACGTAGAAAGAAAGAACTTGTATTTCTACAGCGCCTTTCATGACCTCGGGACATTCCAAAGCGCTTTAAGCCAATGAAATACTTTTGAAGTGTCGTCCCTGTTGTAATGTAGGAAACTCAGCAGCCAATTTACACTTGGCAAGCTCCCGCAAACAGCAAGGTGATAATGACCAGATAATCTTGTTGTTGTGATGTTGATTGAGTGATAAATATTGGCCTGTACACCGGGGATAACTCCCCTGCTCCTCTTCGAAATTGTGTCATGGGATCCTTTACATCCACCTGAGAGGGCAGACGGGGTTTATCATCTCATCTGAAAGACGGCACCTCTGACAGTGCAGCACTCCCTCAGTACTGCACTGGGAGTGTCATCCTAAATTTTGTGCTCACTGGCCCCCATGTAAAAGTAGCTTCTGGCTTCAGAAAGATTTATTTTGTGTGTGTTCCTGCGCTTCAGAATCCAATTGGTGGAGATCCTACTGAGGGCACTACCCAGCACAGTTGGGTTTGGTGTAGCATCATATCGAGGGATCAGACTTGCATCTTTACAAGGATGCCCTTATGCTCTCGTACGATAGCAAAATACTGCAGATGCTGGAAATCCGAAATAACAACAGAAAATGCTGGAAAAACTCAGCAAGCCAGGCAACATCCGTGGAATGGAACAGTCTTGTCAAAGGGTTTTGACCTGAAACGTTGACTCTCTTTTTCTCTCTCCACGGGTGTTGTCTGGCCTGCTGAGTTTTTCCAGCATTTTCTGTTAGTCCTTATGCTCTCGTTGGGTGCAGTGTACACGAGTGATGATTCAGTGCAATAAATTATTTTATCAGCATCTAACGGGTGTGAACATTCTTAGCTACGGGTTTACTTTACGACGGCAGAAAGTTATTTGCATTACTTGTGTGTCTTTGTGTGTGACCTTTTGAGGAGACAACCCTCCTCTCCCATGGATTCCAAATCTCTCCGTTGTCTGACAAAACCTGCTCTGCCAATGACCCGCTGCAAAGAATGGAAGTCTGATCCTTTGTGTGAAAAGCACAAAACCTTGTATTTATATAGTTCCTTAATACATCTTTCAGAAACATCACAAAAGTGCTTCATGTACAATGACTAATGTTGAAGAAAGAAAGACTTGCATTTATATAGCGCCTTTCACGACCACCGGTTTCAAAGCGCTTTACAGCCAATGAAGTACTTTTGGCGTGTAGTCACTGTCGTAATGCGTATGTTGACATGTGAATGTCGAAGTGCAGTGATTGCTGTTGGGTAGGCAAATGCGGCAGCCATTTTGTGCCGAGCACAATCCCACGGACAGCTGAGAGATGAGTCGTTTAGTTACTCTGTTTTTAGCCGTGCTGGTTGAGGGAGGAATGTGTGTGTTGGTTGTGCACCTAGTTAATTGAGGGAACGTGCTCCTGTGTAACGGTGGTTGCGAGGTGTCAGCCGCAGTTCGGTGGGTAGCGCTCTCGTCTCGGAGTCAGAACTTCGTGGGTTCAAGCCCCATTCCAGAGACTTGAGCACACGATCGAGGCCGACTCGCCAGTGCAATACCGAGTGCTGCACTGTCGGAGGTGCCGTCTTTCGGACGCAACGTTAATCTGAGGCCACGTCTGTTCTCTCAGGTGGACAGTAAAGATCCCACGGCACCATTTGAAGATGAGTAGGGGAGGTCTCCCCACGTTCTGCCCAACCAGCATCACTAAAACGGATTACCTGCTCGTTAATCTCTCTGCCGTTTATGGGACCTTTCTGTGGGCAAATTGGCTGCCGCGTTTCCCTGCATTTACAACAGTGACTACACTTCAAAAACACTTCATTTGCTGTGTAGCGCTTTGGGACATCCTGAGACTGTGAAAGGTGCTACAGAAACACCAGTTCGTTCTTTGGCGAGTGGGTCAGTTTGCAGTAGCTTAGAGTAAGAGGGGTCGTGGGGGGGTTGGGGGAGTCATTCTCCAGTAACTGAACTGTGTAGGGGGCACAGAGGGCTTTCTGGAGCAGAGGATGCATGGGCATCCTGTACTAACAACCAACGGAGCATGTGCAAAGGGGTACTGTAACTTAAAACGGCAACTACAGGACCGTACAAAATGAGATGAGAGACTAGCAGAATTATCTCCTCGAAAGAGTATTTGAGAAGTGAAAGGACTCCCTACAAGTGGAACAATGTCAGTAGAAAATTACTAAGTGAATATGAAGGGGATTAAAGAAATGAGTAGAGACACAAGTGTACAAATGGAATTTTACTTGTCACGGCGCAGGAGGCAATTCATTGGAAAGTACTCCCTTCCCTTCTCCCACATTGTTTCCTTTATATCCTCCAGTGTTGAGTTCCTGCTGAGTGTGTCTCTGGTTCTGCTTTTTCGGTAGAAAAGAGACGAGTGAAACATTCTAAAAGTATATTAGTAATAGCTGAGGAAGTGCTACATCTATATGATAGCAAAATACTGCGGATGCTAGAAATCCGAAATAACAACAGAAAACGCTGGAAAAACTCAGCAGGCCAGGCAGCATCTGTGGAGAGAGAAATAGAGTCAACGTTTCAGGTCGAAGACCCTTCGTCAGAACTGGGGAAAAAAAGCAGGAAAAGGGATAGATTTTAAAGCAAGTTTAGGGGCTGGGAAAAGGGGGAGGGGATGAAAGAACAACAGGGAAGGTCAGCGATAGGATAGAAAGCAGGAGAGATTAAGAGACATTGAGAGATATTCAAGGAACCCCCAACAGCCCTGCTCCTTCACCTGGCACCTTCCCGTGCAAACGCAGGAGATGCAACACATGACCTTTTACCTCCTCCCTTCCCACTGTCCAGGGCCCCAAACACCACTTCCAGGTGAAACGGCGAGTTACTTGTACTTCTTGCAATTTAGTATACTGTATTCGCTGCTCACGATGCAGTCTCCTCTACATTGGGGAGATCAAACACAGATTGGGTGACCGCTTTGTGGAACACCTCCGTTCAGTCCGTAAGGGTAACCCTGAGCTTCCGGTCGCCTGTCACTAATTCTCCACTTCACTCCCACTCTGATCTCTCTGTCCTCGGCCTCTTACACTGTTCCAGTGAAGCTCAACGTAAGCTCGAGGAACAGCACCTCATCTTTCGATTGGGCACTTTGCAGCCTGCCGGACTCCGTAGAGTTCAACAATTTCAGATAATAATCCCTGCCCCCATTTTTCATGCAGTATGATTTTGCCATTTCCATTTGCAACATTTTCACAGTATGTTCTTTCAATTCCTTCCTCCCCTCCTAAACCCCACCCCCCTGTCTCTGCACCTGCTTAATATCTGTTACATCTCCAGCTTTTTCCAGTTCTGATGAAGGGTCCCAGACCTGAAACGTTAACCCTGTTTCTCTCTCCACGGATGCTGCCTGGCCTGCTGAGTATTTCCAGCATTTTCTGTTGTTATTTCAGATTTCCAGCATCCGCAGTATTTTGCTATTACACTCTGTATTACTGTTGTAAATTGTTTTGACAGGTGTCAATCCATTAATATTTGCCATGTAGCACACTGGCCATTGCAGGTCGTCATGCTGCCGCTCCGATTTGGGTTGACTCCAACCTAGTGGTGTGGAAGTCCAGGACACTTGGTTGCAGGTTAAGTGTCGGCTGTGGCTCAGTGGGTAGCGCTGTCGCCTCCGAGTCAGAAGGTTGTGGGTTCATAGAATCACAGAAAAGGCCCATCGTGTCTGCGCCGGCCAACAAAGAGCTAACCAGCCTAATCCCACTTCCCAGCTCTTGGTCCGTAGCCCTGCAGGTTACAGCATCCCAAGGGCACATCCAAGTACTTTTTAAATGTGGTTAGGGTTTCTGCCTCTACCGCCCTTTTCAGGCAGTGTGTTCCAGACCCCCCCACAACCCACTCAAGTCCCACTCCAGAGACTTTAGCACAAAAATCTAAACTGATGATCCAGTGCAGTACTGAGGGAGTGCTGCACTGTCGGAGGTGCCGTCTTTTGGATGAGACGTTAAACCGAGGCCCCGTCTGCCCTCGGGTGGACGCAGAAGATCCCGTGGCACTATTTTGAAGAAGAGCAGGGGAGTTATCCTCGGTGTCCCGACCAATATTTATCCCTCAATCAACAGCACTAAAACAGATTATCTGGTCATTATCACGTTGCTGTTTGTGGGAGCTTGCTGTGCGCAAATTGGCTGCCGCGTTTCCCACATTACAGCACTCCAAAAAAAAGTGCACCATTGGCTGTAAAGCGCTTTGAGATGTCCGGTTGTCGTGAAAGGCGCTATAGAAATGCAAGCCTTTCTTATAAATGCAAGTTGTTATTGTGGGAATGGGAAATGGAAATGGCCACGGTGGCTTGTCGTAAGGGCTAGTCCGCTGAGGCTGGTGGTTAAGTCACTTTAGTCAGTGCAGTATTACAGCAGATTTACTCTGCGTCTAACCTGTTCTGTTCATGCCTGGGAGTGCCCAGAGGCAGCTGCACGTTTTAGAAATCTAATCAGTATTGTGTAGAACCTGCTTGTTTTTTTTTGTCCGTGTTTGTGTGTGTGTGTGTGTGTGTGTGTGGTATTTCCCCATGGCTTTTGTTCAGAGCAAGCTGCTGGGATGAATGATTAATGGATTGAATACAAAGAGCTGCCAATTGCCTGCGTTTATCTGCAGTCTGTAGAATTCTTGAATTAAGTAGAATGTTTCCGCAGAAGCATGTTTGTCGAGATCCCCTGGATATCGGAGCCTTTACCTTTCAGAGACTAATCCGCCTCGAGATGCTAGGAAATGGTTTGAAAAATAAAATAAAAAAAGAAATCCCATCTAGATGGGGATGTTCCTGTGGGGGAAAAACTTCCTAAGGAGAGGATATTCTCTTAACCTGTGTGAGCTCACATGAGCTCAAAACTATTCTATTCCCTTGTGACGAGGTGGAATAATGTAGATAAGAATGCACAGGCACGATGGGCCGAATGGCCTCCTCCTGTGTTGTATCATTCTACGATTCTATGAAGGTGTCTCAGTGCTTTGGTCTCTCTTTTTTAAAGTAGAAACCTAGGTGAGGGGGGTTAAGGCCCATAGTGCTGGGCACCACCAAGGTGTAAAGAGTAGCAGAGAAGATGGGGCAAGAAAGAAAGAGAGACTTGCATTTAGATAGCGCCTTTCAAGACCTCAGGATGTCCCAAAGTGTTTTACAGCCAATGAAGTACTTTTTGATAATCAGTCACTGTCGTGACACCAAGCTTGTTTTTTTTTTTACACAAGTTTGTACGAGGACCTCAGGAAGGCTAAGGGAGGTAATGACTTCCACCATTTTGAAAAGGCTGAATTAGAGTAGGAGACCACATGTAGTGCCGTGGCAGTGGGGGGAGGGGGGGCTTCGCTGCTTTGATATTCCCCCGGCACTGAGTTGCCAATCTCGGTGGGTACCCTGCAGACTGGTTGCTCCTCCAGGGAAGGGGGCGAAGGATTCATCGCTTGGCCACTGTCGCATGCCCCCTAGTGGCTGGATGAGAGCCGCATGGCCAGGAGCCTGGAGCTGGGTCACCTGCTTTGTTGGCTTCAGGCAGTACATGCTCCAGAGGGAGCTGGAGAGAAACGAGAGGGATTGTTACAGAAATAATGTACCATGTGCACTGCCAGTGAAGCCATTGCTTTCACATAGCTGTGCACTCATGCACGAAGGACATGACCAGTATCTGCACAGGTGTGGCTGAACAGGTAAAATCATCAGTGGATTATGCTCACTTTACTAGCTACGGTACTCCTATGATCACATGCGGGAAAAAATTAGTGCTTTTCACCACCTCGGGCCTCCCAAAGCTCTTCCCAGCCAATTAATTACTTTTGGAGTACCGTCACCGTTATTTAGGTCAATTCAGCAGCCATTTTGTGCACAGCAAGGTCCCTCCAATGGCAGAGAGAGGAATGGCCATTGTAACGATTTGTTTTTGGCAGTGTTGGCTGTGGGGGGAAATGTTGACCACAATGGTAGGAGATCGCCATGATCTGCCGTGGAATCCTTTTACGTTCACCTTAACAGGCAGACTGAGGCCTCGGCTTAATGTCTCATCTAAAAGGCAGGCAGCACCTGTGGCAATGCAGCACTCCCTCAGGACTGCACGGAAGTGTCGGCCTTCATTACATGCTCAAGTCTTGGGAGTGGGGTTTGAACCCATTACCTTCTGACTGCGACATGAGCACGCTCTCAACTGAGCCGAGCTGGCTATAAGTAAGATAACCTCCATATATTAATTGCTGGCCAGGGTATATAGGAACAGGAGGAGGCCATTTAGCCCCTCGAGCCTGTTCCACCATTCATTGAGATCATGGCTGATCTATGAACTAACTCCACATACTGCCTTTGCCCCATATCCCTTAATACCTTTGGTTAACAAAAATCTAAAAATCTCAGATTTAAAAGTAACAATTGATCCAGCATCAACTACCATTTGCAGAAGAGAGTTCCAAACTTCTACCATTCCTTTGCGTGTAGAAGTGTTTCCTAACTTCACTCCTGAAAGGCCTGGCTCTAACTTTTAGACTCTGCCCCTAGTCCTAGACTCCCCAACCAGCGGAAATAGTTTCTCTCTCTCTACCCTATCGGCTCCTCTTAATATCTTGAAAACTTCGATCAGATCACCCCTTAACCTTCTAAATTCCAGGGACTACAACCCTAGTTTGTGCAATCTCTCCTCGTACTTTAACCCTTGGAGTTCAGGTATCATTCTGGTAAACCTACGCTGTACTTCTCCCAAGGCCAGTATATCCTTCCTAAAGTGTGGTGCCCAGAATTGCTCACAGTGCTCCAGGTGTGGTCTAACCAGGGTTTTGTATAGCTGCAGCATAAGTTCTACCCAGTATGTCCAGTCTACTTGCAGTAATCTCTCAATTAAAATTATTGGGAGTACTTTTGCAGTCCATGGAAATGTATCGGTGATTGTTGACATGCTATCCTAGCAGGAATCTAACCAGTTTCCCCGGTTATTCTCTGGATGAGTGCGGTTTAATGAACAGTCGGTCTTGTTGGCACCGGTGCGGTTTGAAGTTACGCTGGGGTAATCTCTGATTTCAGGCTCCCGTTGGAAATCGATGTCGAATGTTGAGAAGCAGCCTTACTACGAGGAACAGGCGCGGTTGAGCCGGCAGCACCTGGAGAAATATCCCGACTACAAGTACAAGCCTCGGCCGAAGCGGACCTGCATTGTGGACGGGAAGAGGCTGCGGGTTGGGGAGTACAAAGCATTGATGAAGTACAGACGGCAGGAAGTGCAGCAGTGTTACTCTGTTGGGTGAGTAGTTCAGGTGGCAAACTGTAGCCGCATGGCTTTCGCGAGACTGCACCTGCAATTTTATGCTGCTCTTTTTTTCTCTCTCTGTTCGGGTCACCTCCCCTCCCCTTTTTGAAAAGCAGTAGGGGTCACTTGACTTTGTGCGATAGTGTAAAAACGGGTGCCAGCGAATCGGCAGATTGTTTTTGCATCTCTCCTGCTTTTAATTCCACGGAAATAAAAATCGGGTGAGTCGTAAAACAGGCTGCCAATTCCCTAGCACCCGTTTTACACTGGCAGGAAGTCAAAATGACCCCCACAGTGACTCCTTGCCAGGTTGCACAGTCATCAGGCGGCGCTTTGCCCCTAAGTGGCTATTATTCACTTGCCCAGTGTGTGTGTCCGCTGGCTATTCCACCATATAGGGCATCACAACTGAGCCCCTGCCATTTTCCTCACCCGATAGTCATTTGTGTCCACTTCCAGTAGGTGTCGCTGATAGTCCCCTGCCATGGGGGAAGCTGTTTGCTCCAGCTTTATTGGTGCATCGAGCCCAACAGTTGTCCAGCCACTGCACTTGGCTTATTGATCACCCCGGTCATCTGTTGCCAGAAGAGTGTGTATATTCCAGGCTTCTATGACCCTTATCAAGTGCACTGCATGAAGGGGACAACGCGCTACACTTGTCAAAGGATTAGGTGAGGGCCACCGGTTCCTAGCATGCTCGGACAATTGGAGCTTTCAAGACATGAGATCGCTAAATCTTTGTTGGGGAAGGGTATCAAGGTATTAGGTGCAAAGGCGGGTAAATAGAGTTGAGGTACAGCCCAGCCGTGATCTAATTGAATGGCGGAGCAGGCCCGAGGTGCTGAACTCGTCCACTCCTGTTCCTCTGTATGCCAACTCAGTAAAGAATGGGGTTTTGTACACCGTATGAATGCTCAGTGATGATATAACTTTAGAACACCTCAGGGACTGATTTTGGTGGTTTGGGGATGGTTTTTCCACCTTGCGTTTTGCTCTAAAGTGCCCGAGGACGTGCAGTTAGTTGGTGCCAGCTACATTAGCAAAGAACTAACTGCAACCTCATCATCACCTTACGACAGTCATGCAGAAGACTCGAAGCTAACTTGGACCGGCCTTGTTGAAAGGATGAGGAGGAGAGAAGTGGAGGTCGGGTGGCATGAAGTTTTAAAAAGGATTTCATTTCCAATTTTGTGCTCCTGGCCGAGAACCTCACTCTGAGATTCCAGCGCTTGCCGCTCCAACCATTGGTTGGAAAGTCACGCCAGGTGCCTCCCAGATTTTCCGACTTGCGCTCCCGGTTGGGGAAAGCTCCACCACCAGGAGCCCAAAGTTGGACTTGACGCCTTAAAATCTTGAAGGTTGTAGGAAGGAAGAGAGGTAAGGAGTTCCCCCCAAGATTGAGTTTTCCATGGTAGACTCCCATTGGCACACCTCTCGGGCAGAGAGAGCTGCCGATCAGAGGTTCGGCTGTCTCTCTGCTCTTGGGACTTGCATGCTTGGCTGCAAGTGGAATGCTTCGCCCCTTCCATCACTTATTGATGCCAGGTTCTTGTTCAACACTTGGCTGTGGGGCAGTGGAAGGCTGGTGCTCTGGGCGCTCATCTGATATCAGAACCTCTCTCTTGCAATTACAAAAATGCCAACATCGGGCTGTTCCTGAATAACCGCTGGGAAAGAAAATCTTGAGTTAACATCGCGCCTTTCACAACTACAGGACGTCACAGGTCACTTTACAGCCAATTAGGCACTTTTTAAAGTGTAGTCACTGTTGTAATGTAGGAAACGTGGCAGCCAATCTACGCACAGCAAAGTCCCACAAACAGCAATGTGATAATGACCAGATAAAATGCTGCTGGTTGAGGGATTAAATATTGACCAGGACACTGGGGATAACTCCCTCCCCCCCCCCCCCCCCCTTCTTCGAAATAGTGGCCACGGGATCTTTTGCATCCACCCGAGAGAGAGCAGACGGGGCCTCGGTTTAACGTCTCATCCGAAAGACGGCACCTCTGACAGTGCCGCGCTCCCTCGGCTCGGCACTGCACTGGGAGTGTCAGCCTAGATTTTTGTGCTCAAGTCTCTGGAGTGGGACTTGAACCCACAACCTTCTGACTTCGAGGCGAGGGTGCTGCCCACTGAGCCACGGCTGGCACAGGGTGTGGTGAGACTCGAAGCTGCTTTTAAGTTCGGGGTACAAAAGCTTCCATCTTTCTATTTGCATTGTACATCGTGATATATTCACACGCAGAATTCATCCTGTTTTTTTTTTTTTGCTCATCCATGCAGGCAGCAGGACCAGGTTCACTTGCACCCCTCAGAAGTGATGTATCCCGGACAGATTGGAATGACATCCATCCCCGTACAGCCGGCAGTGTCTGAACACTATCGATCCTGCAGCCCCGATCCCAACATGCCTGTAATCCTCAACACTCGGAGTCTCAAATCGGAACAGGCAGACATGAAGGAAATTCACCTGAATGATGCCACTGGTGAAATGTACGAGTATGGTGAGGACGACGACTCCGACGTGGAATATCGCAGTGACGGCGAGCTCGTGGTCCTTGCGGACTAACGCCCGCCTGTGACTTTGTCGGCAGAGGTTACGGAATCGAACCTTTCAAGCGCAGATGGGCCAACGCATGTCCTGTCGTACCCTGGCCAACCATTTCAGCAGAGCTACTGGGGGGGAGGTCTCACTGTTCAGGTTTGGGAGCACATTGGTGGGGGAAGCGGAAAAGGCCACCCTCTGTCTCATCCCAAATGTGCCCATTTCATGGACCTTTTGATGAGATTACCAGGGATGAAGGTGGAGCTGGGCGAGCCTGTGCAGGACTGGGCTAATGTGAATGGTATCGGTACCTATAGGGAGCAAACACTGAACTTCAGTAACTTCACATGTTCATGTCCCCTAAGAGCATGACCACCATGGTCTACATTGTCCTACTTCAGTTCAGGTCATGGCTCTGTTGTCACCAGTTGTATTGTGAGTGGGAGGGGTGTGGGTGAATGAGCGCACACTGCCCAGGCGTATTAATGGTTTGCGGGTTTTCCCTCCGCACCGATTCCAATTCCATTCCTTAATCGTAGAATCAGCCTGCCGCCATTCAGCCCATCGTGCCTGTGCCGGCTCTTCCAAAGAGCTATCCAATTAGACCCACTCCCTTGCTCTTTCAACACAGCCCAGCAAATCTGTGTATCCAATTCCCTTTTTTGAAAGTTGTTATTGAATCTACTTCCACTGCCCTTTCAGACAGTGCAGTCCACATTGTAACAACTTGCTGCGTAAGAACAAAATTCTCCTCTCCTCGCGTGTTCTTATTGCCAATTACCTTAAATCTGTGTCCCCTGTTTACTGACCCTACCGCCAGTGGAAACAGTATCTTCTTATTTACTCTATCAAAACCCTTAAGGGCTCAATCTGTTAAGCTTTTAACATATATGCCATCAAGCCCGCTGCACTACAATCCTAATCTATTTGGTGCAGGATTAGTATAGCAATTTCTATATGGAGTAATTGGATAGCGAGTCACTGTTGCAAGTCGGCAAGGGGAAGATTCCCTCTTGGGCACAGAACAACAAAGCAACAGGAGAAGAAGGATCTCCAGAATAAGGTTGGGAGTCATTTCTTCCTCTCCTGTCTTTCCGCCCGTTATAAGCTACATTGGGGAACAGAAGAGAGAATGTGAGAAAGGACATGGGAGACTGCAGACTGCAATGTGATGAAGTGTGGGAGTCGAGCGGTGGTTTGGATAGCGGGGGCTGGGGGGGGTCATCAGTTGAGCATCTAACGAGAATTGCACTTACTGTGGCCCAGATGGACAATTCCATTTTCATCTTGTTGGATGCGAGGGGGGGTATCTCCTTGTCTGAGCTGTGAGCTAGTGAAAGCGAATGAAGCCAATTTGGACGCTGGTGGCCTGGCTACTGACTCGTTGAGCTTAGTCACCCAAAATCAACATTTGTAAAATTCAGTCCTCTCACTTGGCCCAACCCAAGTGAGATGGTGAAACACTGAACTCACTTTTGCGCGCTACAGAGAGACTTGTTCATGCAGACACACACATCGGCATATGCAGAGACACGCACACATACAGACACCAATGTTCCCTCGTGGCTGCGCAGTAAGGGAAAGGTCCCGAACAGGCTGCTCACTGGCTTCTCCATGTAAATACCACGCATGCACGGAAATTTAAAGGGACTGCGCGCTATAAGAAACCGACCACCAGAAAAAGCACCGCTTATAGGGAACATTGATACACACACACACACCCCCTGATGGGCAGGAAAAGACCAGCTGGCCTATCAAGCCTGCCCCATATTCATGATGGCTGGAGCATCAGGACTAGGCACTTCCTTCACTGCCCCCAGCATGTAATCTCCTTGGCGAGCCAAAAGAACATGTACCCCACTCTCCTAGTAATAAACTAATTCAGGTCCAGCTGTTTGCATCGGACTCTTGATACATTCATAGCTTTCACTTGCTGAACAAATTCAATTCTGCACCCACTCGCCTGCAAAAATTTTTTTCCACAAGTGGTTAAAAAAAAATTATTTAATTGCTACACTGTCCTGGGGCTTGCAACCTTGAGACTAGTCCACCTTTAGTTGTCTGCCTGCTCCCTGCCTGAAAGCGAATTGCCCTGGGATGTGGATTCCTGCTCTATCGGTGGTCACTCTACGCAAGAGACGGGCTGGCCTGCCTGGGAGGGAAAGGTGGTTTTTTTTTAAGCTGCGTGACAGACACGATGACTCTTCTCAAATACTTCTTTTTCCCTCAGGTACTCGGTAGTATGTTTTTTTTTGAAGTAGATGTCAATATTTGTATAAAGGAAAAAAAATTAACATTGCAAATCTGTTTACTGAGTGTGTGTTTTTTGGGGGAAAAAAAGAAATAGCAAGACTTTTCTGGAGTTTCTCATCCTCACCGAGGCTCGGCTGCGAAACGGCTGGTGACCGTGTTTCAGGACTTTAATTTATTTTCTTTCCAGGAGCAGTTCCTTCTTTTCCTGCCTCGAGCCTTTTGTTTGTTGCTGTTGTTGTTGATCAGAGAGAGTTTGGTGATGGGGAGGGGGAATGTTCGCCCAACACGTTCAATCCATTGAGCGGTCCCTTTTAGATGAGTTGGAATTGGGAGCAGGGAGAGTGGGTGGCCGCGAGCTACCTGTACAGGTGGTGAATCCCTCGGAGCCCCACATATTGAAGGCGTAAGAGGGAGGGGAAGGCAGCAAGGAGAGTCCACCAATTTTTTGTAAAAAGAAAGGAAGACTTGCATTTCTATAGCGCCTTTCACGACCACAGGACGTCTTGAAGCGCTTTACAGCCAATAAAGTACTTTTGGAGTGTAGTCGCTGTTGTAATGTGGGAAACATGGCAGCCAATTTGCGCACAGCAAGCTCCTGCAAACAGCAATGTGATAATGACCAGCTAATTTCTGTTTTTTGTTATGTTGGTTGAGGGAAAATATTGGCCAGGACACCGGGGATAACTCCCCCTGCTCTTCTTCGAAATAGTGCCACGGGATCTTTTACGTCCACCTGGGAGAGCAGACGGGCCTCGGTTTAACGACTCATCCGAAAGATGGCACCTCTGACAGTGCAGCGCTCCCTCAGCACTGCACTGGGAGTGTCAGCCTAGACTTTATGTGCTCAAGTCCCTGGAGTGGGACTTGAACCCACAACCTTCTGACTCAGAGGCGAGTGTGCTGCCCACTGAGCCACGGCTGACACTTGAGAAACATCTCCACACAAAAGGTGTTCCGGCTGACAGTTTTGTGAAGTGGCACCATCCTATAGACATGGAACCTAGTGTGATTGACAAGTGTCTGGAAAATGCTCCTGAATTCTTCAGTTTTCTTTTAAGTGAAAGCAACAAGCTCCAGAGGAGCCCCTCGTGTAACTCCGGCCGGCCGCCTCCGATCGTATTAAAAGTGGCTGCTGCCTCAGCTGGCAGTGATGTGCCTGTATTCTAAGGTTGTAAGACTCACCTGCCCCCCACCCCCCACTTTTTAAGAGGGATTTTTTTTCTATCGATTGGGTCATTTTTCTCCAATCTTCACATTTTCCAAATTATTTTTTTTCTTTTTCTTTGGTTGGTGATATTTTCCAGAAAACGGGAGGGAAAAAAAATTACTCAGTCATTTAGAAAAAATATATAGAGAGCATTGGCGTTTGAAGGGTGGCTGGGTGTCAAATTTTGTCCGATACCCGCTTTGGGATGTTTTACTGCGTTAAAGGTGCTATATAAATACCCCCCCCCCCCCCCGCCATCTTCCCATCCTTTCTTCCACCCTCCCCTCCCCTCTCCCTCCCCCCCTCTCTCTCCCTCCCCCTCTCTCTCCCTCCCCCTCTCTCTCCCTCCCCCTCTCTCTCTCCCTCCCCCCCTCTCTCCCTCCCCCCCTCTCTCCCTCCCCCCCCTCTCTCCCTCCCCCCTCTCTCCCTCCCCCCTCTCTCCCTCCCCCTCTCTCTCCCTCCCCCTCTCTCCCTCCCCCCCTCTCTCCCTCCCCCCCTCTCTCCCTCCCCCTCTCTCTCCCTCCCCCTCTCTCTCCCTCCCCCCTCTCTCCCTCCCCTCCCCTCTCCCTCCCCCCTCTCTCTCCCTCCCTCTCTCCCTCCCCCCCTCTCCCTCCCCCCCTCTCCCTCCCCCCCTCTCTCTCCCTCCCCCCCTCTCCCTCCCCCTCTCTCTCCCTCCCCCTCTCTCTCCCTCCCCCCCTCTCTCCCTCCCCCCTCTCTCCCTCCCCCCCTCTCTCCCCCCCCCTCCCTCCCCCCCTCTCTCCCTCCCCCCCTCTCTCCCTCCCCCCCTCTCTCCCTCCCCCCCTCTCTCCCTCCCCCCCTCTCCCCCTCCCCCCCTCTCTCCCTCCCCCTCTCTCTCTCTCTCTCTCTCTCTCTCCCTCCCTCCCTTCCTCCTCCCTCTCTCTCTCTCCCCCTCTCTCTCTCCAATCCTTTTCCTTTTTTGTTGTTTTTCTCTTTCATTTTCACCCTTGCTGTCTTTCTCTTTCTCTCTGTGTGACTCTTGCCCCCGCCCTCGCCCTCCCCATGTGGGCAGTTGCGCTACTCTTACCGAGCTCGAAAACCGTCTCGAAGCCCCTGCACTATTCCCCAACCATCAGGCGGGACTGAGTGGAGGCCCGGAGACTGAAGTACTTCATTGTTGGCTATCGCTCTGTTTTTCAACGACCCACTAATCTCATTTCCTCCCCTTCCCCGCGCACGTGCCCGTAAACCGTGTTGTATATTTCATCCTGGTTCCTTCAGTGTCAAAGTTGCCAAGTTCCTGGACCGTGTGTTCTTCCGCATGTGTTTTGCACACTTAAGTCGGCCCGTGCTAAGTGTGCGCAATAGTGACGTAGAGACCATTCAATGCAAGTCATTGCAGGATAATGTTACAGAAGTGTGAAATTCTTATTGTAATACTTTTTTAATCAACTTTTTCAGTGTTTTTATTTTTTCTTAATTGAGATGGGGGGGGGAGAAATTGGAAACAAATTGTGAAATGTAACCTTGGAAACTGGTCCTTTTGGAATATTGAGTTGGGAGGGGAAAAAAAATCAAGCTTCCTCCATTTAAAGTAAGACAATATTATAAAACTTTAATTTAAGTTACCTTAAGTGTACGTTAGTTCTCTTTGTGACCTGGTCCAGACAGGTGGCCGTACGTGGATCGTACTGGATTCTTTTTCAAGTACCGTCATGGTGCAATGGCATTTTGTTTAGCCCGGAGATTTAAAAATAAAAGACAATGTGAATTTGTTTTGATTTATACAGTGTAATATATGACCATGTTTCTGTTAACAAGAGGAGAGATGATCTCCCATTAGGGGCGATTTTAAATTTATTAGTACATCAGAATAAAGTGGAGTATCACAACCACGCTGCCTGGTTCCCTTGTCTTTATTTCATGACTTTAGTCACACGTTGAAACCTGTTTTGTAGCTGGAGATTTTTAAGATAAATACACTTCCCCTCCCCCACCCAGGAGATTACATGGCTGCGGGATGGGTGGGAGGTGGGTTGGTTTAGTCCTGATGCTCTGATCATCATGGTGTGCGGGGCAGCCATGATGGACCAGCTGGTCTTTTCCTGCCCGTCCATTTCGTATGTTGTGTTTAATGTTGTATGAAGCTCTGGTCAGACACCCCCCCCCCCCCCCACCCATCTGGAGTACACATTGAGTCCTGAGGGTCTAGAACGAGGGGTCACAGTCTCAGGATACTGGGTAGGACATTTAGGACTGAGATGAGAAATTTCTTCACTGAGAGGGTGGTGAACCTGTGGAATTCTCTACCACAGAAGGCTGTGGAGGCCAAGTCACTGAATATAGTTAAGAAGGAGATAGATAGATTTCTAGACACAAAAGGCATCAAGGGGTATGGGGAGAGAGCAGGAATATGGTATTGAGATAGAGGGTCAGCCATGATCATATTGAATGGCGGAGCAGGCTCGAAGGGCTGAATGGCCTACTCCTGCTCCGATTTTTCTATGTCTATATATTGGCTGTAGAGGGGTTGAAGCGCAGATTCACCAGAATACATCTGGGGCTAAAAGGGTTAAATCATGAGGACAGGTTGTATCGACATGGCTTGTATTCCCCCGAACATAGAAGATTAAGGGATGGTCTAACTGAGGTGGTTAAGATGATTAAAGGAGTTGATAGGATAGATAGAAACCATTTCCTCTGGTGGGGAGTCCAGAACAAGGGCGGCACAACCTTAAAATTAGAGCTCGGCCGTTCAGGGGGTGACGCCTGGAAGCACTTCTTCACACAAAGGGTAGTGGAAATCTGGAACATTTCCCCCAAAAAGCTGGCGAGACTGGGGTCAATTGAAAATTTCAAAACTGAGATTGATAGATTTTGTTATAAGGGCATTAAGAGATACGGAACCAAGACTGGTAAATGGTGTTAAAATACAGATCAGCCATGACCAAACAGGCTAGCGGCTCCTGTTCTTGTGTTTCTCCTTCAGAATTTAACCTGGTACTATTTATCTCTTCCCCTCCCCACCCCCCACACTCCCCTCCCCACATCACCTCCACTCCAAATGGAGTATTTAATTTCTCTCCCACCCCATTCCAAAGGTGCACCTCCTCAATTTTCTCCACTATCGTGAAGGTTCAAACTCATTACGGGAACGGCTCTTGGTATTGGCCGTGGGTCAGTGGATCGCACTCTTGCTTCGGAGTTGGAAGTTTGTGGGTTCAAGTCCCACTCCAGAGACTTGAGCACAAAAATCTAGGCTGACACTCCCAGTGCGGCACTGAGGGAGCGCTGCACTGTCGCAGGCGCCATCTTTCGGATGAGGCATTAAAACCCTCTCAGGTAGGCGTAAAAGATCCTGCAGCACTATTTTGAAGAAGAGCAGGGGAGTTCTCCCCAGTGTCCTGGCCATTATTCCTCCCTCAACCAACATCACTAAAAAAAAAACATGATTTGGTCATTATCACGTTGCTGTTTGTGGGACCTTGCTGTGCATAAATTGACTGCCGCATTTCTGACATTACAAGAGTGATTACAGTTCAAAGGTACTTCATTGGCTGTAAAACGCTTTGGGACGTCGTGAGGTTGTGAAAGGTGCTACGTAAATGCAAGTTCTTAACAGCTTCACCAATACTGGAAGCCTACTGGTACCTTGGCCCCGTGACTTCTTTATATCTGAGCCTAGATGCTGAGTGTTGTCCTCTTTCTTATTGATCAAGGCAGCGCAGCCAAGGTTAATCCAGTCTTCACTTAGCCCACACGCTCGCACTCCAGCTCTGTATTGATCGGCAATGGGAAGCTTAGCTTTTTTTCCCCTCTTCTGTATCCCAGCGACATTGAGACCAGTCACAGTAAACCTCTGCTCCAGATGAGATGACGAGCTGGCCCAGCATGGACCAGTGATTGAATCTGCAACCTCTGTCATCTGCATAGTTGAATAGCACACTAGCCACTGCATTTGTTCACGGGAGTAGGCCATTCGGCCCTTTGAGCCTGCTCCACCAGTCAATTAGATCATGGATGATCAGCACCTCCACTCCATTTACCCGCCTTAACTTTAGACCCCCTCGATACCCTTAACTAACAAAATTCTAACAATCACAGTCTTGAAAGCTCCAATTGTCCACAGCCTTTTGTGGAAGAGGAGTCTAGATTTCTGCTACCCTTTGAGTGAAAAAATGCTTCCGGATAGATATCGCTCATTAAAGGCCTAGCTCTAATTTTAACATTCTGTCCCCTTGTCCTTGATTCCCCCACCAGAGGAAATACTTTGATCAGATTCCCCCGCTTCAATCTTCTAAACTCGAGGGAATACATGCCAAGTTTATGTAACCTGGCCTCATTAACATAAATAACTTAGAGGGTTAAATAAAGATCCTGTGGCACTATTTGAAGATGAGCTGGGGGAGTTCTTCCCCTATTTAGAAGAAAATCTCAAGATACTGCCGCCCAGTTTAGTGGTCTATGTAGGTGGCCATATAAATGCAAGTTCTTTCTGTCTTTATTTGGTTTTGTTCACTAGATTGATTCCTGGGATGAGGGCTGTCCTATGATGAGAGATTGTGTAGATTGAGCCGATACTCTCTGGAGTTTTGAAAAATGAGTGGTGATCTCATTGAAACATACAAGATTCTGAGGGGGATTGACAGGGTAGATGCTGAGAGGCTGTTTCCCCTGGCTGGAGTGTCTAGAACTAGGGGGCATAGTCTCAGGATAAGGGGTCGGCCATTTAAGACTGAGATGAGGAGGAATTTTTTCACTCGGAGGGTTGTGAATCTTTGGAATTCTCTACCCCAGAGGGCTGTGCATGCTAAATCGTTGAGTATATTCAAGGCTGAGATCGATAGATTTTTGGACTCTTGGGGAATCCAGGGTTATGGGGCTAGGGCGGAAAAGTGGAGCTGAGGTTGAAATTCAGCCATGATCTTATTCAATGGCGGAGCAGGCTCGAGGGGCCGTATGCCCTGCTCCTGCTTCTTAAGTTCTTGTGTAAACCGTAGGAATGAGAGGAAAAAAAGAGGGAAAGGGAGAGATAGAGCGAGTGCAAGCAGTCCTCAAAGACTGGTCTTCGTTAGACATGAAATGCCCATCGAATATGGTGTTGCGCCCACTTTCCATTGCCTAACAGCAAGATACTGCAATGGTGTGCTCTCAGCTGCTTTGTCTCTGCAGTCTGCTGCTCTTCCACCCCATCTTAAGACACGGTGCTCATTTCATCCAACTTTTATGCAAAGCTGAGTGAGCCTGGCTGGGACCCAAGACCTCCTTTCCTTTGGGTTTGCACTCAGTCCACTGATGTTTCCACTCTCAAACAGTAAGACGTTGCATCTAACATTGGAGATATTCTGTGGTCATCATTCTCCGACATGCCACCAATGAAGGAGGAGCTGGTGGCGATCCGTTCCTTCCATTATTTCTGATAGTCAGCTAACAGTGAAGCATCAGGTTATTGTCCAACAGTAAAAAGGAAAGAGAAGCATTATTAAAATTTCATGGACTTTGATCATTAGTTATATCCTTGGAGGCTAGCACCATTGCACTCAGAGCTGAGGACTACCCATCTGAAGATCCCTTCTTAATTCCTCTGCCTTTGGGTAAACTAGAAACTGGAAATAGTCATTTAATCTCTTTAACCCAAGGGCCATCATAAAGGCTCTTCAAAACTATGCTTGTGTTGACACCTGTTGCAAGAATGAAAAGCAAGTTGGTGATTTACATCGCAGGGAAAGAGTCCACGCCTGTCTTTGTTTGAGGACCGGGTCATTTTCTCACGTTAGAAAAGAAAGATTTGCATTTCTATAGCGCCTTTCACGACCACCGGACATCTCAAAGCGCTTTACAGCCAATGAAGTACTTTTTGGAGTGTAGTCACTGTTGTAATGTGGGAAACGCGGCAGCCAATTTGCACACAGCAAGCTCCCACAAACAGCAATGTGATAATGACCAGATAATCTGTTTTAGCGATGTTGAGTGAGGGATAAATAGTGGCCAGGACACCGGGGAGAACTCCCCTACTCTTCAAAAAAAAAGTGCCATGGGATCTTTTACATCCACCCGAGAGGGCAGACAGGGCCTCGGTTTAACGTCTCATCCAAAACACGGCACCTCCAACAGTGTAGCACTCCGTCAGCACTGCACTGGAGTGTCGGCCTAGATTTATGTGCTCAGGCAGGACCTGAATCCACAACCCTTCTGACTCAGAGGTGAGTGTGCTACCCACTTTTTTTTAATACTTTATTGAACATTTACAACATCGTGATCATTCCATTGTATCATACAAATCAATTCCGCCGCTCCAACACATTTTAACATCAAAACCTGAAGTTTAATTTGTCTCCCGTAACATATTAATCGATTGCTTTTTAAAAATTGATAGTAAAATACTATCTTTAAATTCCTTTCTGAATAAAACATCCACAGAGCCATATAATGCTGTTTCAGCTTATATTTAAAATACTCTTTCAGATTGATTCTCCTCCCCTTAAAAAACAGAGCATTCCTTCTTTGCACAATCACGAATCTAGCCAAACTGAACATTAAATTAATTGCCACTCCACTAGACTCGGGCAGACTCTCCTACAATCCCCATCTCAAAATTGAGTCCCACAGGATTCCCATTCTCACTCTTCGGTCCCCAACCAGCAAAAAAACTTCACACAACTGTCGAACATAGTACTTAAAGTCATTTAACTGTGGACATAACACCAGTAAATGGGACAGAGTCTCATCCCGTGTCCCACACACTGGGCAAGTTGCCGCCTCCACTCGTCCAATCTGACACAAGACCGTCATGGTAAAAATCCGGTTATGAGCCAATTTGAAATCCAGTTCAATCCACTCTGGACATTTAAAATTCACCCACACTCCCTTCCAAATCCTGTTGAAGTCCAGCTGTGGGTATATACTCTGCCAAAACTCCTGACCAGCAGCTGTCTTGAATCTCCATTCTCTAAATACCTCATAGAAATCTCGAGTATTACAGTTGTCAAATTGGACCAACACTTCCCCTTTCTCCAGCAGAAAGCTTGGAAAAGCAGGACGCATTTTACTTCCTTTGGAGATTTCCGCATTTATTTCTTCCATCCAATCCTGTGGCATTGCCCTCACAACCTTCTCATACATGATCCCTATTGCTTTTTCCTCTACCTCCTGATCCTCCTCCCACACCATGTCCCTCACTATCGCTTCCGGCAACCAACCTGGAATTACCTCATATAGTACATCTTTCACAGATATAATCCCAGCTTTTATAAAAGCTTGATTAAATAAAACCTTTCCTTCAAAAAACCCACCTGTTCAAAAATAAGGGCTGTTCTAAAAATTCCCCAGCCCCCTTGGGCATAAACTGCACACTTTTTACAAATTGGGCCCAAGTCTCTACAACTCCCTTATAAAACCTAGGGAGAAGTTTAATCAATTTCAAAAATATATTATTGTATTCCATATACAATATCCCCTGCCCTCTATCCCACTTCGTTTTTAAAAATGCTCAAAACTCTTCCAAAAATTTGTATTTGACTTCTGAAGAAATCTCTTCACCCATTTGATTCTAAAGGATTTTTTCTTCAAATCACTATCTGGGAAATTGAGTCCTCCCTGATTTCTCCGTCCAATAATGGTATTGTAAGCAACGAAGGCTGGTTTTCCTTCCCATAAAAACCTCACACAAGCCTCTCGAATGGACTTTTCTGCCCACTCAGGAATATCCTCCACCGTCAATAAGTACCATAGCTTAGATAGCAGGAGAGCAGACACCACTGTCGCTCTTCCTTGCACTTTCAACCACCTTCTTTCCCATCTTCCCAAAATCTTTTTAATTTTCATAACCTTCGGTTCCCAATTTAATCGATCCACTTCATCCCTGTCTTTCTTGCACCCCATATGCACCCCCAGAACTTCCAAAACCTCCACCACCTTAAAGGAATTTTCCCCCAACCATTCCCCCCTACCCCTTCCTGCAACCAGGCATTGGGACTTACTATAATTCACTCTGGCTCCTGAAGCTCTACAATATTCCTCCACAACGTCCATAGCTTTCCTCACTGACTCCCCATTTCTCAATGTTAAGGTTGTGTCATCTGCATATTGGTGTATCACCGACACCAGCCCAGAACTGGGGACCACAATCCCAACTACACCTTGTTTCTTTCGCATCATGTAACCTAATGGTTCTGCTACCAATGTGTACAACAATGGGGACAGGGGACAACCCTGTCTCACTGATCTCTGTATCGGAAAATACTTGGATAAAAAACCATTACATTTAACACAGCTAAATATGTTTGAATAAAAAATCCTTATCCACTCAATGAAATTTTCCCCAAAACCAAATGCTTCCAAAAGCTTCAATAAAAACTCATGAGAGACCCTATCAAAGGCTTTCTCTTGATCTATCTTTAATACATAAGCCTCCCTCCAACTCTCTTCCATGAGCGCTATCTCATCTCGGATTGAGACCACAGAGTCTGCGATGTCCCGGCCTATGACTCCATAGGACTGAGAGGGCAAAACACCTCCTTCATACGATTTGCCATAACCCTTGCCAAGATCTTATAACCCACGTTTAATAATGTGATGGGCCTCCAATTCTTCAGATCCCTTCTATCCCCTTTATTTTTATAAGCTAAGCTTATGACACCTCTCCTCATAGATGGGACCAGGCTTCCCTCAATTTTAATCTCCTTAAAAACTTCTAAGAGCAATGGACTTAAAATCTCGAAAAATTCTGCACTTAGTCCATCGGACCCTGGGCTTTTCCCCCCTTCATTCCACTTATTGCTACTTTTATTTCTGCTAATCCTACTTCTTTGTCACACATGCTTCTCTCATCCTCCTTTAAACCCTCTTCAATAAAAGCACTAACCTTCTCCATTGCCAAATTGGAAATGTCTTCTTTTGTATATAACTCTTGATAAAAGCTACTAGCCACCTCCAAAATCTCCCCACTTTCATTAATGATCTTCTCCCCAACCTTCAACTCTCCAATTAACGATAATCTCTGTCACAGCTTTTCTTGCTCTAGAAAATATCTAGTGCATCTTTCTCCCTCCAATGCATCTTTAGCCTTTGCACGGAGAATGGCCCCCTTGCATTTTTCAGCTTGCAATAATTCCCACTCTTCCTTTAACACCCAGAACTTAGTGTCAGCTCCCTTATCTCCTCCGTCAACTGCTTTACAGACATCCGTAAACCTTTTGTTAATATTCTCTTCTCGATGCCGGTTAGCTGCCGCTCTCTTTTTCCCATAACGTATCGAAAAAACTTTTACCTCATATTTGAAATTGTCCCACCAAACTCTTCTTTCTTTCAAGAACAAAGGTTCCTTCCGAGCATTCTTTATTATATTTAAAATCCCTTCTTTATAAGCAATTTCTTTCAGATATTGATTGTTTAAAATCCACACCCCTGAACCGATCTTAATTCTGCTGTTCCAAATTCTAAGAACCAAAGCCGAGTGATCACTAAAAAATACTTTTTATAATAAACCTCCATCACCTCAGAACTTAACCCTTCCCGCATTAACACAATATCTATTCGGCTCTGTTTTAAAACATCACCCACCCAACCTGTTCTGGAGAACTCCCCTTTTATGGGGTTCCGGTCCCTCCATAAGTCTCTCAAATTTAAATTTGCCATATTTACAATCATCCCTCTGGAGTTATCATCCTTAAAAGGTCATCTGGGCTGAAATGTCCATCCGAGATAAAAATACATTAAAATCCCCCACTATACAAGGATTTTCCACCTCTGCCACTTCAGTGAATAACCCCAAAAAAACTCGCAACACTTGCAATGGTCGCTCGGTACATAGATATTAAAGAGATCGCAATTAAATTCCTCCGTTTTTACCCTTAGCCGTAAAAATCTCCCCTCAGTGTCCTTGTCTACCAAGGCAACGTTCTCTTTTATGGACGGACTCACCAAAACAGCCACCCCTCTACGGTTATTGTTTGCACAACTTGCAAACACTTCTCCCTTCCAAACCTTCTGAACTCTTTCTAGGATATCCTCATCCCAAAAGGTTTCTTGCAGACACAAGTCAGTGCCTTTAAAACCCTGCAACAACTGCTGCAATTTCTTCTCACCCCTCAGTCCGTTCACATTAATCGAGACCAGTGTAATCATGGCTCCGAATAAGGGAAGTGTGCCTGATAATCTCCCCATCATTTAATCTCTGGTCCTTCCCTCCTCTCATGCTCCTTCCCAACTTTTCAGCCAGTTGTTGCTTCTTCCTGCAGCCTCCGGCTCTTTTTCACCTCCTGTTTGAACCTTCTCTGCTGTTTCAGCCTCTTCCTTGCATTAAGTTTGGGCCCAGGAGCTGCCCTTTCTCCCTCCTTCTGCCCCTCACTAACCTTTCCCTTTCCACACGATGCCACCCCACCCCCCACTTCCATGTCTCTGTCCCCCTCTAATTCCTCACTCTCGAGCTCTTCTGTAACCTTCTGTTCCTGCTCCCCGTCAGATACATAATCCTGCTCCCCATCAGATACTTCATCTCCCATAGAGAGTCTTCCTGCTATCGCAGTTTCTCCAACAGTGCCGCTCCCTTCGACCTCATCTCCACCGCTGACCCTTGCTCCCTGATCCTTCTCTCTCTGGGACAATGGCGCACCTATATTGCTCCCTTCTGGCGTCTTTGTCTCGCCGCTCCCGTCCTGCTGCCCCTTTAAGGCTCCTGCCTCTTGCACCCTCTCGTCTTTCCCCCTCCTGTTCACCGAGATGTCCAACTCCCCATCTTTCTTTGGAGTACTTACATTTACCACGCACCCCGCTCCCGCCCCCTCTCCCCCCGCGGACACCAGATTCTTTAGGGAGAGCTTAACCGTATTATGGCTTGAGTCTGCCCTCTACCGCCTTTGTTCTTTTCCACTGTACTTGGTGTGTTTTCCACCATCCCCATCCTGTTCTCTGCTCTGCAATTTTCTGCCTCTTCCTGTGTTCTTTTCTCCTTCAATTCACCAGCTGTGTCCTCCGACTGCTCCGCTCACATCTCCTGCTCCTTCTCCCATCTCCTCGTCACTCATAGAGCTTCCTTCTGCCTCACACTTACAGCGGGTGGGGCCTTTGTGACACACCCCACAGCTCTCCGCCTTGCAGCTCCGAGCGATGTGTCCAGATTCGCCGCAATTATAACAGTACAAGTCCGGACAGTTTCTTACAAGATGGTTGTGTCCAAGACAATAATAACAAACCTTCACTTGGTTATCATGCAGTACTCGGAAGTACTGCACTCCTTCCAGTGTCTCGAATTTCATGCTGTACGGTAATGACTTCACCCCCTCTGGCAACCGCACCTTTATGTAACGGGTTCCATCTGCTACCCGTGTTCCTGGATAGTATCTCCTCTTTATTGCTGAGCAAATTTTAGTGTCCCACGACTCCAACTTCTTGATTAGCACATTGTCCTCAATATAAACTGGCAAGTTTAAGAATGAGATCACCACCTCTTCCGAATATAGCAGAGATACCTCCAAGAACTTATCGCCAACTTTCAAACTGAGTAAAAGTCTTTCCACCTCCTCTTGGCCACTGACCATCACCTCGAACCCAACATTCAGCTTTGGTCGGCAGGCAAAGCAGCTTCCCTCACCGCAGTCCTCATGTACCGCTTGGATAATATCCCAAGCTCGTATCTCCTTATCTCCGCACTGAACCACCACCGTGTTTTCTTTTCCAAACCTCCTAGGATCCCAGCCCAAATCCTTGGGCCTTTTTCTCTCCCTTCCAACCACAGTTTCTCCCCTGATTAAATTAATCTTGGGAACACTGTCCTCTGAGGGTCTCAGCACTCCGGACCCCTCAGCATCCATCTGGCTGCTGTTTATGGGCCAAACAGGCCCTAAAACCTGAAAAAAAAACCCACCAACTTTTTCCAAACTCACTCCAATTCCCTGCAGCAATCAGGCAACCAGCAGCACCTGACCACTCCTAGCCACTCCCACCTAGAGAGTGCTACCCACTGAGCCACAGCTGACACTAGTTAGTTTACAGCACACAGCTCAAGGAAAGATCACTGCCGACCAAAACAGGAATCTCCGTCAGTTGGATCTAGTCCCATATGATGTTTGTTATAAGTATTGTTTATTAATAAACGTGTTTAAAATAAAAGGTGGTGTCAAGTAACCGGCCTCTTCTTTGGGATGCACCTTGCGACTATTGCTAACCCAATAATTTTCTCAGAATAGAAAGCAGCTTTGGGAGAGGTGCAATTACAGTGAAGCAGAGATCGGGCGGGGGGCGGGAGGCGGGGGAAGGAGGTGACGAGAAGGAGCACGAGGTGTACATAGAAGTACAGATACAGCAAGTCTGAGAGGGATTAGACTGTGCAAGCGTGATGGGATTGCTCTCGCACTGCATGTGGTTAGTCTGACTCTCCGGTACCATGCTGAGGGAGTGCTGCACTGTCGGAGGTGCCGTCTTTCAAGTGAGACGTTAAACCGAGGCCCCGTCTACACTCTGAAGTGGACGTAAAAGGTCCCATGGCCACTATTCCGAAGCCCTGGGCCAATATTTATCCCTCAATCAACATCACTAAAACAGATTATCTGGCCATTATCACATTACTGTTTGCGGGAGCTTGCTGTCCGCAAATTTCCTGCATTACAACAGTGACTACACTTCAAGAGCACTTCATTGGCTGCAAAGCTCTTTGGGACGTCTTGAGGTCTTTCAATGCAAGTCTATCTTTCTTCTTACATCCAGCCCAGTTCCACTGTGGTAGTGGCAGTGCGCGCCAATTGCCTGCCGCGTTTCCGACATCACAACAGTGAACTACACTTCAAAAAAAAAGTACTTCATTGGCTGCAAAGCTCTTTGGGACGTCCAGAGGTTGTGAAAGGCGCTATATAAATGCAAGTTCTCTCTTTAGGGTAGGAGAGGGGGATCAACTTCAGCTGGGATTGACAACCCTGCAGGAATTAAAGATTGATGATCTGGACACTGCTGTGAGCAACCCAGGAGAAAAATCAGCATCATCATTGGGGTTTTTTTTTAAAATTCTTCCATCATTCTTATTAGTTATAAAAATTTTGGAGATGGGGAAAAAGGGCTTTTTGACGGAGTCATCCAATTGGGTAATGAAGAGTACGATAGCAAAATACTGCAGATGCTGGAAATCCGAAATAACAACAGAAAATGCTGGAAAAACTCAGCAGGCCAGGCAACATCCGTGGAGAGAAATTAGAGTCGACATTTCGGGTCTAACCCTTTTTCAAAACTGGAAAGGAAATAAAATAGATCGAAGGCAGGACTGCGATAGAACAAAAGAAGTAACAGAGACATTAAGAGGTATTCAAAACCAGACGAGATGGTAATAGGACAAGTGGAGACAAAAGACGGCTGAGATTAGGTGTGAAGTGCACTGGCAGGATGAGAGACAGCTGCCATGTGGGAGAGAGAAAAAAAAAGGAAGGGGGGGGGGAAGGGAAGACCCAAAACAAAGGGGTGGGAAAAAAAAGTGTTCGCTATCTCAATTGGCCGTGGGAAGGCGGGGCTCCGTGAAGATGGACGTCTCGGGCGACCATTGGTGGGGGGGCGGGGCAGTTGGAGACGGGAGGTCATGACATGAAACCGCCAGGAGTACGTCCAATCAGAGATGGCCAGCCCTAACTTTAATTCGCGGCGTGGTCTTCTTACGCCTTTTGACTGTGTCTCAGCCTGGCGTGATGTGGCAGTTCCACATATGCCGCTCCCTGTGGAGACGTTAGACGGGGAACTCACCACTCGGAGAACCTGAGCTACGAATTCCTGATGTGACCTTTTAACTCCAGCAGGGGCTTCAGAAAAAAAAGTCTCTTTCTTCCCAATGTTGCTGACTGAAGCATGGCTGCCCTCTGGTGGGCAGTGTAGTCAACTACAGGACAATCTAAATACAGGTCTACAAAGAGAAAATGCTGGAAATACTCAACAACAACAATTTGTGTTTATATAGCACCTTTAACGTAGTAAAACGTCCCAAGGCGCTGCACAGGGGCGATTATCAAGCAAAATTTGACACCGAGCCACATAAGGAGAAATTAGGGCAGGTGACCAAAAGCTTGGTCAAAGGGGTAGGTTTTAAGGAGCGTCTTAAAGGAGGAAAGAGAGGTAGCGAGGTGGAGAGGTTTAGGGAGGGAATTCCGGAGCTTAGGGCCTAGGCAGCTGAAGGCACGGCCACCAATGGTTGAGCGATTAAAATCAGGGATGCTCAAGAGGCCAAAATTAGAGGAGCGCAGATATCTCGGGGGGGTTGTGGGGCTGAAGGAGGTTACAGAGATAGGGAGGGGGCGAGGCCATGGAGGGATTTGAAAACAAGGATGAGAATTTTAAAAGTGAGCCGTTATTTAACCGGGAGGCAATGGAGGTCAGCGAGCACAGGGGGTGATGGGCGAACAGGACTTGGTGCGAGTTAGGACACGGGCAGCAAAGTTTACATAGGACAGAACATGGGAGGCCAGCCAGGAGTGCGTTGGAATAGTCGAGTCTTGAGGTAACAAAGGCATGGATGAGGGTTTCAGCAGCAGATGAGCTGAGGCAGGGGCGGAGAAGGGCGATGTTACAGAGGTGGCTTGTACTACTCAACAGGTCAGGCAGCGTTCTGTGGAGAGAGAAACAGAGATGTATTTCCAGCATTTTCTGTTTGTGTTTCAGATTTCCAGCATCCGCAGTATTTCGCCTTCCTTAAATACAGGTGACTGGCAACAAGTGTTGTCAAAAGTAGGGTCATATCAGACACGTTGACTGTTGATGTTGACTGCCACACAAAAGTACTGATACAAAAGCAAACTACTGCAGAAAATGCTGGGAACACTCAGCAGGTCAGGCAGCGTGTGCGGAGAGAGAAACCCACCTCAAACATTAACTCTGTTTCTCTCTCCACAGGTGCTGCCTGACCCGCTGAGTATTTCCAGCATTTCCTGTTTTTACACCAAAGTACAGGTTCAGGAAACTTTCGATTTACCGGCACCTAAATAACCGGAAATCTCGGTTAACCGGCAAAATTCAGGAGTAGGTTTTACTTCATATTGTATTTGCCTTCCTCCATCTGTTGCTGTGCAAGGGTGTGGCTGCAGCTGTTGCTAAGCTACAGAGACACTTGGAACTTGTGGCCACTGTTCTACAGTTGTTGCTAAGCAACAGGGTTTGTTGCTTTATACGGAGCTGTCAGCTCTCCGTATCTTTTACTATAGCGTTCGGTTATCCGGAATTTTTGATGAACCGGCACCACGTCGGTCCCGTCCGTGCCGGATACAAAAAAGTTTCCTGTACTTCACCGGCTGTGATTGGCTTTGGTATTGTCCTGAGGTCGTGAAAGGTGCTTCAGAAATGATTGCTACTCACGAGTCCGAGCCACTTGGTGTCCAGTGATTATCGCGCAGTATGGTTTCACATTGCAATTAAGTCTTCAAAATAAATGATCAACACTGTTCTTTTATAGCACAGTTGATTTTTGGGACATCAGCCAGCCATTGTGTGACAATTCAACACGAGCTCGCGCTGCGGCAGTATATAAAACAAGCAGAGTCATAGAATGGTTACAGCACAGGAGGCCATTCGGCCCTTTGAGCCCGTGCCGGCTCTCCAAGAGCACTTCAGTTAGTCCTCCTCTCCCCCGCCCCTCCCCAAAACAAAATAAAGTGTCTCAAAAGGGAGCTGGATATTATTTTTAAACTTTTGATGCAAAAACTGCAATTTTAGCCCTCAGTAAATTTTAGTGGGTAACAATTGGCGCCGAGGCACTACCCCCACGGCCGATTTTCCCAGGTATCGCCCCGAGAGGGAGGAAGGGTGCTATTGGAAGCACCCCGGGTCCCTCTTGGGGTGCTGCAAGCCAATATCGCGCCACTACGAGCCGCGGTACTGCAGGCCTTCCTCCCCTTATTAACGAGGGGAGGAAGGCCTGCAAACGAGCCCGGCACTCACGGTGAGCAGCCGGCACCCCGCGGGGGGGGCTTCACGGAGGCTGGGGACGGCAATGGGGGCAGGTGCTGGCAGGCAGCCAGCAACAAAAATGGCCGCCCGCCACCTCCCCTTTAACTAGAGCTGCCCCGGCCACAGGTAGGCCCCCCTGACATAGCGTTCAGCGGTAAGTTGGGGGGCGCCACCCAATATTACAACCGGGGCGCGAGCGGGGCGACGATGTCATCGCCGGCGGCGCAGCACCGCGTGGCACTAATAGTTAGCACCGCCGCCAACCTCCCGCTGAATTTCACGGGAGGCGTTAGCGGCGCCGCGCCCAGGCGCTAGTTGATTTGCGCCTCCTCTTAGGATGCTAACGGGAGGTGCAAATCAACGGAATTTAGCCCCCTAGGAATTTTAATTATTCTCTCAACCTTGCAATCAACAAAATATATTTAGTTAGGTATTGTCAATGCAGTTATAGGAACCAACAAACCAAAACTAGTTCATTTTTCACTTGCACATCAAATTGCATTTTATTACAGTAACAATATAGTCTTGTAACATTACTCATGAACTTCAACCCTTCGAGGGTGAGAACGGTCTCGTCATGTGCAGCGTGGGAATGTGCCTGTTCATAAAGCTCCTCTTGTATTATCATCAGCCTGTGATGTCTGCAACATCTTGAAGCAATAACAGATGCTCTGAGGTACCTCAAGGAATGAACAAGATAGATGGAGAAGCCACAAAAATGTCTTTTGCTTTATATAGACTGTCCCCACCAGCTGTGGCTCGGTCAGTAGCACTCTCTCTCTCGCCTCTGGGTCACAATGGCATGCGTTCAAGTCTCACTCCAGAGACGTGAGCAACAAAATCTCAGCTGACACTCCCAGCGCAGCGCTGAGGGAGCGCTACACTGTCGGAGGTGCCGCCTTTCAGATGAGACGTTAAATCAAGGTCCCGTCTGTGCTCTCAGGTGGACGTAAAAGATCCCGCGGTGCTATTTTTAAGGAGAGCAGGGGAGTTATCCCCAGCGTCCTGGACAATATTTATCAACCAACTGAAAAAACAGATTATCTGGTCATTTATCTCGTTGCTTTTTGTGGGAGCTTGCTGTGCGCTAATTGGCTGTTGCAATTCTTACATTACCACGGTGACTGCACTTCAAAATTACTTCATTGGCTGGAAAGCAGCTTGGGATGTCCAGAGGTCGTGAAAGGCGCTATAGAAATGCAAGTCTTTCTTTAGCACAGCCAATGCTTATCACAGGCAGTCGCCTCTATTGCCAGTATCACAGGAGTGCATTACAAAGGTGCCGTTTATAACGTATTAATCGCGCCAACTATTTCGGGCAAGTCAATAAGTCCTGACCCTGTACTTACCCACTTAAAAAGCTCTGCTGATTTCAGGCAAAGTGGGGTCTTCAAGCAGTTTCAATCAGCTGTTCGCACCTCGCACCTTAACGATGAGATTCTGGATGCAACTGCTCACAGCAGCATCTTGCATTCATGTTGACACAGTAAAACCTCCCAATTAGGAGGGGAAGTTGCTAAGCGGAGATTTAGGGGGAAAACTTGGGTTGCTTCACGCCTCCTGTTAGCACCCCAAGAGGGCGCTAACGGGGCGCAAAGCAACTAGTGCCCGGGTGCGCCGCTGCCCACGCAATTCAGCGGGAGGTTAGCGGCGGCGCTAACTGGTAGCGCCCCGCGGCGCTGTGCCGCTGGCGATGACATCATCGCTGTGCGCAGCGCCCCGCTCGCGATCTTCGGGAGCGCCCCCTGACTTACCCGCCGGACACTATGTCCGACGGGGTCAGGGGGGCCTACCTGCGGCCGGGGAGGCGCAATTTAAAGGCGAGGTGTGGGGCGGCCATTTTTGTTGCTGGCCGCCTGCCAGCACCTGCCTGGACTCCCGTCCCCAGCTTCCTGAACGCCGCCCCCCCCTCCGCGGAGTGCCGGCTGCGTGCCGGGCTCTTTTGCCGGCACTCCCGATCC
Organism: Somniosus microcephalus; assembly: GCF_052327205.1. Taxonomy (NCBI): domain Eukaryota; kingdom Metazoa; phylum Chordata; class Chondrichthyes; order Squaliformes; family Somniosidae; genus Somniosus; species Somniosus microcephalus. Next base: position 17,370,082 of record NC_141004.1, on the reverse strand, counting down.
CCGGGGGCCCAACTGGGCACGCAGCGCCATGATATTGACTCGCAGCGCCCCAAGAGGGATGCGGGGCGCTTCCAGTAGCACCCCGCTTCCCTCTTGGGGCGTAACCACTGAAGTTCCGGCGCGAGGTTTGCTAAATGTAGCGCCCCGGCAAAGTAAATGGGGTGCTACTCAATTTTTAGCCCTTACTGTTTTAAAAAAAATACGTTGGCTACATCAGGTTTTTGGTTTTACCGCTCGCTAACGGGTTGAATCGCGTTGCCGGTGGTGACTGTATAACTTGTGGAAAATCAAAATAAAGTAGGAGTGAGCTTCTCCTGATGGCGCAGCGGGTAAAGCCGCCACATGTTGTAATATCGAGCGCAGGACCTGCGAATTTAACATGATCTTCGGGGTGCGATACGGTTTGTCTCAAAATGCTTGGTTGGGAGGGAGGGAATCGGCCAGGGTTCCTGCTCTCCCCGGCTGACTAGTGGCTGCTGCTGGCATCAGGTGAGGACTTCGCTTGCGAGCGTGGCCCCACCCCTCGCACTCCCATGGTCGATCTGCCTCTCAGTGCTCACTGCCTAAACTCGGACCTGCCGATTGGTCACATGGGTGAGGTACGGGCGAGAGCTGGCACTCGTACAGGTCAGGAGATGATGAGAGGAACCGGGAAGGGGTGTCATCAGGTAACAACCAAGATTTTGAAACTAAGAGAACAAAACGGTAACATTTTATCATTTGGCACAGTGGAACGGAAAGGGTTAAATACGTGTATTTATGGTACTTGTCTCCCATAATAAACCTGTACAGTTTAGCAGAATGCAAGTATCAACGATGCAACTATTTAAAAGCTTACACTTATGTTGTTGAATCTCCCCAGTCTCTGTTAAAGGAATGCAGCCTTTAATAATACTCGGCTGAGGAGATGCATCGTGCTTATTGGATCCGGGTTTGCTTGGTCACATATTAAAAGAGTTTCCTATTGCATGTCACAGAGACAAACTCTACCAAGGGGCATTCACGGTCCGGTAAAGATTAGAGTAGTGTGCGTACGCACATGTAAGTGTGTGTGTGCATGTTTGTCTGTGTGCGCCTGTTTGTGTGTGTTTATGTACATGTTCGTGTGTGTGTGTTTATGTGCATGTTTGTGTGTGTGTGTGTTCATTTGTGTGTGTGCATGTTCGTGTGTGCGTGCTCATGTGTGTGTTTCTCCACTGGTTTGTATGTGTGTGCATGTTCATGTGGTGTGTGCGTGTTCATGTTTGTGCGTGTTTGCATGTGTGTGTGTTCATGTGTATTTGTATGTGTGCATGTTCATGTGTGTTTGAGTGTGCATGTGTGTTTGTGTGACCTTTCTGATGTTACAGATACTGGCAATAATAATTACTATATATTAAATGCACCTTAATTTTGTATAAATTGATCACCTGAGAAAGATATACCGGGTGTTAATTTACGAGCCCGTGTCACCAGCCTTGCCCAACTCATAGAATCGCTGCCCATACATAATTATCAACTTTTTTCATTTCTCGCCATAGCTAAAGAATATATAATCTGTTCTGGTGAACACAGCAACCACTGAGTCTCCAAGGAGACAACAAGCACAAAGGAGCAGTGAGCTGCCTTCGTGTGAGAGAATGTACGAGAGTAGATTGAGGGACCAGTTGGTCCGAATGGCCTTTTCCTGTGCTGTAAGAGTCGAGGACAAGAAAGGGTCATTCAAACTATCAGAGCTCATCTCTCTAGTACCCGAACTCTCCCACCGTAGCAACTAACTGCTGCACTAATAAAGGAAGAAAGATCTTGCATTTATGTAGCGCCTTTCACGACCTCAGGACGTCCCAAAGCGATTTACAGCCAATGAAGTACTTTTTTGAAGTGTAGTTACTGTTGTAATGTAGGAAACATGCAGCCAATTTGCGCACAGCAAGCTCCCACAATGAGATAATCTGCTTTTTCAGTGATACTGGTTGAAGGATTATTATTGGCCAGGACACCGGGGAAAACTCCCCTGCTCTTCTTCGAAATAGTGCCCATGGGATCTTATGCGTCCACCTGAGAGAGCAGACGGGGCCTCGGTTTAACGTCTCATCCCAAAGACAGTGCAGCACTCCCTCAGTACTTCACTGAAGTGTCAGCCTAGATTATGTGTTTACATCTCCAGAATGGGACATGAACATAGAAACATGGAAAAATAGCAGGAGTAGGCCATTCGGCCCTTCGAGCCTGCTCCGCCATTCAATATGATCATGGCTGATCCTCTAACTCAATACCATATTCCCGCTCTCTCCCCATACCCCTTGCTGCCTTCTGTGTCAAGAAATCTATCTTTCTTAAATATATTCAGTGACTTGGCCTCCACAGCCTTCTGTGGTAGAGAATTCCACAGGTTCACTATCCTGAGTGAAGAAATTTCTCCTCATCTCAGTCCTAAATGTCCTACCCCATATCCTGAGACTGTGACCCCTCGTTCCAGACCACCCCAGCCAGGGGAAACATCCTCCCTGCATCCAGTCTGTCTAGCCCTGTCAGAATTTATACGTTTCAATGAGATCCCCTCTCATTCTTCTAAACTCTAGTGAATACAGGCCTAGTCGACCCAATCTACCCTCATACGACAGTCCTGCCATCCCAGGTGAACCTTCGCTGCACTCCCTCTATGGCAAGTATATCCTTCCTTAGGTAAGGAGACCAAAACTGCACACAGTACTCCAGGTGTAGTCTCACCAAGGCCCTGTACAACTGTAGTAAGACATCCTTGCTCCTGTACTCAAATCCTCTTGCAGTGAAGGCCAAGATATCATTTGCCTTCCTAACTGTTTGCTGCACCTGCATGTTTGCTTTCAGTGACTGGTGTACAAGGACACCCAGGTCCCTTTGTACATCAACATTTCCCAATCTATCACCATTTAAATAATACTCTGCCTTTCCGTTTTTCCTACCGAAGTGGATAACTTCACATTTATCCACGTTATACTGCATCTACCATGTGTTCAGAGGTGATTCAGAGGTGGAAGTGCAACCAACTGAGCAACCGTGACAACCAAATAAATAAATGTCTCTACTGCCTTGCTCAACATTGTTCCAAAGAAATTCACAGAATGACAGAAATTTCAACACAGAAGGACGCCATTCGGCCCATTGTGTTTATGCTGGTTCCAGCTCTTTCACGGGACTTGTCGATGCTGTAGTTCCTTTGGGGGGGGGGGGGGGGGGGGGGCAGGGTGGGGTGTTCTGCCGCATTCCTGTCATAACCCCAGTGCGAGACCAGCAGAAACCCCAGGAAAGCAGTCCTTGCCCCATGTTCTTCCTTCCTAGCATCTGTTTCTAAATTTATTTCCTATTTTCCTGGTATTGAAGTTTTATGAGAACCAAGTGTGCTGCCGCCTAGTGGTTCATCCAGTGCAAGTACAGTGCACGGAGTCCTGGTGGATTCAGCTCATTAGAGTTGGCTTCGCTTCCAGGCTCCTCTAAATCGGAATGGGATCAGTATCTCTAAAATGTTTGTCATTCTTTCCTTGTCTGCCCTGGGTATCTTGTGATCCTCACAATAGCGGAATAAACTATTCTGTCTTTCTTATCTCCCTTCCTTCAAAGACCTCTTAAAAGTCTAAGACCGTCCATTCAGTCCCTTAATATTTACTTTCCTGCTCGCCACTTGTCCCTCCCCCCAAATAAAACGCTGTAAACTGGTTTTTTTTGATGAGGGACGCTATATAAATGCACGATTTTTACCTTATTTATTTTTTCTTTCAAGACCATTGCGATTGCCCATGATTTGTGTCTGTTCTGGGCTTGTATGGTACAGGAAACTTTGTGATATCCGGCACCGACGGGACCGAGCTGTTGCTGATCTATCAAAACTGCCGGACATACCAGTGTTAATGTTGAAGCATACGGAGGTTTTCATCTCCGTATCTGACAACAAACACTGTTGCTTAGCAACAGCTTCAAACAGTTGGCCGTACCTTGGAAGTGTCTCTGTAGCTTAGCAACAGCTTCAGAGAGACTTTCCAGAGCCTGACTGTTGGAAAAAAAAAGCCACGAGAAGAAAAAAAACCCTAACAAAACGGCTCCTGATTTTTGCCGTTAGATCAAGGTTTCCGGACATACAACCTCCGGATAAACCAAAGTCTCCTGTATGTTGTCTGAAGATACTTGAGTTCAAGACTTGTTTTGAGTTTTGGAATTTTTCTTGTCTAACCTCGATTTTTGCTTGCGTCATCCGCTCGGAGTTTGTTTGTGAAATGATTCACAAAACAGCGAACGCACGTTCTGATGCAGCAAGAGAAAGGCTTGCATTGATATGGCTGTCCCAAAGTGCACTGATGTACTTTGGAAGTGCAGTCACTGTCGTAATGTAGGAAATGCAGCAGCCAATTGGCGCACAGCAAGGTCCTACAATGACCAGATGTTGGTTTGGGGATAAATAGTGGCCAGGACAAACTCCCACGCTCTTCCTCAAATAGTGCCACAGGATCTTTTACGTCCACCTGAGAGATGTAAATCAAACAAAAATGGTTTTCGAGGGAAAGGAGGAGATATTAGGACGAGTGGTCAAAAGCTTGATCAAAGAGATGGGTTTAAGGAGGGTCTTAAAGGAGGAGAGGAAGAGGGGTGAAATGAGGCAGTTCCAGAGCACGGGGCCTAGACTGCTGAAAGCGCAGCTATCAACAGAGGGGGGGTGAAGGATGTACATGAGGCCAGAGTTGACGAAATAGAAGCGGTGGGGAGAACGATTGTAGGGCTGGAGGACGTTACAGAGATAGGGAGATGCAAGGCACCGAGAGGATTTGAACAGTAGGATGTTTATTTAAAATTAGAGGCATTTAGTGACTTGAGCCAATGTAGGTCAGCAAGGATAGGGGAGATGGGTGAGCAGATTTACCTGTACAGATTCATCATCCTATTTTTGTACTCAATGACCCTCCATATAAAACTATCAATTCCATTCATTCTTTTTTTTTCCATTTCCCCGCCCGCCCCTGCCCACTTGCTTCACTCCATTGAGAAAGTTATAATTCAGAGAAATTTCCATCATTTTTCCCAAAATGTCAACATTGAACTGCATAACGAAGAGTGAAATGGTATGGCGCGCAGTATAATACCTGTGTTGATATAAAACTTTTCGGATCAATATTTCTCTCAGCATTTCACTCGATTAATTATTTTTGAAACGTAAGCGCTGTTGTTATTTAGGTAAACGCAGCCATTATTCTCCACCAGCCACATCCCACACAGACACGAGGTAAATCTGGTTTTACCTGGTTTTGGCTAAGGAAGGAATGTTGTCAGTAAGGGCACCAGTGGAAATCCTTAATCCCGATAGCAAAATACTGCGGATACTGGAAATCCGAAATAACAGAAAACGCTGGAAAAACTCAGCAGGCCAGGGCAACATCCGTGGAGAGAGAAACAGAGTTAACGTTTCAGGTCGAAGACCCTTCGTCAGGACCGAGAAAAAAAGCAGGAAATGAAACAGATTAAAAGGCCAGTTTGGGGGCTGGGAAATGGGGGAGGGGATGAAAGAACAAAAGGGAAGGTCTGAGAGGTGAAGGGACATGAAGAGATATTCAAGGCAAGACGAGATGGTAATAGGACAGGTAAAAGAGACAAAGGATGGCTCTAGATGAAGTGTGAAATGCGCTGGCAGAGTGAGAGACAGCTGCCATGTGGGAGAGAAAAAAAGAAAAGGCACAAACCAAAAGTGTGGATAAAAAATATAATAGGGGCCGAGGTTATGATCTGAAATTTTTGAACTCGATATTGAGTCCGGAAGGCTGTAAAGTGCCTAATCGGAAGATGAGGTGCTGTTCCTCGAGCTTACACTGAGCTTCCGTGGAACATTGCAAGAGGCCGCAGACGGTGAGGTCTGAGTGGGAATGGGGCGGTGAATTGAAATGACAGGCGACCGGAAGCTTGGGGTCCCCTTACGGACTGAACGGAGGTGTTCTGCAAAGTGGTCACCCAATCTGTGTTTGGTCTCCCCAATGTAGAGGAGACCACATCGTGAGCAGCGAATACAGTAAACTAGATTGCAAGAAGTACAAGTAAATCGCTGTTTCACCTGGAAGGGGTGTTTGGGGCCCTGGACAGTGGGGAAGGGGGGGGTATAAGGGCAGGTGTTGCATCTCCTGCACTTGCACGGGAAGGTGCCGGGTAAAGGGGAAGGGGTGCTGGGGGTGATAGAGGAGTGGACTAAGGTGTCTCAGAGGGAGCGGTCCCTACAGAATGCTGAAAGGGGAGGGGAGGGGAGGGGAAGATGCGTTTGGTGGTGGGATCACGTTGGAGGTGGCGGAAGATGATCCGTTGAGTGTGGAGGCTGGTGGGGTGAAAGGTGAGGATAAGGGGAACCCTATCGTGGTTCCGGGAGGGGCAGGGGCGAGGGCAGAAATGCGGGAGATAGAACGGACACGGTCGAGGGCCGTGTCAACCACGGTAGAGGGGAATCCTCGGTTGAGGAAAAAGGAAGACATGTCAAAAGCACTGGTGTGGAAGGTGGCATCGTCGGAGCAGACGCGATGGAGACAGAGAAACATTCCCAAGTTTACCAGCTGCTTTATACGTAGTGACCAGGCCCAATTTTGCAGTCAAACCAACTGACCCCCAAATAAGTCGTCTTCGGCAGCACCTCCCAAACCTGCGACCTCTACCACCTAGAAAGACAAGGGCAGCAGGCGCATGGGAACACCACCACCTCCAAGCTCCCCTCCAAGCCACGCACCATCCTGACTTGAAAGTATATCGCCGATCCTTCATCGTCGCTGGGTCAAACTCCTGGAACTCCCTTCCTAAGAACATAAGAAATAGGAGCAGGAGTCGGCCATTTGGCCCTTCGAGCCAGCTCCATCGTTCAATAAGATCATGGCTGATCTTCTACCTCATCTCCACTTTCCTGCATTATCCCCACATCCCTTGATTCCCTTAATATTCAAAATTCTATCGATCTCTGTCTTGAATATATAAGAACATAACAGCACTGTGGGAGTACTTCCACCACAAGGGCTTCAACGGTTCAAGGTGGCGGCTCACCTTCTCAAGGGGCAATTAGGGATGGGCAATAAATGCCGGCCTTGCCAGCGACGCCCACATCCTGTGAACGAATGAAAAGAAGAACTATTGTGGGGAATACTCCATTTATCTTCTACTTGTGCGAAGTACTCAGTGTGGGGCACATTGAAATAAATTCACTCAAAGTAAAAAATAAAACATGCAAAGTAAGTGCACAGAAAGTCTTCCAGAGACTATATTTTATTTACAAGATTATTAGCAGTACAATCAAAAACGTTTGTAGAGTTCCACAAGAGGTAGAGAATCCATCCAACCCCAGGTCTGTCCCAGGTCATCTTGCACTCAAGAGCGCTGTCAGTTCTGTCCAACATCACGTAGCTACATGGATAGTTATGGTCAACCAATAGCACAAATTTAGCCCGTCAAACAAAAATCAAATGGCTCGGACACTCCCTGTTCAAGTTTAATCGAAGATTAGGTTACTAGGCTCGGATCGCAGCAAGATTAGAATTCACAGGAGGTGCAAGTGTGATTAAATTCTCCTCAGTTTAATGTCTCAATACTTCTGATGGGGAGGGATCTGTTATTGACATTATTTAAAAAGGTTTTGATGAACTTTTCATCAGAGGCCAAAGCAAAACTCAGAACTGAAGTCAAGGATCCCTCACCCGCCTCTCTCTCTCTGCCCCATGTCTCCCCTACCCCAGACCCTTTCTGGTTGTGGGGCTTTGTAGAAGGCGAGTCTCCTGTCTGAAGGAGCCTCCGAGCCGCAAAGCAGCAGCTGGAGGCTTGTGTTAAACGGAACCGATTGGAGAGACCATCTTGGGTACACAGTTCGTTGCAGCGGAGTGTCTGGCTCATTAACCAAATACTGCATCAAAAACAACCCCCCTCATTGTAAAAACGGATAAACTTTACACACTGATAAATAGTACAGTTCACTTGCTTATAAACAGGCATTAACAACAAAACAAAATCATAATTACAAAATGTACAGCAGGCTTGAGTTAGAGTAATCGGTGCGAGAGAAATCTCTACGTTAGGTTTCTGGGTCACGAGCTCAAACTCGCGAATCAACAGTTGGGCTGAAATTCGTGGACAAAATGAAGTTGGTATCAGAAGAGAGTGGTGGTGGGGGAGGGAAAGATAGGTCGACAGCAACCGCCATTGCTAAAGTGCCCACCTGCGCTTTGCGTTCCTCCTTCGAGCTGACTTAGCCCCCGTCACGCTACCCCGTTGATTGGGACATTCGGGCGGGCCCCCTCCCTGTGACACCCACCGCCGCTCTGCGTAGCTCGGAGAAGGGCGGGGAGAAGGAACAGGCCTCACCCTCTTTCTCCTCCATCTCCGGGAGTTGAAGCTAGTGGGCTGAACGTGCATCGACCGCCCGTGCAGTTCTGCGGCGGCCTGGCAATTCTACCCAGGGTGCATTAGACGATATTGGACAGTTTGCGCCCCCACCCAGAGTCAAACTAAGGCATTTTGAAAGTGTGACCAGAGTTGTCCAATACCAGTTATAAAGCAGTGCTACGTCCCGATTAGTAGAATTAGCGGGCAGCTACTCTCTGTAGACGGTGCGCAGCTCTCCCCCCTACACAGGCTTCAACACATGCGACCTTCATTCAAACCCTAGTTTGGACAAAGCTCCCTTTGTTGATTAAAAAAAAAATCAGAAGCAGGAGATTCGCAATGGCTTAAACACAGTCAAGAGTGAAAGCATTTAAGGTCGGGCATCAGGCGAGTGATCGGGTACAAAAACCAGATGCCACGCGAGCTGGCTACAAGCAGCTGTTAAACGCTGACGCGAGGGGAGCCCCGGCAATCTGTACTCTGTACCGATCACAGCGGCTCAAAAACGGAACAGAATTCCAGCGTTTGCGCGGGAAGTGGGTGGGTGGCTCGAGAAGCTTTCGCTGTACGACGAGGAAACCGTCACACCTCCCTGCACAACAAGGAGGGATTCGGTTTGCTTTGGCCAAACTCCAAGGTTGCAGTTTCCTCCCAAAAAGCTGAGAAAGTACGGCTTCTGCTCCCCGTCCAACAGCCCCAGTGCCCAGTGTGGCCAAGGGAGCTTGCTCGTCCAGCAGAGAGCCGCACGGGCCCCTCTCTCCTGCTCATCCAGTTCAGGATCACCTGACCAAGGCCTACAGCAGCCCAAACTTTCAGCGGGATAAAATGCTATCGCTCTACAATAGTGGGACTAAAGGAAAACCTCAGATGGGAGGCAAATATACACGCTATTCATACAATGGGGGACAAGAGCCTCACTCGGTGACGGTCAACTCCTACCTCATATCAGTGCTCAAGGGATTTGCAAAAGGAAGCTGATTTGATCAAAGTTTGCAGGCTTTGGCACTCAGACAATCACACGATGCTGAAGAGATCCACTCATTTTGTTCCGACGGGGGGGGGGGGGGGGGGTGGAGATCTGGGCGAGGGTTGGACAAGGGTAAGTAGGCCTCTGCTGCCTCTGTCCCTCTCCCTGGCCTCTAAAGCCCTGAGCCACCGCCTTTTCAAATAATGAGTTCACTTGCGCCTGCAGTTTCCACTTTTTCGTGTTTCTGATGCGTGGAACCTCTGCAAAAAAATAAAGTATTCAACTGGCCCTGCTCTGTGCTGACGGAACACAAACTAGGGTCGCAGGCTGGATGGGCTTGAAGTCTGAGCGCTACGGGTTAAATGAGACGACAGCACGGTATCGCACGTTGTGTCGTTACACAGTACTCACAGAATCACAGAAACCCCACAGTGCAGATAGGGACCATTTCGGCCCATCGAGCCTGCACCGACACATATCCCACCCTATCCCCATAACCCCACGTATTTAATCCCCCTAACACTAAGGGTCAATTTATCATAGCCAATCAACCTAACCCGCACATCTTTGGACTGTGGGAGGAAACCGGAGCACCCGGAGGAAACCCATGCAAACACGGGGAGAATGTGCAAACTCCACACAGACAGTCACCCGAGGCCGGATTCGAACCCAGGTCCCTGGCGCTGTGAGGCAACAGTGCTAACCACTATGCCACCGTGCTGCCCTCTCCAAGTAAGCTTTCACAATTTTTGGTTCCGGTGTGAACTTGCTACCTGTACACTGCAAAAGGTTCACGCTGGCGCCCAGCGACCTCACTGAAAGTGAAGCTTGCTGGGCCAAAGCCTTAAGACCATTAGTAAGTTGGGTAGACTTCACGAAAGAGGGGTGTGTGTGTGCGTGCTCACGGTCTGTGGAAGGAGTGGATTCCATGGGCCAAATGTCATATTCGCATTCCATACTTTTTAAAAAAATTAGATTGGTTGCGTCATATGCCACCTCACTCCGGTTTAAATCGGTCGGCACTTCCTGCCAGCCCCTCTTCCTCACTCCCGGTGAGCTGGAATAATGCCCGAGGGCAAGGGGACGCCTACCCTTTCGAAGCTTTGAGCCCCGAGTCTGTTAGTGGTCACGCATGCTGTTTATTAATAAAATTGCAACACAGATTCGCTGACCCCATTCATGTGCCGTTAGCGCTGGGACAAAACCTCATTACTTCTGAGCAACTTTTGGCAATGGTAAGTTCAAAGATCATTGCTGACCTTTGACATCAGTCTAAGCCTCCCCGTCGACCATGACTGATTAGCAACTAAAAAGTTGGTAAGTGTTTCAAAAAAACATCCCCCACCCCACCGCCCCTACTCCCCCTCCCCATGACCACTTGTCCTGGTTGCTCGCTCAGTTTGGTCCCTATCAAGAGCGAGAGAGATACGGAGCTTGTGATTCAAATCTGGAATTTTCTGGAGCAACTGAGAGGGCGGGGGGGCAGGGGGAGTGGGGGGGCAGGGGGCGGGGGGAGGAGTGGTTCAAAAAGGGCCCTTTTGTCCAAACCCTGGGCACAAATGGGATCCAAAACTGAAAAGCAAAATGTGAAGCCAAGGCTGTAGTCACAAGAAGGTGCGCCGATTCTCCAGAGCTGTGCTCAAGTAAGCAGCGGTCAAGAGTTTGGGACCTAAGTCTACTTCTCAAATCGCGGGGTTAGATTCAACAAGTGGCCGAAGAGGAAGGGAGTTTGTCCACGGGGAGATGGAAGGACCGACTGAAGGTTTATGGGCAATTGTGCAACGGTTGGTGGAATGTCATTCACCCTAATCACGCTGGTGCCTGGAGAGCAATGACTTGGGACTTCATCTTGAAATACTGGTTAAACCTCAGGACACTATATCTGCAAGACAAAAAGAATTACATTCTTGAGAGGAGAATGGGGTGCGGGGGGGGGGGGTGGAAGAACAATGTACTTTTTGTTATTCGAGGGTAGAAATGAAGCTGGTGAGCTGTGCTGGGAAGGGTCATGTAGCGGTTTGTGAAATCGGTGTCACTGAAAGAATTCACTGTGTAAACCACCCCTCATTTACCAGATGATGCATCTCCCACATTTTCCAAATATGCCAGATAAATATCTGCGTGGGAATGGGACTGGAGGTTATATACATCACTTATAGGCAGTGATGATCAGATATTTGAGCGGTCCTCCGCCTCTCTACCTCTCTTTCCACTTTTAAGACGCTGCTTAAAATCAAGCTTTGACCTCTTTGACCAAGCATTTGGTCACCTGCTCTAATTTCTCATGTGGCTCGGTGTCAAATTTTGTGTCTCCGGCAAAGCACCTTGGGACGTTTTACTACGGTAAAGGCGCTATAGAAAATACAAGTTGTTGTTGTTGGGCTGGAGAGCAGCGTTATCTGTGGCTGGAGGACTGGATTGGGTAAATGTAAAGATAGAGGAATACTTTAAGAGTTTTTGCATCAATATCTTTTGGGGGGGGGGGGGATCAGAGTATTTATTTAGGACTTTCTCACTCAGGAAATTAAATGTGTGGAATGAAATCCGAAGATGGGGTAAGAAAGGGACACTTGCTCATGATGGGAGTTGAGCAAGCTTCCGTAGATGGGAATGACTTGTGTCCTGGGTACTTACCCTAGGAAATCGAACTCTATTGTGGAATACTTGGCTTGAATCAACGCCCAGAACCCCCAGAAGAAATGAGATGCCTGAAAGCAAAAATTACAAAAGGACCGTTTTAATTCAATGCTCGATCATGAATCCGTAATTTATTACCAGATTCCTATGTGTATTCCAGAGGGTTTGTGTGCCACATCGTGTCCAGCGGAGTTCAGAGTAGCGTGCCGCGCACGGGATCGTGTCAAGTGTGCACTTACTGTGTACTGTAGTCAGTTTGTGCGCGTTACAGAGTAACTCTAGTGCACTCCCGTTTGGGGTCTCCCTGATTTTGCACTGTTTTGTGAAGCTAGTTATCATGGATAGATATTTTCATTCTTTCTTTATCATTAGTAATCCATACTCGCCAAGTTGATTAAGCAATCTGAGTCACTGGCACAGAAAATGGTACGAGGCAACCGTTTGCAGTAAAAGATAAAAGCGAGATTTGCAAATTGCTATTTTACATTCTCAGTACGACTTTGGTTTAGGGCTGAATCACAACGAGAACTGCACGAGGAAGAGTTGCATACATTAGGTACTGAGGGAGCAACCCTGACCTCAGAAATAAGAATTCAGAGGTTAACTTTTGTGGAACTGAACTTTAGGTTAGAGACGGTAACTCCCTACACTTGCATCATCTGACCAGGCTGCCTGGCTCCATCAAATCAGTCATTAAGCAATCTGGTAAATCCTCTTGAAACAGGCCTGGCTCGGCCCAGGTCCAGTCCCAGTCACCTCTCGCCCTGTCTGACCCGCCTTCATTACAGGCTAGACACTGATCAGGGTCAGCTGAACATGAGGGACAATCCCTGACCGTCTGATGATACATTTGAACGGGATGAGGTCAATTGGTGAGAACTCACAAGAGAAGAGTGCAAAGGTAGCGTGTGTGTAACACCCGAGCTGTTACTGGAACAGCATGTCCAAGGTAGTAAATAGCTCTTCAAGTACAAAGTCCTGCAATGAGTCTTCAGCTTTCAGTTGTACTTTGGACTGTTGCATTCCAGTTCAGTGCCAAATTTAGATAATTTTCTAAATAGGAGTCATGTGCCACATGAGGTTCTAAAGGTGCAGACACACAAGTATTATTATTTAAAAAGGTGGCTCATGACTTTGCCCCTCCCCATCTCTCTAACCTCCTCCAGCCCTACAACCTCCCCTCCAAAACTCTCAGGTCCTCAGACTATGGCCTCTGGTGCATTTCCCCCCTTCGCTTTGCCCCATCACTAGTGGCCAAGCTTTCAGCCATTTAGGCTCCACGCTTTGGAATTGTCTCTTGAGGCCTGTTCGCCTCTCCCTCCTCCTCAAAACCCACCTCTTGGGCCAAGCTGTTGATCACCCCTCCCAATAAGCCCCTTCTCTTTGGCAAGGTGTCCATTTTGATTACACTTTTGTGAAGTACCTTGGGATGTTTTTCCACATTAAAAAGACTTGTTGTAGTTGGTAGATAAAATACACAAGGGTTGATACAGAGTAATAAAAACAGGGGGATTCGGAATGAACCCCACCCACCCAAGTTTGTGATGGCTTCGAAATGTTGCGTTACTCAAGACAAAAGACTTGCATTACATATTTATTAATATATATTTATATAGTGCATTGTCACAGCGCCTAAAAATGTCTCAAAAATCTTCACACCAGACAAATTACTTTGAAGCACAGCAACGGTTAAATTGGCAAACCATGCAGCCATTTTGGACACAGTAAGATCCCACAAATAGCAATGAGATGAATGACCAATGAATTGTGTTTTGGGTGCTATTAGTTTGGAGAAGGCAGCCTTCAAATAGTGCCATTTTTAACACCCACCCAAACGGTTTCACGTCTCCTGCGAAAGTCTGCGCCTCCAACAATGCTGCACTCCCTCAGTACCGCACTGAAGTGCCAGCCTCGATTAAGGGCACAGGTCTCGGAGTGGCGCTTGATCTCATAACCTTCTGACTCGAGGGGGCAACAGTGCTGCCAACCGAGCCAAGTTCAGCCACTCCAAATCGCAAAACAAACTTTTTCCATTAAAATAACTATTTCTCCCCCTCAACTGGCTTCTATTATTCTGCTGTGGACACTTTGCATAACTTCAGTTACATTGCAATACATTTTGTCCTCTCTTTTGCTAAGCACTGTATCCAAGAGTTTGTTTTTTGCAATGTCCGATTGTTCAATAAATAGGGTTTTTCCAGACAACAAAGCAAGATTCATAAGCAACCTTGTAGCAACCTTGACACACAAAATTCCATCATAACCATTTCGACATAGAAAGGAAGAGGAAGAACTTGCATTTCTATAGCGTCTTTCATGGCCGTAGGACGTCCCAAAGCGCTTTACAGCCAATGGAGTTTGACGTGTGGTCACTGTTGTAATGTAGGAAGCGCGGCAGCCAATTTGCCCACAGCAAGCTCTCACAAACAGCAATGATATAAATGACCAGATCACCTGTTTTAGGTGCTAATTGAGGGAGAGACATTGGCCGGGACACCAGGAAGAACTCCCCTGCTCTTCTTCGAATAGTGCCATGGGACCTTTTACATCCACCTGAGGCGCCCCACAGGGTTGGGGGTCTCGGTTTAACGTCTCAACTGAAATACGGCACCTCGGACAGTGCACCGCTCCTCTCAGTACTGTACTGAATCGCTAGCCAAGATTATGTGCTCTATGCTCTGGAGTGACTCTTGAGGGGAGAACGTTACCACGAGCCAAGGGCTAACATGCTTCCCTCTGATGAGTGCTCTCAAAGTCCAGATGATTTGTGATTTGACCTTTGATAGCTGCAAATCCTGCCCCCGAAGAAGGAATTACAGGAAACTCATTTAAACGGCACCTAAATATCCGGAATTCTCTATTAACCGGTAAAATTCATACTCCGAAAACAACACCTCAATAACCGGAAATGTTGCCGAGTCCGAATCCGAGTCTCCCGCGGTGGCCGAGTTAGTCAGTGGGGGTAGTTTTCCAAACTGCCACTACTCGGCTTCTTGGCACTGTCGGAAGTCCGAACACCTCAATACCCCTGTAACAGGAGTCTGACTCTCCCGCACTGCCGGTAGTTTCTTCCGATCCGCCATTGTTAAGTAATTAAAGAGTTATGGATTACCCTCAACTGGCAGTACTGTACTTAATCAGGCATCTTCCACCATCCATTTAACACAATATTCTGTAGGCGAGTACCCAATTACTGTATACTGCACATTTCTTGATTTTTTTAATTTTTGTTTGTTAAAAATAGCCTCGGTAGATAACCCTCTCCGTCATCCGGAATTTTTAATCAACTGGCAACATGCCGGTCCCGAAGAGTTTCCTGTACTTTATTCTTCAAATTCACAAAATATTTTATCTGTAGGATGTAGGGCTGTATCATTTCAATGTACTAAACCACTTACTCGGTTAGGATCCAAGTCCCGTTCACTCATCACCCCTGTGCTCGCTGACCTACACCGGCTCCCGATTCAGCAACGCCTCGATTTCAAAATTCTCATCCTGGTTTTCAAATCCTTCCGTGGCCTCGACCCTTCTTATCTCTCTAACCTCCTCCAGTCCTACAACCCCCAGAGTTCTCTGCGCTCCTCCAATTCCGGCCTCTTGTGGATCTCTGATTTTCATCGCTCCACCATTGGCGGCCGTGCCTTCAGCTGCCCGAGCCCTAAGCTCTGGAATTCCCTCCTGAAACCCCTCTCTCCCTCCTTTGAGACGCTCCTTAAAACCTACCTTCACCCATCCTAATATCTCCTTGTGTCTCAAATTTTGTTTGATAATGCTCCGGTGAAGCACTTTGGGATGTTTTACTATTTTAAAAGGCGCTATATAAATGCAAGTCGTGTATTCTGATGAAGTTGTAAATGAGCTCCTCCAGAAATAGAATGGTAATTTATCGGGATGTTTGTGGGACCTTGCTGTGCGCAAATTGCCTGCTGTGTTTGCCTACCAAACAACAGTGTCTACACTTCAGTCATTGGAATATGAAGCATTTTGGGATGCATTGCGAGCATGAAAGACGCTACATAAATGCAAGTTCTTTCTTACAATGGCTTAGTCGATGGGCAGTTTCTTCTATAGAGCAACTATCTGGCCAACAAGAAGCAGAGTGGACGAAACACGAGAGAAAGGTTCAGGTTTCTGTCGCTGAAGGCAATAATATGAAGATACTGTGGCGGAACCACCAGAGGATTATGGACAATTGTATATAATTCCTTTTACAGCAATGTAGTACAGCTGGGGGCTGCACCTTTAATGTATCTGTTAGCTGTACTAGGGCTTCTTTCCTGTACTCCGCGTGATGACGTCATGCCGTCCGTCACGTGATCTCTCAACGGCGGGAAGAACGTGATGACGTCAGAGCTCAGAACCTGCTAGCAGTAGAGCTCGGAACCTGCTAGCAGTTGAGCTCGGAACCTTCTAGCAGTTCCAGAGAGGCTTTCAAGCCGACCAGACCTATTT
This sequence comes from Somniosus microcephalus, assembly GCF_052327205.1. Lineage (NCBI taxonomy): Eukaryota > Metazoa > Chordata > Chondrichthyes > Squaliformes > Somniosidae > Somniosus > Somniosus microcephalus. Next base: position 17,353,683 of record NC_141004.1, on the reverse strand, counting down.
GCATTGTATCCTACAGTTTCCTGTACAGCTTCGTTTGTTCATTAAATTTTATTGTTTTTGATTTTCTGAGTCGATCTCAATTCTTCGGCTAGGAACCCCAGTTCCTACGATACCTCAATTCCTACCCTCCCACCCCCCACCATGAGATAATGCCATGGGAGCACAATGCTCTCATTATAAAAAGTGGTTCACATACTGTACTTACTAAAGAGAACTTGTTGACCTGGACATAGAGCGTGCGCACTTCATGGTCGGTTACCTCGCCCCCCTTCTTGGTAAACTGTTTACAGGCTTCGAGGTAGGTTCTCAGCCATTGCAACTGAAAGGGTTGGTCTGGGTACAGGCTGTAGTCCACCTCATTCACTCCTAGCACAGAAAGAGGCAGCATTACATAAACATATGCTCAACATACGCAGCCCAAATACACATTCACGCCTACCAGAGGAACAGCATTACACAATCGTGGTGCTCACGTCATTTCTTTTCGTTCCTAGTCAGGAAGCAGGAGTAGGCCATTCGGCCCCTCGAGACTGTTCTGCCATTCAATGAGATCATGGCTGATCATTCAAATTCAGTACCCTGTCCCTGCTTTCTCCCCATATCCCTTGATCCCTTTAGCCTTAAGAAATATATCTAACTCCTTCTTGAATATATTTAATGAATTGGCCTCAACTGCCTTCTGTGGTAGAGAATTCCACAGGTTCACCACTCTCTGGGTGAAGAAATTCCTCCTCATCTCTGTCCTAAATGGCTTACCCCTTATCCTTAGACTGTGACCCCTGGTTCTGGACTCTCTGCCATTGGGAACATCCTCCCTGCATCTAGTCCGTCTAGTCCTGTTAGAATTTTATAAGTTTCAATGAGATCCCCTCTCATTCTTCTAAACTCGAGTGAATATAAGCCTAATCGACCCACTCTCTCCTCATACGTCATTCCTGCCATCCCAGGTATCAGTCTGGTGAATCTTCGCTGCACACTCTCCATGGCAAGAACATCCTTCCTCAGACAAGGTGACTAAAACTGCACACAATACTCAAGACGTGGTCTCACCAAGGCCCTGTACAGCTGCAGCAAGGCATCCTTGCTCCTGTACTCGAATCCTCTCGCTACGAAAGCCAACATATCATTTGCCTTCTTAACCGCCTGTTGTACCTGCATGCTTACCTTCGAGCCTGCTCCGCCATTCAATAAGGCCACGGCTTATCTTCGACCTCAACTCCATCTTCCCCACATGATCCCCATATACCTCGATTCCCCTAAGAGTCCAAAAATCTATCGATCTCGGCCTTGAATTAGATCCGAGCACCCACAGCCCTCTGGGACAGAGAATTCCAAAGATTCACGACCCGCTGAGTGAAGAAATTCCTTCTCATCTCCGTCCTAAAACGACTGAAAAGTCACGAGAGATGGCAGAGGTCGGTCACGAGAGATGGCAGAGGTCAAGGGGTAGGTGCGATTATGGGCAGAAGGGTTTTTATTGAGGGAGAGGGTAACGCGGACACAGTGGTAGAAACTTAGCTCAGAAACAATCAATTCTGGGCACCACACTTTAGGAAGGGTGTCAAGGCCTTGGAGAGGGTGTAGAGGAGATTTACTAGACTGGTACCAGGGATGAGGGGCTTCAGTTATGTGGAGAGACTGGAGAAGCAGTGGTTGTTTATCCTTAGAGCAAAGAAGGTTAAGTGGAGATTTAGCAAGGAAGTTATGAAAATTGAGGGGTTTTGATAGTTTCTCCCGATCTACCCTGTTGCCACTGGCAGGAGGGTCGGTAACCAGAGGACACAGATTTAAGATAATTGGCAAAAACTGTGAGGAGATGAAGGGTCATTTTTTTTAATTTTTTTTTTATAAACTCAACAAGAATGCGCTGCCTGAAAGGGTGGTGGAAGCAGATTCAATAGCAACTTTCCAAAAGGGAATTGTACATATACCAGGGCTATGGGGGGAAAAAGAGCAGGGGAGAGTGGGACTAAGTGGATAGCTCTTTCAGAGAGCCAGCACAGTGGAGACCAAAACTCGGGGCCAAATATACAAGACAGTCACTAATAAATCCAATAAGGGAATTCAGGAGAAAGTCCTTTGCCCAGAGAGTGGTTAGAATGTGGAACTCGCTCCCACAGGGATTGATTGAAGCGAATAGCAGAGATACATTTAAGGGGAAGCTAGATAAACACACGAGGGAGAAAGGAATAGAAGGATATGTTGATGGGGTTTGATGAAGAGGGGCGGGAGGAGGTTCGTGTGGAGTTAGGCCGAATGGCCTGTTTCTGTGCTGTAAATGCAAGAGTGCGACAAGCTTCAAAATGGCTGCACGCACAATGGCAGAGTTCTAGCATTTTTATAACCTTATTCAGAAGGTGAGCTGGGAGGAACATAGGTCGGCTATTCAGTCCCTCAAGCCTGTCCCACCAGTCAATTAGATCATGCCTGATCTGTACCTCAGCTCCAACTACCCGCCTTGGTTCCGTAACCCTCGATACCTAACAAAAAAAAATCTAGCAA